>NC_044313.2:68307532-68625769 GCF_007474595.2 Lynx canadensis
GTTGAGGGTAAGTGTCTAAGAGGGTACCGCATCAAAATCACCAATTTGGATACTGGGGAAGAACCAAGTTCAGTTAATGCCAAAAAGCTATGCCCGAGAGCCTGCAAACCCTATGCTAATCTGAACACAGCCGCACCTTGGGCTCAGATAAGCTCGCCCGTGCTCCACCCCCCAACTGCAACAAAGGGTCCCCACAAAAGAGCAGAAGCATGATGGGAGCAAAGCCGTGGAGGCAGCCTCTGAACGGAGCGGGGCTGACCGACTCACCAGCAGTGAGTTTGGCTTTATCACGCGCTTGCTCTAGGATGGGCTTGACATCTGTTCCGTGACCTGCTCCGTGGCCATGAGGGCTCCCGCTGCAAAATGCAGGGCCTGATCCCATAAAACAGAGCAGAGCTGGCCATGGTGGGTTTGGGCCTCCCTTCCCCTGGAGCCTGGGACACTGACACTGACAAGCAGTAAAAGGCGGGGGGGGGGGGGGGGGGGGGAGGGGGGCGGCCCAGAGCCCTCAGTCCCCTCAGATCCAGGTGCCTGTGTTGCCAGATCTCCCTAGGATATGGGCTCCTTTGAACTTTTCAAAGGTATGGAAGAAAGCCTGGCTTTTTATGAGTTGTGCCGCGGGCAGAGGAAATGGCTGTGTGCAGAAATGGGGGCCAATTAGAGGCAAAGGTCCGGGAGTCGCTCTCCAGAAGGGCTTGCTGCAGCCTTGCCTCGGGGGTCCCGGGGCCAAGGCTCCAGTGCCCCGCTCCTGAGGGCTCCTGGACAAGGGGCTGCTGGACAGAGGCAGGTGGCCATTCCAAGGTGTCCTCTTTTGGAAAAAAAAAAAAATTTTTTTTAACGTTTATTCGTTTTTGAGAGACAGAGAGAGACAGAGCATGAGCGGGGGAGGGGCAGAGAGAGAGGGAGACACAGAATCCGAAGCAGGCTCCAGGCTCCGAGCTGTCAGCACGGAGTCCGATGCGGGGCTCGAACTCACGAAGTGCGAGATCGTGACCTGAGCCGAAGTCGGATACTCAACTGACTGAGCCACCCAGGCGCCCCTCAAGGTGTCTTCTTTTGGATTGAGGTCCGCCTTTGACCCCTCTCACTGCCAAATTCTGGAAGACAGCAGCTTGGCCCGCATCCCCCATTCATCAGGTGCAGCGAGAAACGCCTGCGTGCGGCCAACATCGATTCTGGTGGTGGGAAGAAATGGCACATTTTTTTTCTTGAGCGAAACTGTCTTCCCTGGGACTCTTACGGCCACAGAGCTCTCTTGCAGGGCTACCCCACCTGAGACCACTTACATGCTCTGTCCCACGGGGTGGCCGGCCCCACCTGGGACTGACGGTTTTGCAGGGACACAGGACTTCCAGGGCCAAAACAAGTTAGTCATTCCACGCACAGGGCTTTTATCCGTCCACTAAGAGACGCGGCGTTTCAAATGGAAACAAAGGAAACCTATCCCTGAGGACAGAGAGCACTGAGACCGGCCCTCCAGTTGCAGAACAAAGGCAGCCTCGTTTGAGATTCGGAGGACAGAATGCATGCAGACTTCCACATGTGCCCCGACCCCAACTACCCGGGTCAACCCAGACCTGAACAGGTGCCCAAGTGGAGCTGAGGCCGTGAAATCAACAAATCAGGAGACGCTAGATGCTGGCGAGGATGCGGAGAAACGGGAACCCTCTTGCACTGTTGGTGGGAGTGCAAACTGGTGCAGCCGCTCTGGAAAACAGTGTGGAGGCTCCTCAAAACATGAAAAATAGAGCTAGCCTATGACCCAGCAACAGCACTGCTAGGAATTTACCCAAGGGATACAGGAGTGCTGAGGCGTAGGGGACTCATACCCCAATGTTTATAGCGGCACTTTCAACAATAGCCAAATGATGGAAAGAGCCTAAATGCCCATCAACGGATGAATGGATACAGAAATTGTGGTTTATATACACAGTGGAATACTACTTGGCAATGAGAAAGATGAAATATGGCCTTTTGTGGCAACGTGGATGGAACTGGAGAGGGTTATGCTAAATGAAATGAGTCAGGCAGAGAAAGACAGACACCATATGTTTTCACTCATATGCGGATCCTGAGAAACTTCACAGAAGACCAGGGGGGAGGGGAAAGGGGGAAAAAAGTTAGAGAGAGGGAAGGAGGCAAACCATAAGAGACTCTTAAATACCGAGAACAAGCTGAGGGTTGATGGGGGGTGGGGGAGAGGGGAAAGTGGGTGGTGGGCATTGAGGAGGGCACCTGTGGGGATGAGCACTGGGTGTTGAATGGAAACCAATTTGACAATAAATTATATTTAATTAAAAAAAAAAGTGAAGCTGAGGGCTGGACCCTTAGAAACCCGACGTCCTCGGGCCCCGCTGGGGCCGTGCCCGTCATCACAGCCACCACCACTACCGCCAGGCTCCCAGACCCTGGAGTAGCCCTGCTCACACCTATCCAGGAACGGGGAGGATAGACGCCGCCCAGCATGAGGTCCACAGCGTGGGTTCCAGGCCTCAGCTACAGGCAGGAAGGGCAGGGAGAGAATGCAGAGCTGAAGGGAGAGAAAAGGAGGCCATCGGGCCAGGAGAGAGAAAAGAGCCGAGAGAGAGAATTCTGGTCGGGGTGCTTCGAAATTGGCTCAGCCTTCACTGAGCAATGATACCTAGCATTCCCCGAATGCCTCCGTGGCTGAGATCTCTATTAGCCACACAGAGACTCTTCCAGCATCCCCCTGAGGGCAGCTTGGATTCTCCAGTTTTTCGTATGAAGAAACCGTGCCTGGAAGAGTTTAAGCCACTCGCTGGAGGTAAGGTAGCTAAGAAATCTCATCACAGGGATGTCTGACGGCAAAGCTCTCGACAGCTAGAACATCCAGCTTTCTGTCTCCTAAGGTTCTATCTGCAGAAGTACCCAGTGAATCTCCATGCCATGCCCAGGACGGTTTCTATCTTCCCTAACGTTGAGATCCACAGGTACTGTCCTTAGGACTCCTTAGGAGAAGCCCTGGCCGGTCACAAAGCCCCGCCTGGGGCTCGGAAACGGCCGCGTAGCTCCCCCTGCTGGCCACTCCGAGAGCACAGAAAGGGCGTTGGGATGGCAACGCGACCGGCAACGAGGACGCTTCACATTGACAAAGAAACCAGA
Source organism: Lynx canadensis (assembly GCF_007474595.2). Lineage (NCBI taxonomy): Eukaryota > Metazoa > Chordata > Mammalia > Carnivora > Felidae > Lynx > Lynx canadensis. Next base: position 68,310,656 of record NC_044313.2, read on the forward strand.
ACGCGGCAGCCATGCTGGGGACTGCTCTGTGCTTGGCGTCGTAGGTCATTCTGGAGCCCAGAGGAAAGCGGGGAGCGGTGCCCCGCGGCTGGGTTCCCAGAGGAATCCTGAGAGGGTCGTCCCGGAAATGGAAATGATCTATCGGATGGAGGGATCTCCAAGGCAGGCAGATTGCGCTCGCACGGCCTGAATCCAAACACAAAGAAAAGACGAGAAATGAGAGCTGCTGCTTGACTAAAAGAAAAATCACAAAAGCCATACATAGACCTACGGCAAACGTTTACATGTTTGAGCCCTTACTGTGTGCCCACCACTGTTCTAAGAGCTTTCCCGTTGTTATCTCATTTAGTCTTCACAGCAATCCTAGGAGATAATATTATGATTAATTTTATCGGATGTGGAAAATGGGGCACAGAGACGTAAAGTAATCCGTACAAGGTCACACAGCCGGAAAGTAGCAGAGCAAGGGCAGATACATAAAGCAAAAGCCCCAGGTGCCTGGCCGGCCTAGTTGGTGAAGCGTCCAATTCTCGATTTCTGCCCAGGTCGCGATCTCACAGTTCGTTGGATCGGGGCCCGCGATCGGCTTTGTGCTGACAGCGCAGAGCCTGTTTGGGATTCTCCCTCTCCCTCGACCCCTCCCCAGCTCGCACTTGCTCTCTCTCTCTCTCAAAATAAACAAACTTTTTTTTTTTTTTTTTTTTTTTTTTAAGGCAAAAGCCCTGTGGGAGACAGATTTTATGCTTCAGGAACAAGTAAATTCTGCCCTCCTGTGTGTACAGAAACAGTGTCTCCAGGTATTCGGTCTGTCTGTTGCTCCTTCTTTATTCTTATATCGCTGGTAACAAGCAAACAAACAACAGAGCATTTGTGAATCCAAAAGTTAAGGTGGTTCACTTTGGCCACAGTGAAGAGGGAGCCCCATACACTTCCCCTCCCAGAAATAGACACTCTGCCCCTGCACCGTGAAAAGATCACCTCACCCCCTGAGCGGAGCAGCCCACAGAGACAAAGGGGGCAAGCCTAGGTGCCCGGAACCCTAGCCCAGGGCAACGGCAATATAGTAAGTTACCACTCATGGTTCATTACAGGGATTTGGCATTCCCGGGAAGAAAAGAAGGCACATTGGCCGAGGTGCAGACAGACATCTGAATCTTATTCCCCAGTTCTTACGAGCCGCTTAGAGGTCGTGTTTCCCCCACTCCGTTTTCTACTAAAGAGATGACGTCGCGCCCTACTTGCTTACCAGGAGAGGGAAGTGAGTGCGGGCGGCAGAGGTGACTACAGCTGACCTCAGTGTGATACTTGGTTCTTCCGTAAATACTAAGCCTGCTGGAACTCAGAACTGACACTAAAGAGAAAGAACGTGGCGCCTGGTGTCCCTGGCTGTGTGTTCTTGCTTTACAGACGGGCGCCCAAGACACCCTGGACCCCCAGAACTCTACCCTCGCGAGAGGGAGGAGTTGGTGGGCTGGCGTGGAAGTGGGAGGCCGGCTGCGGGGAGTGAGTTTAAACCTTAAAACTGGAAACGTCCCCGGGATCTTGGCAGGGTTTTAGCGCTTCCCTCCGCCTTTAGATGAGGGACTTAAGCTGACCTTCTGACAGCGTCCCCCAGTATTGTGCAAGGACAGAGCTAAGCTTTTAGCAGCACGCTGGAGCACAGATGTGCCAGGGACGTTCTGTTAACAAAGCACAAAGGCTCGAAGGCAGGAACAGACCATTCTTGTCCACCGTTGGGAGAGAGCTCCGTTGTGTTTCTCCAACAGGGCAGAATTTGTTTCATTAAAGACTCCGTCATCGCCACCACTGTCAAAGGCAAATCCCTCCCAAGGCCGGCATCTGAATCCGACCACTGGAGCAAGGATTCTGAGGTTTCGACGTCAAAGCCTACAGCTCCAGAGAAAACCCAGGCGCTCGGATCCCCCAGGTAGGGGGAGGGCGGGCCACGCTGCGGCATCCCACCCACTCAGGAATCCCTTCTTTCCACTTGTCTGAGCAGACTGGGAAGGAGGGCCTCCGGCAACCAGCTGGAAGGGAGTTGGCTGGGGCTCCGCTGTCACTGATTTATGAAGGCCTTTCGGGGCCAGAATGACACCATCCACCCTCCACCTACCTCCTGCTAATTTATATTCTCAGAGCTTTAAATCACAGCGACAGCCCCGCAGGCACTTTGACCAGTCAAGGGCTTCCGGGACCCCGCACGCTGCTCTCCTGTCCCCACAGTGGGTCCTACAGTTCCCCATCCTCCCCAACCTGCTCCAAACCGTACTCCCTCCCAGCTCCTGGGGCTCTCAGGCCCTCTGCTCAATCAGATAAACAGCAGAACAGTGACTTTCTTTTCGCTGACTTGGAAGCTCCCTTGTCTGAAAAACATTGCCAACGTTAGAAAAAAAAACAAAAACAAAACACCTTATTGATGTTATGACTCACCCTTACCTGGTATTATTGCAAAGCTGCAAAGCAAACACCTGCTCCCACCAACAAAATAAATGCGAAATTACTAAGATACCTAAGTTCATTTTCTTTTTCCTTTTTTAATGTTTTTATTTATTTTTGAGACAGAGAGACAGAGTGAGAATGGAGGAGGGGCAGAGGGAGAGGGAGACACAGACTCCAAAGCAGGCTCCAGGCTCCGAGCTGTCAGCACAGAGCCCGACGCGGGGCTCGAACTCACGACTGAGCCACCCAGCCGCCGCCCTAAGTTCATTTTCTAAACACATTCTACCACACCACTTACACCTTGCTAGGCTAGAGGTGTTTTCCAGTTGCCCGAGGCATCTGAATGCCCATTATTTCCACCCCACTTTTATTTTTTTTATTATTAAAAAAAAATCTTTTTAATGTTTTTATTTGTTTTTGAGACAGAGAGAGACAGAGCACGAGCAGGGGAGGGGCAGAGAGAGGGGTTGACACAGAATCCGAAGCAGGCTCCAGGCTCCAAGCTGTCAGCACAGAGCCGGACACGGGGCTCGAACTCGCAGACTGTGAGATCATGACCTGAGCCAGAGTTGGACACTTAACCGACTGAGCCACCCAGGCGCCCCTACCCTGCTTTTAAATGCTAGCCCAAACCTTTGAAGTCTACTGCCTCTTGCAAAATAATAATAATAATAAAAACCACAGCACACTGGAAAGCCTTATTATTTTTGAGGGTACCGCAGTAGCTTGCTCTCCAGATGGTAGCTATAGTCAAGCACACGAAACACAAAGCAGGTTGAAGCAGAAAGGAGGCAGGAAATGAAAGCCAGGCTGGCTAGAAATTGGAGAAAGGCTTCAGGAAGCAAATACGACAAGGAAAAGAAAAAGTTGTGGGTGATTTCGTCCCCGAGATCGGAGCTCCAGCCCACCGCTAAGGGTACCGGGAGCGATTCTTTCAGTGGGCAGACAGCCAGTAAGCATTTATTATGCTCCCACTGTGTTGCCACTGTGTTGGAATTAGAAGTCGTCCCTGAGTTTAGCCAGGCTCTTCTAGAGAAAGAAAGCCACCCTTACACGGTTAAATCGCCCAGATTGCCTCTGTGGCCTTTCCTGTCCTGCTGCTTCTGACAGAGGGATTCCGTTTCTGACACAGGGAGACCAGGGATAGACTGTCATCTGTTGATTCAACTCAAGGGCGAAACTCAGGAGCCTGTGATCTTGGCCGGGGTGCTCTCCTACTCACTTTATGTACGGGGAGCCGTCACGACACTGTTTGCCTCCAAACTCCAAACAGGAAGCGAGGGTTGTGATTTACTTCAAAGGGCACAGGGGGGCCCTAAGATGGCCTGAAAGTGAAGGCGTAAAACATTCAGAGTGAATAAGTGCTGTGGCAACTCGATTGCCCCCAGGGGACTTTCACCTTGCGTTTTATTCTAATACGATCAAAGCAGTGGTGGGGGGAGGGCACCTTGGAAGAAAGGGGGTCGGATTAAGACTGTTTGAGTTTATAATCTAGTTGGAGTAAAAAAACCTCTGAATCATCGGCAACCCCAAAGTTCTGACAGCTCTGAGAACTAGGGGAATTCGCAAGAGACACATCATACCAAGAATAATTAAACGACCAGCTGCAGGTGGAATGGGAACTTCAGACAAAGCAGAGGTCAGAGGGAGCAGGGCTTGGCCTCCTCCCTGTGGGGACTGAGCCAACTTTGGAGAGGAAAAGCAAAAGGAAAAGGCACCACAGTCAGGAGGCCCTATGAGCAAAGTCATGAAGAAACGGAGCAAACAGGTTTTTGAGGACGGGGCTCATTAACCCAGTAGGTGAGGAAAGTTCACTTAAGGCAGATGGCAGATGAGGTCAGAGAAGCTTATAAATAATATAGGGGTCATTAGACATCTATGGAGGGAAATCAAAATACTGGAACAAGTATTTTACAAAGATTAATCTAGTATCAAAATATAGAAAGGGGACGTCGGCCTCTGTGCTGACAGCGTGGAGCCTGCTTGGGATTCTCTCACTCTCTCTCTCTCTCTCTCTCTGCCCCTCCCCCGATCTCTCTCCGTCTCTCCCTCTCTTTAAATAAATACACATTTTAAAAATATAGAGAGGGGCGCCTGGGTGACTCAGTCGGTTGAGCGTCCGACTTCAGCTTAGGTCACGATCTCACGGTCCGTGAGTTCGAGCCCCGAGTCGGGCTCTGGGCTGATGGCTCAGAGCCTGGAGCCTGGTTCTGATTCTGTGTCTCCCTCTCTCTCTCTGCCCCTCCCCCGTTCATGCTCTGTCTCTCTCTGTCTCAAAAATAAATAAATGTTAAAAAAAATTAAAAAAATAAAAATAAAAATATAGAGAGAGAAAGGAGGGGGAACACAGAAAGAAGAAAGAGAAAAATTCTAGGAAGCCCCTAATGTCACCCAAACCCAAAGCCCTGGAGAACTGGAGACAGGAAGGAGCGGGTAGCCTAAGAGTGACATCAGAAGAGGAAAGATTCGGGGTCCGGGTGACTATAGAAGACAGAAGGAGAAGTAAAGACGATGTGGAGACTTTGAGCCTCTGTATTTCTAACATGGGGGGACTTCCTACCAAAGCTCCCCCAGCCGCCACTATTGTTAGCACCCAAATCCTGCCTTCAAATCAGCCGGATCTTAGGAGTTGACTGAGCTCTGAGGCAGAGCGTGGGGGCAACGGGGCCTCGCTGGTGGCTGTTTTCATTGGGATACATTTCAAGCGTTCTAACAGAGACCAAAAACAATCGGGACTTAAAGCAGACATTGATTTCTCTCTCCCGTAATAGTTTGCACATGTGAGAGCCCAAGGCTTGTACGGCAGCCTCCTGTGTCTAAGACCAGGTTTCTCCTTTCCAGTCGCTCTGTCATCCTTAAGGTGTTGTCCTTCCTGGCGTTCTCCCAGCTGGCCTGCTCCACCCCCTCCATAGTCTAGGCAGCAGGATGGAGGAAGGGGTAGAAGGAAATCACTCTCCTTCCCTTTAAGGATGTGACCTCGACGTTGCACAGCCCTTTGGCCACACCTTAGTATGTCCATACCCAGGGCCAAAGGAATCTAAATGAAACTCGAGGGGCGCCTGGCTGGCGCCGTCAGTTAAACATCTGATTTCGGGTCAGGGCGTGATCTCACGGTTCATGGGTTCGAGCCCCACCTCGGGCTCTCTGCTGTCAGCACAGAGCCTGCTTCAGATCTTCTGCCCTCCTCTCTCTCTGCCCCTCCACTGCTGGTCACAAATAAATGAATAGATAGATAGATAGATAAAAATGGAGTCTTGATCCTGGACAATCCTGGTGAAAATCCTGTTGCTGTGAAAGAAGAAATGAATGCATATTGGAGCTTCACCTGCAGGTACCGTGACAGAAGCACGTCGCCTAAAGCAATAAATCACGCCTGTTTTTGAGCAGGGTGGGAAGAATTGCCCAAGAAAATGGTGGTACCATTCACGGAAATAAGAGAAACGAGGAGGAATCCCAGCAGGGGAAGTAAGATGATTAATTCATCTTGGGATGTTTTCACGAGCGCCCCAACGAGTACTGGATTGGGGCCACGAGAGACCTGACACCATAGCTCAGGGGAGAGAAGGGGGTTGGAAACTCAGGTGACAGCCATATTGGCGAAGACCAGGAATGCCTTCCAAAGCGACTAAGAAGGATGTGTCTTATCCGGGACTATTTAATGGGCTTCAGTTACAGTACTGGATGTTCCTAAATGGCTTCCAGAAAGAAACGAAATCCTTCTCTCCACTGGGATTCCTTGTTCCAAATGGCACGGTGCTTAACCTTGGGAAGCAAAAGGGTTCCTTTTTTCTATTGAGTCGGTATTTGAACCCTTGATGGACAATGACTTCTTACTAAGCAAGCCGGCACCTTCTTGACGTCGGTCCCTCTTAGCCTGCACTGCTGGGAGGGAGGGCTCAACACAAGGAGGGAAGTGTTGAGCATTTCCAAGGCGCCTATCATCAGATAAGCTGCCCTTTCTCTGGCAATCATCAGCATTTTTGAACATCCTGAGTTTTTCATCCTCCGTTGCACAGCCGTCCATTTTTAAAGTGTTTGCAAATAAGTAGGATCAGGGGTCAAGTGGATTGGGAGCCAGCACCTTCACCTGGCGACAGAGATGGGTGGATCTCCAGTCAGTGGGCATGAAGTTGGCTCCAGAATATAGAGTGGCCCCCTCTTCCAATCTACTCGGCAACGTTCTGGCTAAACTGGGGAGCCAGCCGCCCTCCCCTCTAGAAGATAGATGTAAATGTCAAGCGCTGAAGGAATGTGCACAAAATGTGGCAAAAAAAAGAGGGAGAGAGAGTATTCCAACCCACAAATCTGTGGAAGTCTCTCACAATCACGGCTGCAAGATCGCTATTTTGTCCGATGACTTTCTGAGCATCAAAAGATCGGGTTTTATATCGAGTTATTCCTGTCCTGAAGCAATATCAGAAACGTCGCACAGGGGGTTTAGATTCGTCTGGGGTGCAGGGTAAAGCAAGAGTGCAGTGAAGTCAAGGCAATGCTTAATGGTTTGGGTTTCTTGCCAACCAGCTAGGTACAGTTGGAAGCTAAGTAAGGCCATGCCTATTTTTAATAGCTTTGTGAACCAGTGAGGCAAGAGTCCTTAAGAGGCACCTGATGTCTTTGCCTCCAGCACAGAAGGAAACTAATATTTACTGAGTATGTATAACATGTTAGACACTTTACATATGCTATCTCGTTTATCGTCCCAACAAACCTAAGAGACGGGTTTTATTACTCCTACTCCACAGGTGGGGAACCCAAAGTTCTGAGAGATTAAGTAACTTGCCCAGGGTCACACAGCCAATTAGTTGTGTGGCCAGGATATGAGCCCGAGTCAGTCTTGATTTATAGATAGTACATTAAGGGGAGCAAATTATCGTAAAGGGAATATACACAGAATTTTCTATTAGAAAATGTTGTATAAAATCTTGACAGTAGGGTGCTTCTACAAAATGTTGTCTCTGTAGATCAGAGAGATTATAAATCTATGTTAAAACTGAACTAAATGAAAATGGACAAAGTAGGGGCACCTGGGTGGCTCAGTCGGTTAAGCGTCCGACTTTGGCTCAGGTCATGATCTCACGGCTCATGGGTTCAAGCCCCGCATCAGACTCTGTGCTGACAGCTCAGAGCCTGGAGCCTGCTTCAGATTCTGTGTCTCCCTCGCTCTCTGCCCCTCCCCCACTCATGCATATGTGTGTGTGTGTGTGTGTGTGCGTGCGCTCTCTCTGTCTCAAAAATAAACTTTAAAAAAAATAAAAAGAAGGAAAATGAACAAAGTAAAAATATAAGTTATATGTGACACCACATGAGCTTATTAAAAGAAATATGAAGCCTTATAAATAAGGTTAGAAATCTGAAAATATCATAAGTCGGTGAAACTTTAAAGCATGTAAAATTCTCACCCACTGTTTGATTGGAGTGTAAGTTCGGGTGTTTTTCTGTTTTGTTTTGTTTTGTCTGGAAACGGTTTAACATTAGCTACTAAAGCTAAATATAGACCAGCCCTCTGACCCATCAGTCCTACGTAAATACCCCAAGCAAAATAGGTGTATGTGCCCACCAGATACCTGAGCATTTATAGCAAGTTTATTTGCCACAACAAAAAACTGGAAACAACCCAAATGTCTGTTCAGAGCAGATGGCTATTTCTTGCCTGTAAGGCCTTTCATGAGTCCCTGTTTTACTGATCCGACTTCATTCTCCATTCCTATTATTTAAAAGATCACAGTTCCAAACTGGTAAGGTTTGCGCTCGGTCCTGGTGGGTGTGAATCTGGCGGTGATTCTGAACATGTGAATCTGGCGGTGATTCTGAACATTGGGGCAGCCCGGGTCAGAGGCTGAGGGAATGAGAGCAAGACTTGGGAGGTAATTAACTACCCTGGGAGGGTTTGTGCATGTTTACATTTCAAAGACTAATAAAACCCGGATCCTTTCCTCCTGTTCCAAAGGGCTGGAACAATCCCAAAACACCAATGTCGTGATGTAAAGAGGAAAGGAGTCAATTCACAAAAGGGCTCATAAACATGTAATCATGTACAACCTCACCAATACTCAAAAAACAAACAAACAAAAAAGCAACCAAACCCAATACGACTTTCTTCTGTTCGTCAATTTAGCAAGAGGTTTTTAAATTTTTAAATATCAAGTGTTAGAAAGGTGAAGGTAAGTTTCTCCCAAACTGGGGATGGAAGGTATGTTGATAATAAGTTATTAAATGTCTTAACTCACACGTCCCCTTTGTCCCCTTTTAGAATTATCCAAAGGAAAAACTAGCGGACCCATGTGACAATCACAATACCAAGGGCCTCATCATGGGGTTGTCTTTAATAGAAAAGCCTAATAGGGGGCGCCTGGGTAGCGCAGTCGGTTAAGCGTCCGACTTCAGCCAGGTCACGATCTCGCTGTCCGTGAGTTCGAGCCCCGCGTCAGGCTCTGGGCTGATGGCTCGGAGCCTGGAGCCTGTTTCCGATTCTGTGTCTCCCTCTCTCTCTGCCCCTCCCCCGTTCATGCTCTGTCTCTCTCTGTCCCAAAAATAAATAAACGTTGAAAAAAAAAAAAAATTGAAAAGCCTAATAGTTCAACAGTAGAAAGTTGGTTAAATACATGATGGTATGCCCATCCACTTTGAAATGCTGCAGGAAAATATTCAATGACATGAACAATATTCACGATACATTGTTAAATGACGAGCAAGTTATAAATGTTATCCCAAGTATAAGAATATATACATATATGTGTATTTATATAAATATAAATATATATATACACATTTATAGAAAAACACTGGAAGTCTCCATACTGAATAATATTATAATAATATTCCATATTATTAATATAGAAATATAAATATATATACACATTTAGAGAAAAACACTGGAAGTCTCCATACTAAATTGATGACAATATGGAATATTTAAATTTCCTTCCTTCTGCTTATCTACATTTTCTAAGTTTTCTAAAATGAATTCTCATTACTGCTGGATTAAGAAAACCAATAAACATTAATATATTTAATAACATAAGGGAGTCCGCTGAGAACTGGATGCAGCCTAGCGGCTCCTGGGTAGGAGGACCATTGTCCTCCAGCTGCCCGACCTGCTTCCCTGGGGCCCAGAAACAGCCTTTCCTCCCCCCCTCCCCCACCGCCTCCGACCATTGAGCCTCTCAGGGCTTGAAACCCACAGCTAGTCTCTGCAACGGTGGGCGGGGCAAGAAGGGAGGGAGCTTCTGATGCTCCCGGGGGCTGGGATGAATGCGATCCCACCAGTATCTGCTGGTCCCCCAATGCTCCCTATACACACTGGGCAGGTTTGGCAGTATTAAGAGACCAGTTCACTATGGGTTACATAGGTGTAAGCAAGCTGGCGACCACCTCACCACAATGCACGACATTGTTTCTATGAGAGTACCTTCCAGGTCCCAAACACCTGACTTCTTGGCAACCTTTGGCTCCTAACACGCCTGTAAACTGAGAACTTGGAATGTACTGCTTTCGGTAACTCGGAACGGTTCAATCACAGGCAGCCATGAGGATTCCTCCAAGAAGAGCTGCTCTCAAAGGTCCTGCTGCCCACGGCCACCTCTTGCTCACGGCCCTCAGCACCAGCCCTCCGAGGGAAACCCACAACCTGTAAAGAAGATCCATAGCTTCATTACAACAGAATCAATGAGTGCTCACTGACCTTTCAGCCTCTGAGTCTAGTGGACATAAGGGCCATTTACTCTGCCCTAGTCACCACCTTGTCAGTGACGCTTAATGCAACGATGACACCATGTGACCCCATTGGGGCTGTTGTCTCGGGAGGCTTCGTGCATCGACTGGCAAAGCGATCCTAAGGTCAGCACGGTAACTAGGAGCAGAGGGAGCCGAGTTTGAGCTAAACTTTGCTGTCAGCTCCCACTCATTCTCGCAGAGTTGCAATACTTAACCTCCAATTACTGGATCTCCGACGCCACCCTTCCGCCTCCCTCGAGTGGCTCTTGCACATAAAAACAGAGACGTTTTTCTTTTTTCCCCCAAGGAGGGAACTATGGAAATGAGGTGGGCAGCTCTGTGAAAGTGAAAGGGACAGGCGACAGGAGGCCTGCACAGTGGGGTTTTCTGCCCACTGCAAGCGCTGGGCATGGCCTTGTAAACCAGTCCCGTAGATTTTGTTTTTCCTAGTGACTGTCAGTTGACCGGTCAATGCTTCAGACCTTAATTTCCTTAATTGTCGGATAATGAATAAATCTATACCGACCCATCATCATCCTAAGAAAGCCCCATTTTATCAAAAGAGGGAAGGGAAGGGAGTTATTATTTAGCCTCTGAGGAAGGAATCCCTGAGGCCTCCTTTAAGTGTGAACATGTCTCCTACACCTGGTTTAGAATGGCTTATTGAGAGGAAGGCCCAGGTTAAATCAGGGCCCTCAAACAGCCCTCTAGCCTAGAATGCCAGCAAACTATGACCCAAGGGCCTTTTTGTAAATAAAGTTTTATTGAAACACAAACGCCCTCATTTGTTAACTGTTGTCTGTGGTTGCTTTTGTGCTACAAAGGCAGAATTGAGTAGTAGCAACAGAGGCCACGTGGCCTGCAAAGTCTAAAGTAGTTACTCTCTGGCCCTGGGTAGAAAAAGTTTGCCGACCCTGGTCTAGACAGTGGAGAGCTGCTGGACCCCATCCTGTTGCCCCGGGGCATGGCCCCTAATAGATACCCCAACGCCCACATCACAAAAGCAGTCCACTGCTTTTGGAGGAGAGGTGCAGAGAGGTTGGGACGTAGGGAGTTTAGGGGAGAAAAAAGTGGGAGAGAGGGAAAGACAATTTAAGATCTTCAGGAACACAGAAGGCATCTCAAAAAAAAAACATAAATTCATAAGAATATATAACTAAATGTACAAAATTACGAACCCAACCTAAAGTTTTAGCTAGTGCCTAAATCTGAGCACATCTGTTACAAGCCAGCAGGCATAATAAAAATCATAATAAGAATAATGAACCACCTTGTATTTCTAGAGTGACTTTGTTCTAGCAAGTTCAAAGCATTTCCTTCTCACCTTTCACCTGCCTTCGTAACATTTATGAGAAGTGCTGTTGGACTCACTGAACAGATGAGAAAATGAATTAAGCTGTAACAAAACTGGATTTGAAGTCTCTTCATTTCAGATGACCAGATAGCTTTTTGTCTAATAAGCCCTTTTGTGAGTGAATGGGGGTGCAATTAATAATTACTCTTAGACAACAGGTGTGAACCAGAACTGTCCTGGGCACCCATTGATTCTCACTTTGAAAACTATATTCCAGGGGCACCTGGGTGGGTTAGTTGGTTTAGTGTCCAGCTCTTGATTCGGGCTCTTGATTTTTGTGAGATCCCACTAGGTGTGAAACCTGCTTGAGATTCTTTCTCTCCCTCCCCCTCCACCCTTTCCTTGCTCGTTCTCTCTCTCTCAAAAACAAACAAAAAACAAAAAACAAAAAAAAAGCAAAAAACACAACCCTGATATTCTAGAGAAAAACTGGAATGAGAAAACTTCAATTTATATGATTTCTAGCAAATCAAATACCACCAAACTTATTTCTTGGGACTTTGGAATATAGAAGACAGAGAAAAGGAACCTCATAAACCTCCTAGAATCACAACCTTCTAGAATCCTAGGAAGTGGCTGAACGGCTCAGTTCCAGGCCTGGGACCACAAAGTGATTCATCCATCACCCTGTCATTTGGACTTCCAAATCAAGAAGCGTTCTAAAGAGAGAAGGAAGTAGGGGCAGGAAAGCAATACCTGTAGCCAAAGGAGCTTTGAAACCCACGAGCAATCTTGACCTTCATGGCGGCCCAGGCCCAAAGCCGAAAGCTTGTATTCTTAGATGAGTGGGTGAAGTGTTGGCAACTGATTCTTTCAATTCTTCTTGTGTGTTGGTCAAGAGAGAGGAAGGAGAGAGATATGGGGAGGGGTGGGTGTTACCAACCTTTGTTGGCTATTCATCTTTGTCCCTGCATGTCACACAGGAGACATCCCATACATGTTTGATGAGGGAATGAAGATATAATGCCCAAGAATTTTTTCTGTGATGAGAAATCACAGATCCAAGAAGTTTAGAGAACCCCAAACAGGCCCAACACACACACACACACACACACACACACACACACACAACCACCTGCCATGTCATAATCAAACTACTGAACACTCAAAGATAAAGAGAGAAATTATCAAGGCAGCCAGGAAAAAAATGACTTATATAAGGTGAGAAATGATAATAATTATAGCTACTGCTTGACCAAAACCATGGAAGCCAAAAGACAATGCAGATATATCTTTACAGTAGTGAAAGGAAAAAACCTGTCAACCTAGAATTCTATTTCAAGCAAAAATGTCTTTCAACAGCAAAAGCAAAATAAAGATTTTTCAAACAAGCGAAAGCTAAAATGATGTATTGAGGCATACCAGGTCTGTAAGAAATGTTAAATTTCTTCGGCCAGAAGGAAAATGATGTCAAATGAAATTCACAATCTCAATAAAGGGAGGAGTGGAGTAGAGTAACAGATATGGTAATATGGGCTCAATGTTTTAAAAACATTCTGTTCCTTAATATATAATTTTTTATTATTTAAAGCAGAGTTCGGGGCGCCTGGGTGGCTTGGTTGGTTAAGCGTCCGACTTCAGCTCAGGTCATGATCTCACGGTCCGTGAGTTCGAGCCCCGCGTCGGGCTCTGTGCTGACAGCTCAGAGCCTGGAGCCTGTTTCAGATTCTGTGTCTCCCTCTCTCTCTACCCTTCCCCTATTCATTCTCTGTCTCTCTCTGTCTCAAAAATAAATAAATGTTAAAAAAAAATTAAAATAAATAAATAAATAAAACACAGCAATTACAACGATATCAACTTAATTCTTTAAAAAAAATAAAAAAAAAATAAAGCAGCGTTCACAAACTATAGCCCACAGGTCAAATCGTGCCTGCTGCCTGTTTTTGTAAATAAGATTTACTGAGGGGCACCTGGGTGGCTAAGTCAGTTGAGTGTCCAACTCTTGATTTTGGTTCAGGTCACGATCTCACTGTTCATGAGTTCAAGCCCCATGTCAGGCTCTCTCTCTCCATCTCTCTCTCTTCCCTCCCCCATGCTCTCTCTCCAAAAATAAATAAATAAACTTTTTAAAAAATTTTAAAAAATAGAGGCGCCTGAGTGGCTCAGTCAGTTAAGCGTCCAACTTTGGCTCAGGTCATAAATAGGCCTAGATGGATTAACATAAAAGTAAAAGGCTGGGAAAATCTATGGTGTATAGACAACACTAATTTTAAAAGCTCAAGAGTTTCTATTTATAGCAGACAGAATAGACTTCAGGACAAAGAATATTATCAGTGATAAATATGAACGTTAAGGTGTACGGGGGAGGAAGAATTGAGAAAAGGTGGTCAAAAGGTACAAACTTCCAGTTACAAGATAAGTAAGCCCTAGGGATATAATGTACAACATGGTAACTATAGGTAACATTACTGATTGATGTAAAGGAAAGTTGTTAAGAGAGTAGATCCTGAGAGTTCTCATCACAAGGAGACATTTTTGTTATTTCCTTGCTATCGTATCCACAGGAGGTAACGGATGCTAACTAAACCTGTCGTGGTAATCATTTCACAGTATATGTACATTAAACAATCATGCTATCCACCTTAAACACATACAGTGATATATGTCAAATATTTGTCCGTAAAACTGGAAAAAAAGAAGATGTTCTATTATGATAAATGGATCAATGCTTCAAGAAGCTGTAAGAAAGCCGATACAGTGGCCCATAATAATAGAGCTTTCAAAACACAGAAAGCAAAAGCTGATAAAAAGAATAAATAGGGGCAGCCGGGTGGCTCAGTCAGTTAAGCGTCTGACTTCAGTTCAGGTCATGATCTCACAGCTCACGGGTGTGAGCCCCGCATTGGGCTCTGTGCTGACAGCTCCGAGCCTGGAGCCTGCTTCAGATTCTGTATCTCCCTCTCTCTCTCTCTGCCCCTCCCCTGCTCATGTTCATTCTCTCAAAAACAAATAATAAACACTTTTTTAAAAATTGTAAAAGGGGCGCCTGGGTGGCGCAGTCGGTTAAGCGTCCGACTTCAGCCAGGTCACGATCTCGCGGTCCGTGAGTTCGAGCCCCGCATCGGGCTCTGGGCTGATGGCTCGGAGCCTGGAGCCTGTTTCCGATTCTGTGTCTCCCTCTCTCTCTGCCCCTCCCCCGTTCATGCTCTGTCTCTCTCTGTCCCAAAAATAAATAAAAAACGTTGAAAAAAAAATTTTTTAAAAAAATTGTAAAAAAAAAAGAAAGAAAAAATTGACAAATGCAGATTTATAGGAGATTCCAACATTTTTCTCTTAGTAATTGCTAGAACAAGTAGACAGGAAAATCAGCAAAGATGTAGAAGATTTCAACAACACTACCAACCAGCTTGACCCGATTGATATAGAACACGCCATCTAAAAAGAGAAGAATACACATTCTTTTCAAGCATACATGGAACATTCACCAAGACAGCATTCTAACCCGTAAAACAAATCTCAATAAGTTTTAAAGAATTGAATTCACACAAAGTATATTTTTCTGATCACAATAGAATCAAACTAAAAATTGACAGACAAAAAAATGGACTATAGTCGATATTGTCTACAGTGTAGAAAAACAGCATTCTCACACATTGTTGACAAGAGTGGAAATTAGCATAACCCTTCTAGAAGTTAATCTGGCTCCATTAGGAGTGAATTTGGTACCAGGAATTTACAATGTGCATCCATTTAATCCAACTGTTTAGGAATTACGAGGAATTTTAGGAATTATGCAAAGGAAATAATCATGGATGTGGATAAAACTTAAATGCCAGGAGGTTCAACACAGTATTATTGTTAATAGGCAAAAAAAAAAAAGTGTGCATAGGGGAGGGGCAAGGTATCTTAAATGTCCAAAAATAATAGATTAAATAAAGTTTTATGTAGTCATATAGGAGAGTACTATGTAGTACTTAAAAATATTTTTACGGGCGCCTGGGTGGCGCAGTCGGTTAAGCGTCCGACTTCAGCCAGGTCACGATCTCGCGGTCCGGGAGTTCGAGCCCCGCGTCAGGCTCTGGGCTGATGGCTCAGAGCCTGGAGCCTGTTTCCGATTCTGTGTCTCCCTCTCTCTCTGCCCCTCCCCCGTTCTTGCTCTGTCTCTCTCTGTCCCAAAAATAAATTAAAAAAAAACGTTGAAAAAAAAAATTAAAAAAAAAAATATTTTTATAGTGGGGCACCTGGGTGGCTCCATTGGTTAAAGGTCAGACTCTTGATTGTGGCTCAGGTCATGGTCTCACAGTTTGTGGGATCAAGTCCTGCATCGGGCTCTGTGCTGTCAGCCTGCTTGGGATTCTCTCTTTCCTTCTCTCTAGTCCCCATTCATGTTCTCTCTCTCTCTCTCTCTCTCTCTCTCCCAAAATAAATAAACATTAAATGTTTATTTATTTTGGGAGAGAGAGACAGAGTGTGAGCAGGGGAGGGGCAGAGAGAGAGGGAAAGAGAGAATCCCAAGCAGGCTCCAGGCTCCAGACTCCAAGCTGTCAGCACAGAGCCCGACGCGGGGCTCAAACCCACGAAACACGAGATCATGACCTGAGCTGAAGTCGGACGCTTAACAGACTGAACCACCCAGGCGCCCCTAAATAAACGTTTTAAAATAAATAAATTAATGAAATATTTTATAGAAAAATACTAGCATGGGAAAATGTTCACCCTAACATATTAATGTGAAAAAAGTAAATATATTATGAAACAGTATATACAGCATATGCCCAAAGTGTGTGTGTGGGTTCATGTATGTAAAAGGCTAAAGGACATACATCATAATGTTAACCTCAGTTATCTCTGATCACAGAGTAACTGACAACTATAAACTTCTCCTTTGTGCCTCTCTATATAAAATCCAGATTCTTTGGAATTAATACGTATTGCTTTCAGAATCGGGAAAACAAGTTTTATTTCAGAAACACTTTTCTGTTATATATACCCGGTTAGAAATGAAATACAACGTATTTAAACTAAAGTCTGCTGCTACATTAGGCAGAGGCGCAGAAGTTTCGTTTCCTTTTTCTTTGAATGAAACAAGTCTGCTAATAATATAAGTGTGTTATGGAACAAAGCCTGCTAATAATAACATCTGGGGTAGGCGTGGGTAGGAAGTTAGAGAGAGAAAAAGAGAAAAGAGCTACTAAGAATCGGAAGAGATGCAAACAGTGCAAAGGGGGGGGTTGAAATGCCAGTTTAAGCTACAAGGATACACACACACACACACACACACACACACACACACGGGGGAGGGGGAGACAGGAGACAGAGAGAGAAACAGAAAGAACAAAGAGAGAGAGCACTTTGGCCAGCAGGTCTGAGGAAGGCCTTCCTCCTACGTGTTCATGCCTCCCCCCAGCAGAATCGCCTTGCGACATTGTGGGACTAGCCTAGCTCTGCCCAGACACACGCCACACTTAACCGCTACCAGCAGAGTCTCTCCGTTAGGTTAAAGAGGCACTTCCTAAAGCGAGAATTCGCCTTGTCCCTTTTAAAAGTGGGAAGCCACTTGGACCAGTGAGCTGACAAGCCCTCTACACTTTCATGTGAATTAGCCGCATCAATATATTTCGGTGTGCCGGAGAAGAGACATGGAGTTATAAGAAAAAAACAAAAAGCAAAACGGTATCAGGATTCCTGGGCCTGAGAGAATCTACAGGAAGCTTACACTTCCCCCAGAACGAGCTAACTTCTGAGACAGCTGACTTGGAGGCATGCGGATTCGCTGACTTACGAGACAAGGACCAAAGTGGAAAGATGCAGAGACATGGGGGGGGGGGGGGAGTGGAGGGACTCGGACAGAGGGCTGTGGTAGTGAAAATATTTCCGCGAAATCTTTGAGACTCCTCCCTTCACAAGACGGAGGGTTGACTGCCTGCCTCTTGGGTGGGGGCAGGATGCAGTTACTTGCTTCCGAGGAACAGGATCAGGCAAAAACGGCAGGGGATTTCAGGGAGCAGGTTGCAAAAGGCACAGTGACGTCCTTCCTCCCCTCCCCTCTTGCTCTCTCTCTCCCTCTTCCTCTGTGCCCTGCCCCACTCACTCTCTGTCTCTGGTCACTTGCTCTGACGACAGCCAGCTATCATGCCATAAGGACACTCGAGCAGTCCTCAGAGAGGCCCACATAGCAAGCCAACCGCATGTCAGTGAGACTTTTTGGAAGCAGTCTCCCACCCCGGTCAAGCCTTCGGATGACTGTAGCCCTGGTCGACAAACGGACACACCACAGGCCACGCTTAGGTTCCCAAGCCTTGGAACCTATGTGGTCGCTTATTTGTTGTTTCAAACAGCTACCGTCCGGGATGTATTTTTTGCACAGCTAGATAACGAATACAAGAGAAAGAAGGGAGAAAACACGAAGACTGGGTAGGCACTGGACTGTATGTTTTTAGCTTGATTTCAGGTTCACTTCCTTCCCCCACCCCCCAACATCTTTTGCCCGTGTTTGAGGAAAAGGCCGAAGGGGAAAAGAAAGACCGCGAACTGGGGCACCTGGGTGGCTCAGTCAGTTAAGCATCTGACTTCTTCGGCTCAGGTCATGATCTCATGGGTCGTGGGTTCGAGCCTGGTATTGGGCTCTCAGCTGTCAGCATAGAGCCTGCTTTGGATCCTCTGTCTCCCTCACTTGTGCTCGCTCTCTTTCTTTCTATCAAAAATAAATAAACATTTTTTTTTAATTTTTTTTTCAACGTTTATTTATTTTTGGGACAGAGAGAGACAGAGCATGAACGGGGGAGGGGCAGAGAGAGAGGGAGACACAGAATCGGAAACAGGCTCCAGGCTCCGAGCCATCAGCCCAGAGCCTGACGCGGGGCTCGAACCCACGGACCGCGAGATCGTGACCTGGCCGAAGTCGGACGCTTAACCGACTGCGCCACCCAGGCGCCCCAACATTTTTTTTTTTAAATACAGTGTGGGGCGCCTGGGTGGCTCAGTCATTTGGGCGTCCGACTTCAGCTCAGATCATGATCTCTCAGTCTGAGAGTTCAAGCCCCGCGTCGGGCTCTGTGCTAACAGCTCGGAGCCCGGAGCCTGCTTCGGATTCTGTGTCTCCCTCTCTCTCTGCCCCTCCCCTGCTCATGGTCTGTCTCTCTCTGTCTCAAAAATAAAAAACAGTGAGCTGTCACGGGGAGGCACGGGGAGGCGTGAGGAATGCACTCCTTGCTTCAAAAAGGTCTCCATAGCAGTAGAAAGGCAAGCATGCTTTATTTTCTAGGTCAGAAGTCAAATGCGGTGTCTCTTTGGAGACAGAGACACTCCCAGGACACTGGGGAGAGAAAACTCGCAGAAGAACCCAGCATCCAGCCTGCTGGTGACCACTCTTCCTACCACAGCACGTTGAGGCACCCACAGCCCCACCCATTCATCTCCTGGATCTCAGACACTCTCCCGACCCAGCCCTGCTCAGGCCTACAGACCCCATCGTGTGTATTTCAGTTCAAGATGCTACCGAGGAGTAACGAGGAAGATGAACATGAACGCCAGCAGGGAATCCAGCCAGCACATGACTGCCCACCCCAGCACAGTACATCAAGACTGGTCCTTCTGCCTGTCAGTCCCAGATCGAGTGTCTGTAAGTCCTGGAAGTAATCATCTGCAACAGACATGCAAGGACTTGTGCTATTACCCCTTATGCTACAACAAAGCTTCCCTAAAGACCAGCTCCCTTGTTCTAACAGCCCTGTCACTTTCACAAACGACTACAGTCTGCATCCCTCTGCTCTTTTCCTTCAAGCTTCAGAAACTAAATTAGGACCCAGCTTCAATAGCTAGTGCGTTTAGGTAATCAAAAAGATCTGGTAAGCCCATTGATTTCTGACAGTTCAGATTTTACGAACAGAAAGTCCAGAGACATTGTGCTCTAGGAGTTCAGGGTAAGAGCCAAACTCCTAAGTAAATCGGAAATTGGTGAGTACGTGGGGCTCCCTAACCTCCATTTGTGAAGAGGGCAGAAACCAAACCCCGGGGGTCTGGGGACAACGCTGTCCTCCTGTCCAGGCGGTGGGGCTTCCTTCCTTCTCCATGGTGGAAATCAGTCCTGCCTGATCAACCACTCAGACAAGTCTAGAAGCAAGATCCAGGAAATGGGAGCGGAAACTAAATCTACACCAAAGAGCATTGTTAAAGTTTTAGTATATCCATTCCAAAGACAGGAAAAAATGTAGTGATTACCTATGCCGTGCCCGCCATTGCTGGGTGTTGGGGCTGCCGAAAAAGCACCTGGGGTTTCTGCCCTTAAGGAACTGGCTGTCAGCTCATGAAAAACCATACAGGAATACAAAAAGCACTGAAAACAGTGACTGCAACCACCCGCTTTGTAGAGCAGATACGTTTGAAGGATGAGTAGGAGTTTGCCAGGAGTCAAAAAAGGGCTTTGAAGGATGAGTAGGAGTTCGCCAGGAGTCAAAAAAAGGGCTTTGAAGGATGAGTAGGTGTTCGCCAGGAGTCAAAAAAGGGCTTTGAAGGATGAGTAGGAGTTTGCCAGGAGTCAAAAAAGGGCTTTGAAGGATGAGTAGGAGTTCGCCAGGAGTCAAAAAAAGGGCTTTGAAGGATGAGTAGGAGTTCGCCAGGAGTCAAAAAAGGGCTTTGAAGGATGAGTAGGAGTTTGCCAGGAGTCAAAAAAGGGCTTTGAAGGATGAGTAGGAGTTTGCCAGGAGTCAAAAAAGGGCTTTGAAGGATGAGTAGGTGTTTGCCAGGAGTCAAAAAAGGGCTTTGAAGGATGAGTAGGAGTTTGCCAGGAGTCAAAAAAGGGCTTTGAGGGGCGCCTGGGTGGCGCAGTCGGTTAAGCGTCTGACTTCAGCCAGGTCACGATCTCGCGGTCGGGGAGTTCGAGCCCCGCGTCAGGCTCTGGGCTGATGGCTCGGAGCCTGGAGCCTGTTTCCGATTCTGTGTCTCCCTCTCTCTCTGCCCCTCGCCCGTTCATGCTCTGTCTCTCTCTGTCCCAAAAATAAATAAACGTTGAAAAAAAAATTAAAAAAAAAAAAGGGGGCTTTGAAGGATGAGTAGGAGTTTGCCAGGAGTCAAAAAAGGGCTTTGAAGGATGAGTAGGAGTTTGCCAGGAGTCAAAAAAAGGGCTTTGAAGGATGAGTAGGAGTTCGCCAGGAGTCAAAAAAGGGCTTTGAAGGATGAGTAGGAGTTCGCCAGGAGTCAAAAAAGGGCTTTGAAGGATGAGTAGGAGTTTGCCCGGAATCAAAAGGGGAACAAAACCATGAAGAGGCCAACAGGTGTAGCATGTTTAGGGGATTTTGGAGCAGAGTGACCAGAACATAATGAGATATGACGAGGTTGGAAAGGAAAGGGTCAGAGTTTGAAAGCTTTTATGTACCATACTAAGTTTATGTTTTACCCTTTTTGACAGCCTGGCATTTAGTCTGCTCATAAAATAAAGATCTTAACTAAAGCCTTGGTTCTAAGCTTTATCAGATCTCTTAAGGATGAAAAGTGGCTTTCTTATTTCTTTCCCTTCCTTTCTCTTATTTTTAACCTTTAGTGAATACTTTACCCACCATGATTTCTTGTTCTCTCTTACCCTGACATGCAGCTGCCTAACAATAGAATAATTCATTTCTTTATTTCTCAATATTGACCTTTGGAAGGTTTTTAGGTTTTTTAAAAATCTGAATACTTTCGGCTATTGTTATTCAGGGAAAGCCGGAGGGCACTCCAAGCACAGCGGAGAGGTCAGCTTCCGGAAGACAAAGGGGGCTTGTTAGATCTAATCATGGGCTCCCCACCAAGAGCACTGGGAGCCAGAGAAAAAATGCAGAGGCAGAAGCTGAACTGAATTCTATGTGCACAGGAGGAGTGAGTTCTAGGGCACGGTATCCATGAACTATCTCCCACAATAAATAATGCAATGCTTCAGAATCTCCTTCCCCCTCTTCTTACTTGTTCCAGGTGGCTTCAGATACGAACAATATCCTAAAGCCTCCAAATGTCATCTCCCCGACCCTAGTTCCCTTGACGCATACATCCACCTGCCTGCTCGACAGCCCGACGCACACTTTACAAACCTTCCTCCCTCAGGTGGCAGATTGTATTTTCTGAAGAGAGAACCACAGTATCTCCCAGCCCACACGCTCTTCTACCATGTGATGTTGACCCCTCCCCTTGAAACTAGACTGGTCTTTGTTGACCCCTCCCCTTGAATCTGACTGGTCTCAAGCAATAGAGAACAGGAGAAATGGGCTCTGAGACTCCCCAGGCTAGGGCATAAAAAACGTCATGCACTTTCACCTTGATTTTGGAAGGCTCACCCTTGGATCTCAGCCACCAGGCTGTGAGGAGACCACCAGCCACACGGAGAAGTGAGGTGCGGGAGTTCTGGCTGACGGTCCCAGCCGAGAGCCCAGCCCGGCCACACGGGAGTGACGAACCCCAGAGCGTTCCAGCCAGCATCTGGGTGCCCCAACTCACGCCACCTGCACCTACTAAGTCCCCACTGAGCTCTGTCCAAACTGCAGATTTGTGAGAACTAATGATGACCGATGTTTGAAGCCACTAAGCTTGGGACGGTTTGTCACTCGGCGATAGACACAGTTACTGGGCCTACTCCTCCCGCCATCTTCCCTCTCTCAGATAGTAGAGCCCCTATCTACCCCACTGCTCAGGTCAGAAAAACCCAGATTCATTTCTCTCTCACATCCCACATCTCATCTATCAGGAAATCCAGTCGATTCTGCCTTCAAAAGATATCCAGAAGCCATCCACTTCCATCGTCTTCCATCCAAGCCTCGATCATCTCTCGGGGTTGTTGCAACGGCTCCCCAACCCCTCCCCCTGCCTCCAGGCCTTGCCCCGCTGTGGCCTGGTCTCCCCATAGCCATTAGCGGTCTCAGAGCCTCTTGGGGCTAATTCACTCAGAAGAGAGCCAGTCTCTTCTCAGTGGCCTACAAGAGCCCATACGCTGCCCTCCACCCTTTGCTGAATCACGAATGCATGGTCCTCACCGCCCCAGCCACCTGCTGCTGTCCCCCAATGTCCAGCACAGTCCCACCGCAAGGTCTTTGCCTTTGCTCGTATCTCCTTACGGAAGGCTCCTGCCACATATCCAAAGGCTTGCTCCTTTCCTCTCCCTTCAGATCTCTGCTCAGAATGTCTCCTTATCAAAACCAGCCATGATCACTCTCCCCCAAAATGGGGACCGCCACCTCCCCAGCCCCTCCCCAGCACTCTGGACTCTGGGCCACCACCTGTGCCTCCGTGGCATCCATCACTCCTGACATAGCACATATTAATTTGTTCACGTTCCGTCTCCTCCCACGAGCAAGTCTGCTTCACGAGGCCAGGAACTTTGCTTCGTTTACTGCCGCATTCCCAGGAACCACAGCAGAACCTGGCATTAATGGGCATGCTGTGAAAATTTACTACTCAGATTTACTAATTTACTAATATTTACTAATCGGAATGCTATGCATATTTACTAATCATGCTATGAATATTTACTGATGGAGGAATGAATGAATGAATGAATGAGTGAATGAATGATTTTGAAACTAGCCCCAACGGACACTATTGACACAGAGGTGAGTGAATTAGAAGAGCCTACCTTTGGGTCTGCTAATTTGCTCCCCTGGCTTAGATTTAAAAAAAAAACCAAAAAACAGCACAACAGAATCTGACTTCTTTAAAAGAAAATCCACCAACAAGCTGACAGGGAAAATACCAACGGGTTGTCTTCACTGCTGGACATACTCAGCTATTGAGTAAAACATTTAGAAAGTACCCTGCATCATCCACCTCTGGGCTTCCTGACATTCTTTGAAGACATTAGAGCTAAATAATAATAATAATAATAATAATAATAATAATAAGCACCCAAGTCAACTATTTCACTGAACTGAACATTTATAAATATAACCTTGATAGAAGATGCCTTCAAGGTAAAACGGTGCATACCAAAGTTGCCTGGACTTTCTGCTGCTCTAGAAACCATTTCCTATGTTAGGTGCAGACTATGTGTGACCTTATCTGTATTAAGAAAGAGAAGTCACAAATTACAATGAGACCTTACCTTATTGCAGTCATTATCATTTTGACACCTGGAAAATTTTTTGATTTTATTTTTTAACGTTTATTTATTTTTGAGACAGAGAGAGACAGAGCATGAACAGGGGAGGGGCAGAGGGAGAGGGAGACACAGAATCGGAAACAGGCTGCAGGCTCCGAGCCGTCAGCCCAGAGCCCGACGCGGGGCTCGAACTCATGGAGCGCGAGATCGTGACCTGAGCCGAAGTCGGACGCTCAACCGACCGAGCCACCCAGGCGCCCCTAGAAAAATTTTTAAATCACATTAGCGATTCGTACACCTTACACAAAAATTGGAAAACATAAATAAAAAGAGAAAAGAGAAACAGTTCAAAATCCCGCTCCCCCCGGAAATCACAATTATTACCATGTTGATGCACCTGCTTTTCCCATATACATATTTGTACACACATATTTACATTTTTCTTATTAAAATGGAACCGTATCGAAACAACTGCTTGTTTCCTTAACATGCAGGCAGGTTTCCCAGATGAGTGGGGCCTTCACAAGTTCTCCAAGGGGGGTTTCACTTTTCCCATATGAAGCACGGTATGTTTCAGGAAAACAAGCCAGTACATGGGCTCAGGGCACCTGGATCCTGGTCGCCAGTCGGCAGAGTCTTAGATGATCGGACATCTGGCAAAGACACCGTAATTTTCGGAACCTCAGTTTCCCTTTTTGTTAAAAGGGGACAAATGGCTATTACCAGTAGGCAAAATAAGTTTGGCGGCTTCTCCCTTCAGGCACTAAAATGTTACAAAAGAAGCAGCATCTCCCTCCCACCCCTGGCTTACTGGAGACATTCCAGAAACTGCTGACGCCCCAGGAACGGCTGAAGATCCTGCCGCGTGTGTTCAAAAGCCAGGTGATTTACATGCTGATGTACGTTTCCTTGCGGAAAATGCCATTCATTCATCCACTCACTCATTCATTCCTTCTCTCCCTCAACGAATGCCCATCAGGCAGCCATTCTGTGCCAAGTGCTGGGGAGAGAGAAAAAGGTTAGAGAGATGCCTGATACCCACCAAGGAACTGGTCTCGTGATAGCAGAGAGGCAAAGAGATTAGAAATCACAGCCCGGCCCAGCGATCATTGTGGAATGTGTCAAGGGCCACGAGGAAGGAATGGCTGGACCGCCGGCGTTGACTGGGACGTCCACAGAAAACTTCACGAAAGAAGCGACACCCTGAGTCTTAAAGAAAGAACAGGGTACCAGAGCACAATGATGATGGAGGAGGTTTGGAGAAGACAGACAGTGACAGGAGAGGAAAGAACTTTGAGGAAGGGAAAACTACCCCGTGCAGAAACCCACAGCATGTCTGGAAATTACCAGTCATTCGGAAGCACCAGAGTAAGGAGTGTGAAGTGTGTCCAGCCACAGACGGGACACAGAGTGGGGCAGTGAGCCTGACGGAGGGACACCTGCTTTAGAATCACAAGAAACTCGGTGGGATCTTGGACCCTCTACATCTCATCTCTGAGACATTTCTTTTCTCCAAAATGTGAAGGATAAAACTCACTCCTTGCAGGGTTCTTCTAAGGATTAGAAAGAGTACGTGAAGTGCCTACCACCCAGGAGACACTCAATATGCTAATGTTGTGGTCACTGTTACTAAAAGTCAGCTGGAGTCAGATTGCCACACTGTAACCAATGTTTGATCCAGCAGGCAATAGGGGTCACGGAAAGATTTTAAACAGGGAGTTACATAATATTATTTGTGTTTTACAAAGATCTCTGTGGACCATGACCTTAGAACCTCTTGAAATTCGATCTAGGATAGTAGTCTGTGTCATTGTATGGGTGCTTTACTGGAGGAGGGTCCCCTAGTCCTCTTTAGAGCTCAGGGGGTCTGAGGCACAAAAAAGGGTCAAGGACCACTGTTGAAGGGAAGAACGTGGTGAGGGGAGCAGGCGGGGGCGGGGGTTGGAGGAATGAGGAGATGGCATATCATGAAAATACTCGAGGTGACCCATGGAGAGGACCACATGGTAAGTTAGGACTGAGGCCTCCTGTCAACAGCCAGATGAGAGCGCCGTCTTGGAAGTGGGTCCCCTCCACCCCCGGTCCCAGACAGCTTCTTGAGTGCATCCTCCTAAAAAACCCCAAACCAGAAGCACCCAGTTAAATTGCTCCAGATTCTTGACCCACAGACACTGTGTGAAATAATAAACGTCCGTTGTTTGAAGACAGTACACTTTGGGGTAATTTGTTACAGACTAACCATTTTCTGATCCCTCTAATGCATTCCAGCTCCATTCCTGGGCATCACTGCCTTTGGCTCATTTGAGAATCAAGTTTTCATGATATTCTCCTTCCTGATATTCTCTTTAAAAAAAAAAAAAAAAAAAAAATATATATATATATATATATATATATAATCTATTGTCAGATTGACTTGCATACAACACACGGTGCTCATTCCAACAAGTGCCCTTCTCAATGCCCATCTCCCATTTTCCCCTCTCTCCCCACCCACCCTCAGTTTGTTCTCTGTATTTAAGAGTCATCCTTGATATTCTACATGTGGACCCAGGAAAACAAACTGCAGGGCCTAGATCTCAGCCACTGTACTATACTACCTCTTGCTACATAATAACATCACATTTTCACAGTGCTCTACCGTGAACAAAATGTGCTTACATACGTGATCACCCTTCACCCTCACAGGAACCTTGGGGTAGGGGAACTCTTACTTTTGCATGTTTCCATTGGCGAGTGATAAAATGGAGGCTCAGAGACACTGAAGTGATTTGTCCACGGTCACACAAGTTGTAAGTGGTAGCTGGGGTCCTGACTCAGAATCCCAGACTCTCTCTGCATTAGCTCGCTGAGGCCGTCATAACAACGAAGCACAAATAAATGTCAAACGGGCAGACACTTACTCTCTCACAGCTCTAGAGGCAAAATCAAAGTGTCCACCCAATTGGTTCCTTCCGGAAGCTCTGAGGGAGATCTGTTCCTTGTCCCTGCCCAAGCTTCTGGTGAGGCTGACAATCTTGCCTTGTTCCTTGGCTCAGAGCTGCGTCACTTCAGTCTCTGCCTCCCTTCTCACGTAGCCTTCTCCTCCCCTGTGTCCCTCTCCTCTTACAGAAGGACAGCAGCCATATTGGATTTAAGAGCCCACTCTACTGGCCTGATCTTAACTTACTTCTTAATTATATGCGCAAAGACCCTGTTTTCAAATAAGCTCACGTCCACAGGTATCAGGGGTTAGGACTTCAACATATCTTTTCTGGGGAGGTCACAAATTAGCCCACACCACTTTCACGAATTACATTCTTGCCTAATAGACAATCCACAGAGAACCATCAGACCGGGCCTAAACCAGAAGTAATCCTTGCTGCTGCGGTCTTGTGTTGCCAGAGCCAAGGTTCCTGGAGAGTACATCGAAGTACCCACAAGGGGGCACCACTTGACCAAGAAAGTAACAAAAATACCTGTGCTCTTATTAAATCCCTCGCTGAATTTGTTCCTCAGCTTTTTTTTTTTCCATAAGTTTATTTATTTTGAGAGTGTGTGCATGAGCGGGGAAAGGGCAGAGAGGTGGAGGCGGGGAGGGAATCCCAAGCAGGACCTGCCATCAACACGGAGCCCGCCACCAGACCATGACTTGAGCCGAAATCAAGAGTTGGACGCTCAACCGACTGAGCCACCCAGGCGCCCATCTTAATTCTGTTCCTTAGATCAGGATCTTCAAATAGGCCAGCCCAGGGGCGCCTGGGTGGCGCAGTCGGTTAAGCGTCCGACTTCAGCCAGGTCACGATCTCGCGGTCTGTGAGTTCGAGCCCCGCGTCAGGCTCTGGGCTCATGGCTCAGAGCCTGGAGCCTGTTTCCGATTCTGTGTCTCCCTCTCTCTCTGCCCCTCCCCCGTTCATGCTCTGTCTCTCTCTGTCCCAAAAATAAATAAAAAAAAAAAAACGTTGAAAAAAAAATTCAAATAGGCCAGCCCAGAGAGATTCAAAGATTTCCTGATTTCCCAACGATGATTTCCAAGTAGCTTCAAAACTCACTGTTCCCGTCGTGTAGCAGTGGACCTGCCCTGTGCTGGTAGATTTTTCAGGAAGAGAGAAGTAGCTCCTCAGGGTCCTTACCACGGGGCACCCTCTGGGCGTTCCAGAAAAGCTCAATTAGAGGGTCAAGAATCTCCCACTGAATCCAAGATTCAAGTGAAATCACTCGTGAAAAAATAAGTTGAAGAGTATGATGGCCACCCTTCCAGGGACGGACCAACCTTGCATCTCTGAGCTCATTTTCAATGCTAAGCAAATCTGTCCAAGAAAAGTCTGCATGAGGCCACCACTTCCTTGTGGACCCCGTCACTCCACCCCTTCTTCCATTCAGACACACGCTCCAGCCACCTTGTTCCCACACCCCCATCGCACATTTGTTCCCACAGAGCCCCTCAAGCTGCGAAGCCACTTCTCCCGCAAACAAAATTTCCATTCCTTCAAGCTCAGTAGTGAGGGAAGACGCCTCTTGACTCAGACACAGTGTGAAGCCTTCTAGGCTCAGCAAACAAAGGAGGCTGGAAGGAAAACCCATAGAAAGAGCCTCAGTAAAAACGATCTCTGATTCCTACCCCTAAGTGATTCACCGGTTCCTTGGTACTCTGGCACTTAGCCTCCACACAGCCTTAACATGGACTGGTCTGAAATGGTTTAAAGGCTCCATATATTCTCCACAGTCAGCTCTGCTATTTACAGGTGGTAACAGCATTCATTTGTTCATTCATTCATTCATTCATTCAATTCCACAAATACTTTGAGGCACCTAAAATGTGCCTGGCACTAGGGCAGGTGCTAGAGGGGGGAAAAGAGTGAGAACAATGAAGGTCAAGTCTCTGCACTCAGAGAG
The DNA here is from genome assembly GCF_007474595.2 of Lynx canadensis. Classification (NCBI taxonomy): domain Eukaryota; kingdom Metazoa; phylum Chordata; class Mammalia; order Carnivora; family Felidae; genus Lynx; species Lynx canadensis. The sequence continues at coordinate 68,339,032 of NC_044313.2, forward strand.
TTTACATTCTAGTGTCAGAGGCAAACGCCTTGCCCGGTGAATCCGGAACTCTTGCTAAATTATGGGAGCAAGCAGAGGAAAAGAAAGAAAGAAACCAGATTGTGCTCTTAAGGAGATTCACCATCTCAACAGAGGATCGAGGGTAAGTCTTTGAGTCAAGATCCTCCTTAGGAAGCATCAGTCGGTAAAGTGTCCAACTCTTGATCTTGGCTCAGGTCACGATCTCACGGTCCGTGAGTTCGAGCCCCGCGTCGGGCTCTGTGCTCACAGCTCAGAGCTTGGAGCCTGCTTCAGATTCTGTGTCTCCCTCTCTCTCTCTGCCCTTCCCCCCACTCATGCTCTGTCTCTGTCTCTGTCTCTCTCTCTCAGGAAGGAATAAACATTTTTTTTTTAATTTTTTTAAAAAGAGAAGAAGCACACTTCACCCAGCTGTTGGATGGAAATGGTATTGACTGCTGTTTGGGCTAAGAGAGCAGCAAACACAAAGGAGAGTAAAAGAGGGAGAAGGACAGTCTGTCAAGATGTCTGCAGTCAGAGGAAACAGTGGTTAGTCTCTGCAATGGGAAATCCCTACCCAATCTCATACGACATATTTTCTCATGTGACAGCCAGTAATCCTCTATCAAAGCTTCCTACGTCAGCCCAGAAGGCATTGCAAAGGGACGTGGAAGAAGTTTGCGGGTGATATAAAGGTTCTATATCAAGGGGCGCCTGGGTGGCTCAGTCGGTTAAGCGGCCGACTTCGGCTCAGGTCACCATCTCGCGGTCCGTGAGTTCGAGCCCCGCGTCGGGCTCTGGGCTCATGGCTCAGAGCCTGGAGCCTGCTTCCGATTCTGTGTCTCCCTCTCTCTCTGCCCCTCCCCCGTTCATGCTCTGTCTCTCTCTGTCTCAAAAATAAATAAAAAACGTTAAAAAAAATTGAAAAAAAATAAAGGTTCTATATCAAGATTGTGTTGTCTTTTGTCACACAACTACGTATAATTTGTCAAAACTTACAGAATTGTATAGTTAAAATTGTTGAATTTTATTGTATATAAATTATACCTCAATAAAGCTGATTAAAGTAAACAAATCAGCTCATAACATAAAATTCTGACTAAACGTATTTGGTAATCAGGAGGAAAATCCAAAAACAAAAACAAAAACCACTCATTTTGCAATCTTTTTTTGAAAAAAATTTTTAACATTTATTTCTTTTTGAGAGACAGAGTGAAACAGAGCATGGGTGGGGGAGGAGGGGGGGTGGGGGGGGGGACACAGAATCTGAAGCAGGCTCCAGGCTCTGAGCTGTCAGCATAGAGCCCAACGTGGGGCTTGAACTCACGGTCCACGAGATCATGACCTGAGCCGAAGTCGGATGCTTAACTGACTGGGCCACTCAGACGCCCCTACAATCCTTTCAACAAGAAACCAGACTGGAAATAGGCCAGTTGATTCAAAATGTGTAGAAAAGTTTAGATCTAAAGATTTAGAAAAGAAATGGAAAAATAAAACAAAGATAATTGTAGTTTTAACAGAAAATGGGAAGAAAACACATGTATTCTAGTATCCTCAGTCGGATAGTTAATCTGAGATCTAAAACATGATTAAAAGAGGGGTGCCTGCAAAATGAACAAATCAGGAGACTATAGATGCTGGCGAGGATGTGGAGAAATGGGAACCCTCTTGCACTGTTGGTGGGAATGCAAACTGGTGCAGCTGCTCTGGAAAACAGTGTGGAGGTTTCTCAAAAAATTAAAAATAGACCTACCCTATGACCCAGCAGTAGCACTGCTAGGAATTTACCCAAGGGATACAGGAGTACTGATGCATAGGGACACTTGTACCCCAATGTTTATAGCAGCACTCTCAACAATAGCTGAATTATGGAAAGAGCCTAAATGTCCATCAACTGATGAATGGATAAAGAAATTGTGGTTTATATACACAATGGAGTACTACGTGGCAATGAGAAAGAATGAAATCTGGCCTTTTGTAGCAATGTGGATGGAACGGGAGAGTGTTATGCTAAGTGAAATAAGCCATACAGAGAAAGACAGATACCATATGTTTTCACTCTTATGTGGATCCTGAGAAACTCAACAGAAACCCATGGAGGAGGGCAAGGAAAAAAAAAGAGGTTAGAGTGGGAGAGAGCCAAAGCATAAGAGACTCTTAAAAACTGAGAACAAACTGAGGGTTGATGGGGGGTGGGAGGGAGGGGAGGGTGGGTGATGGGTATTGAGGAGGGCACCTTTTGGGATGAGCACTGGGTGTTGTATGGAAACCAATTTGACAATAAAAAGTATTAGAACTAAAAAAAAAAAAAAAAAAAAGAGGGGTGCCTGGGTGGCTCAAGTCGGTTGAGCGTCCGACTTTGGCTCAGGTCATGATCTCACGGTTCATGGGTTCGAGCCCTGCGTCGGGCTCTGTGCTGACAGCTCAGAGCCTGGAGCCTGCTTCCTATTCTGTGTCTCCCTCTCTCTCTGCCCCTCCCCTGCTCATGCGCTCTCTCTCTCTCTCCCTCTCTGTTAAAAACAAATAAACATTTAAAAAAGTTTTAAAATATGATTAAAAGAAAAGAAGAACCAGAAAACCCTCTTTACTGAATGCAGAACAAAAATCAAAAGGACTCAGGAAAAAAAATCTCTGAGTACCAATGTTGTTAAATGCAGAAATAAGCAGAAAAGCATTCCCATTAGAACTAAGAAGATTTGCTGGTAACTTTCCAATTAAAAGGTGAAGGTGAGGGACTATTACGTCACCGAACTAAGCACTGTGCCCACAGCTCTAGCCTCTACCCTTCATACTGTTACACGGAACATTTGCAGTATATTCTTGTTGGGTAAACACAAGTCTGTTTGCCTTTAGAAACAGGTTCAGAGACTTGAGTGGAGTACTGGAGAATTGGATGTGACCTTCAGGGTTCATGTTCTAGCTTAGAGCTAGCTTGAGCTTATGCTTAATTTATAGAGGTGCTCAGGGAATTTTTTTCTCCAGGAAACACTTTCCCACTCCTGTCTCCGTCTTTATTTAGCATCATAGTGCAGTAAAAAAAAAAAAAAAAAAAAAAAAACCTGGCCTGGAGCCATCCTCGACTATACAAGGAGGGTGAGGAAAACCACCTTGTCAGGAGACGGTCAGGGAAGTTACATAAAGCATCCAGTACAGAGCAAGACCCAAGGGCACTATTTTCCATAGGTTCCCTTCCATTGAACAGTTTGATGCCTTGTGAAGTCACGCTTGTTTGGGATGTTTTTATACTGCATTTTCTTCCCTGTTACACACTGTCGATGAAAAGGAGAGGTGTCTACTTTAGTGTGGGTTTAGAAAAAAATCCAAACAAACACACTAGCCCTGAGAATTGGGGCAAACTATATAATGCACCCGGACCTTTGTTTCCTCATCTACAAAATAGGATAACATCTCATGAGTCTGTAGGAAGAAACAGGTTTTGCCATAATACATGTGAAGCAGGAGAATCTCAAGCAGGCTCCGTGCTGTCAGCACAGAATCCAACGTGGGGCTTGAACTCACGAAACTGTGAGACGGTGACCGGAGCTGAAATCAAGAGTTGGGTGCTTAACCAGCTGAGATACCCAGGTGCCCCGCCAAATGCTATTTTAGGCACGAGGACAGACCTGAGAATAAGAGAGATACAACCCCTTCTCTTATAGACCGTGCCATCTAGAGGTAGAGTAGACAACATACTAATAAATGATATATGTGTTAGGTGGTGGTAAATGCTATGAGGGGGCACCCGAAGTAAGGAGTGTATGAAATGCTGCGTGCGGGGGGGGGGGGGGGGCGGGCAGGGGAAGAGGGATCACTGTTTTATATCTGAAAGGGAAGGCCTCACTGATGAAGTGCCATATAAGCAGAAAACATAAAGGCCACGAGGGCACAAGCCATGTAGAGATCTGGGACAAGAGCATTCCAGGCAAAGGAAAGGGCACATGCAAAGGCCCTGAGGCCAAAATCTTCTTGATGGGTTCAAAACACAAGAAGGCCTATGTGATCAGAGAGAAGAGAGTAAGTGTGAGAGTGGAAGGAGAGAAGTTGGGAGACCATAGACGATCTTTCGAGCCAGGGTAGGTAAGATGAAGGGTTTTGAGCAGAGTGGCAGGATGGAACTTACATTTCCCTTCCCTCCTTCTCCACCCACCCACCTGCCCCCAACCCTGGCTGCCTTTAAAGCGGTATTGTTCTTCTTGCTTTTGTTTTTGTTTACTTACATTCACTAGGATCGCTCTGGCAGCTGTGTAGAGAACCGACCGCCAGGAGACAAGGACAGAAGCAGGAAGGCCAGTTAGGAGCATAATGCAGAGAGAGGTGACGCAGGCTTGGACCAAGAGGGAACGACACAGGGGTAAAGTGGCCGGGTTCTGGATGTCTTGAAGGCAGAAAACTTGCTAATGGACCAAACGTAGGCATTAGTGACAGAGAGGAGTCGAGGAGGAAATCACGATTTTGTCCGGCACAAACTGCCACTTAACTGAGATAGGAAAGATTGCACAAGTTCGGTTGGGGAATTTGGATGTTTGCTTTTTATTCTTTTAGCGTGAAGAAGCCTAACAAACGTTCAAGCGAAGGTAGCAAATGAACAACCGTATGTAGGAGCCCAGGCAAGAGAGAACTTCAGGAAGCATCAGCTTTAGATGGTATTTAAGGCCTTTGCAGCTGGATGAGATACACTAATGAGTAAGTGAATTGGACACGGGAGGAGAAGGTAGCACTCCCTGAGCTCGGGAGACGGTGCTCGGAGGCCATGGAGGCTGAGAGGTTGCTAGGGTCCCCAGGGCCCAGTAAGGGAAGGAGGGAGCTGTGCAGAGGCACAGCACCAGAGATTTGAAAGGGTTCCCTTCCCGCCCTCACCTACTGATGGGTGCAGGCACCTGGGGGAAGTACCCAGGGCCAGGTAGAATCACCTCTAGGGGCGCCTGGGTGGCTCAGTTGGGTAAGTGTCTGACTCCTGATTTCAGCTCAGGTCATTATCTAACGGTCTGTGAGGTGGGGCTCTGGGCTGACAGTACAGGGTCTGCTTGAGATTCTCTCTCCCTCTCTCTCTTCCCCTCCTGCACTCGCTCTTTCTTTCTTTCTTTCTTTCTCTCTGTCTCTCTCAAAATAAATAAAGATTAAAAAAAAAGGATCCCCTCTAATTTTTACATCAATCCCCAGCACACACACAAAGCCCAGAAGAATTCCTAATCCTTATAGATTATACATACAATTAAACAAAGTAAGCTTCTCAATGCCTGGCATCTAATCAAAAGTTACCTGACACGTAAAGCAGGAAGACACCACCTACAACAATCAAGGGGAACTGTGTCAGAAATTCCTCAGATGATAACATCAGTAGAAAATGACGTTAAGAGCATTATTATAACACATTCTATACGCTCAAGAAGCTAAAGGAGAAAATGAGAATAAGTACTGAACACGATAGGCATATATGCAAATGGAAGTTCTAAAAATGAAATTACAATGTCTGAAAGGGAAAACACACTGGGTAGGATTAACAGAGTAAATATCGCAGGAAAGATTAGCGGACTTAAAGACATGGCAATGGAAGTGATCTCAAATGACACAGAGGAAGAGAAAAGGTTGGCAAAAAATGAACAGAGCATCAGTTAGCTGTGGGACAAATTCACATGGCCCGGTATAGGTACGATGGAGTCACCCAAAGAGAAGAGAAGGAGGGGCAGAAGAGACATTTGAAGAAATAATGGCTGAAAAAAACAAACCAACGAGCCCCGCGTCGGGCTCTGTGCTGACAGCTCAGAGCCTGGAGCCTGCTTCCGATTCTGTGTCTCCCTCTCCCTCTGTGCCTCCCCTGCTCACGGTCTGTCTCTTTCTGTCTCTCAATAAGAAATAAATGTTAAAAATTAAAAAAAAAAAGATAGCATCTTTCAAAAAGGCAGAGATTTAAAAAAAAAAAAAAACCCCAATGCATACAAAGGAATAAAGAATGGCCATAGACTTACCAGAAACAATATAAGCCAGAAAACACTGTGTTAGAAGGAAAAAAAAAAAAAAACTTCTGAGAAATCTAAACTTAAGAAAAACATCACTCAAAATAGAAGTGAAATAAAGATATTTTTAGATATATGAAAGCAGAAAGAATTCATCCCCAGCAGACCTGCCCTTCAGGATCTGCAAAGAGAATTACTTCCAGCAGAAAGGAAATGATACCACATGGAATCTGAATCCACACAAGGGATGGAAGAGTGCTACACATAGTAACTAGGTGGATACATTGAAATATTTATTTAAATCGATTGAGGACAGAATTTTCTGGAAACTATGGTATATATGTGTATGCGTGTTTTATAGATCTCATGCACACACATGCAATGCACACACACACACACGCACACACAGGAACATTATTCATTCTTGAAAAGGAAGGAAATTCTGACACATGTACAACATGGATGAACCCTAAGGACATTATGTTAAGTGAAAGAAACCAGTCACAAAAGGACAGATACTGTTTGACTCCATTCATACGCGGTACCAGGTTCTTATGCTCTGCATAAAATGGCATGGCACTTGAAGGTGGACTGTGACAAGTGAAAAACCTGTACCATGAACCCTAAAACAGCCACTAAGATAACCTTCCAAGAAGGTATTCCTAATCAGCAACAAAGAAGATAAAATGGAATCGTAGAAAATGTCTCCACTGAAAAGGCCCACAGTAGTGACATCCCAGTGGCACAAGCATAGGTAGACAGCTATACCAAAAATCATCACTTGTGTACTTCAAATGCACTTCAACAAAGTTGTTTCAAACCGAAGCAGACTGAGCTGCCTCGACAGGTACAAAGCCCTGTGGTGGTCATCACATCTTGCCAAATACACCCTCTTCTCCTTTCCTTCTGGGACATACGATGTGGTACTCCCCACCCTCTTCGAAATCAGGCGTGGGCACGTCACTTGCTCTGGCCCATGAAATATAAATGGAAACGATTCTATCCATTCCCGATGGAATCTTCATGAGCGGATGCACAATCGGTGCTGGTTCCTTCTCCTGCCTGGGTAATGGTGGGAGCGTGTGTTTATACAAGACTTGGGTCAGCCTGGGTCTATGAGTGCTCACACGGAGCTGAGTCTCTGCCACCATGAGTGGGGCAGGTGGTCTGAGGGATGAACGCCATTGTGTCAGTCATAGGCATGTTGGGAGATCTTTGTTACTGCAGACAATTTAGCCCATCCCGACTGCATATTCCCGAACAACAGGCGTGTCCAATGAGAGATGTGGTAGTCTTGTTCGGCCCTGGAGAGCAAACTGGTCTAGGGGCCTCTGAGGTCTCTTTCAACCTGAAGAGTTATAGGTCACAGATGTCACCAGCCTGGGTGTTTAACTGAGGCCACCTTTTCAAGCCTCTACCTACCTGGGCAGAACCTGGGTCCTTCTTTTTGTTGTCGTTGTTTTTTAATTTTATTTGAGAGAGCATGCAAGCAGGGGAGGCAGGGGAGAGGGGCAGAGGGAAAGAGAGAGAGAATCTCAAGCAGGCTCCACGCTCACCACGGAGCCCGACAAGGGGCTCGATCTCACGACCATGAGACCGTGACTTGAGCCAAAATCAAGAGTCAGACGCTTAACCGACTAAGCCACCCAGGTGCCCTTCTTAAAGTAACACCAAGGTATTTCTGAGTCTGCAAGGACCCAGACGTAAGTTGGCTCGTGTTCTTCAACTCCAGCCATCAAGTCAAGTCACCAAACCACATAGGCTGTAACCAATGCTCTCCACCAAGCCTAGCCCCACCAAGGATGCCATTTCCTTTCATTCCCAATGCCATTACTTTCTGGGCCATCAAGGCTATGCCGGATTCTCATTCCTAAGCCTTTTTAGGGCTCCACGCCATGGGACCGGACCACTGGTCTCGGTCCAACCCTTGCCTAGGAGTCTAAAAGGCCCCTTCAGTCATTGTCCATCTGTGCTCACTGTTCCCTACAGAGACCACTGTCCCTACCCCTGTGGTCCTCTGCTGGTCCTGGAGAACATGAATCCTTGTGAGGCCGGCAGCCCCCTGAGATTCCTAATTGCTCATCTCATGTGAAGCATTGCCAGGGAGCAAGAAGGAAAGTAAAGGAGGCGTTGGAGGAGCAGATCTTCTGGAAGAAATCCTTCTCCCTTCATTTCCTGTGGACATATCCCCAGTGTGCTGAGGCTTTTGGGAACTTACTTTTACTCCATCACAACCCCCCCCCCCTGAAAAGAAAGGAGAAAACAACTGGAGAAAACACTAATTCTGCAATAAGTTCTCCTTCCACAATCAACAGCACCTCAAAATCAAAGGTGGTCTCGAAGAGATTTTAGGAGAAATTTGGTTTCTCTCAAAGATCCACAGTTACTGAGATGCAAAGAACCTTCCACACTGCTATTCCAAAAATGTGGCTCCTTCAAGCCTCAGCTCCCTCGTATTTCCTTTTCTAATTGTGATATGTGCCTTTGTATTTGCAAACTAGATTTCTTTGGGTAGTTTTTCCAAAACAAAGAGTTTTCCCCAAAGGTCTAAGTCTTCATGGTCCACAGAATAGATAACTTCTCTCAGCTTTGAAACAGCAGCTTAATTTTTTTATGTCTACCACTCCGTCCAGGTTTCAGAGATCTCGAGGTCCAGTTTTAATCAATAACCCAAGCAATCACTGTAACTCGGTGATTTCTTTCTTATCCACAAAAGCCTCTGGCAAGAAGAAATCTTAGATGTAAAGAATGGGATCCCCGTCTTTCGTGGGAAATAGTTTCCATCAGATTAGCCTGCTATACCCAGGAGTGTACATCCGAATTAACACGCAGAAAACCAAATTAAGAAAGCAACAAAGTATCTCAGCCACCGAACAAGAAATATATGCAAAATAATTCTAGATTATAGTCCTCACAATATTTCAGCATGGGGCGTCTCTGTGATTTAGAAGCGAGGATATCTATTTGCTATTAAGATCAGAGAGAAGAGTAAAATGTAGAGCCAAATGGCCACTGGGGAAGAGGGGAAAGTTCTCAAAGTCTGATGCCAATTTATGAGGAGGATGGAGCCACACGGACTCGGAAAAAACGTATTTACTAGCCTTTTCCCCACAGTGCACGTTACTTGCGAGCTTAGCCAAGGCATATTTTAGTATCCTACTATACCTTTTGAATAAGGCTGGGTCTTAGGACACAGGATGTGACTCTGGTCATGCTCAGACGAAGCAAACTCCCAGCCAAAATTCTCTTCCTGATAAACATTTACCTCTGCACTTCCAGCAGAAGGGGATTCTGAATTCAGCTTTGCGCCTTAAATCAGAATACCCAGCCGCCGAATCCTAACCTAAGCTGAGGTCCGGGAGATGCTTCCTGCCCGTAAACCAGATTCCCTAACATGGGACGCAGAAGGACCAATGTCTACAGTCTTCTGGGGACTCTCTCCAGCACGAGGGCACCTTAAGTTCTGACCGTTTTCTCCAGACACCAGCTTAGCCCTACAGGAGAGGGCCTGGCAGGTCTGCGGAAAGCTCAGTTTCCCGGCTAAGCCAGCCTCCTCGGCCACAGGGGCTGGTCTTCTAGCTGGACGACTGGGGCTACCGCCTCCTAGTTACCCATTAACCACGTTCCCCGGTTGACCATAATAGTTTAAAGAAGTCTTTTCCTGCCTGAGAGCCGCTAACGACGACGACGACAAAGTCTTTACCGCGGAGGGCCAATCCGGCAGGACTGTCTTCCCACTGCAGGCATTTTGCCGTCCCTGCCCAGGAGCTAGACCCCACTGTCCCCAACACTCGGTCACCCCACACAAGCCTGCGGATCGCAGGCCCCTCCCCACCCCTGCAACCAGACCTCGGCCAGCCGCAACCCTCCGTCCGCGCCCTGCCCAACCCCCGTGCTCCCACTCCAGCCCCCGCCTCCCCGCGCCGGGCGCCCCCCGCCCCGCCTCCCGGCGCTCTCCGACCCCGCCCCTGGCCTGGGCCCCGGCCTCCCCGCGCCAGCTGCCCCCCGCCCCCGCCGCGGTCTGCGTGCGCACGCGCGACCACAGAAGGGCCGGGCCTCGCGCCCCCTCTCCTCCTCCGCCTCCTCCTCGTCCTCCTCGTCCTCCTCCTCCTCCTCCTCCCAGTCCCCGTCCGGGCCCGGCGGGGGACGGAGGCCGTGCGCCTGCGCGGAGCCCGCAGTCCGGCAGGGCCGCAGCCGCGGGGTGGCCGGCCGTTGCCGTGGGGACCGCGGGCCCCTCCCTCCTCCGCTCCCCTGCCGCTCGCCGTTCCCACCGAGGCGCGGAGGACGACCCCGGCCCCCCACGCCCGCCGGCCCGGCCGGAGCTGCAGCCGGTGACCCGGCGAGAGGCGGTGCCGCTCCCAAGATGTCGCAGACGGCCATGTCCGAAACCTACGGTACGAGGCGGCCGGGCGAGGCGGGCGGGTGCGCGCGGGGCCGCGGGTCTCGGGGGCGCTTCCGGGCCGCGGGAGGTCGGGGGCGGCGGGGCGCGGGGGCGCGGGCCCGGCCGTGCGCCGCCCGTTTACGTGATCTGCTTTCTCAAGTTTCCTCCGGCCTTTTCTACGCGCTCACACGCGGAGGGTTTTCCAATTTTCAGTAGCTCCGGGTCTGGAAAGCCAGTTGAAGACTTTCCTCTGCGATGTTGTCCCCGGCGAGGGGCCGTGAAGGACTTAGGGCGACGCCTGTATTTCAGTGTGTTCTTCGAATATTCCAGCATGACCTTTCCTGGGTTGGAATTCCTTTCTTTGCCCTGGGATTACAGTGAGAAGTAATCGATAGACTAACCCGTGTCTTCGTGCGGAGACCTCTTGCCTCATTTATTTCTCCCTTTCTCCGTCTCTCGGGTGTTTAGTCCTTTCTGGGTTGCATTATGGCTGTTTATAAATGTGCCTTTTTAAAATCCTAAACACCCTGGGAGCAGAGCCCTATCTGCTTAATCTTTGCTGCCCCTGTAGCACCCACACCTGGATGCTATAAGGGAATCATTTTTTTTGAGTAATTGAAAGCCTTCCCAATTCATCTACTGTGTTGTTGTGCTTTGTTTTAGTCCTGCGTGGTAAAAATAACTAATATCGTACACGTCTCCTTTGCATCAGGCTCGAGATGTTTACCGGTCTCTGATTACTTGTTCGGCATTGTGCGTTCTCAGATTAAGACTTTGATTGGGAGTTTTACAATCCCAGGGAGAGGTTCAAGTTCAAAAGTATGTACCCGGACTCAGATCACTTGTGGTGGCCCGCTGCTCCTTCAACAGACACGCGTGGAATGGCAGGGTGGAGCCAGCAGGGTGCTGCAAATACCGCAGGCCACGCGACAGGCGTGGTTCTGGTCTCCTGGAGCATGCAGTCTAGTGGCGGATACGGGGTTAATGCCATCAGGACACTAACGAATGAGTAGTTAAAACTCCGGGCAGGAGTTCTGGAGGATTGTGCCTTCGGAAAGTATGTTAGAAGGAACCGTGGCCCAGAGTGGGGAGCCTAGGAGGTAGTAACTGGTCAGGGCGGCAGAATGGCAGATGCCCAGGGCTGGAGAGAAATGGGGTTCCAATAAGGGGAGCCTAAACAGTGGTACAGAGGTGAGGGCGAGGTGGAGAGAGCCTATGGAAGGCTCCATCTTTCTCCTAAGAGGGGTGAGGTCACAGTGCATTTGCTTCACCTTCAGCCTCTCCTGTGACTTGTGATTGCCCTGTTCTTGGTGCCCCTTGGGGCATTACACCCATTCCTAGAAGGCTTAGGACATCCTCCAGGAACCCGATGGCTTTTGAAGTGTTGTCAGAGCCACAAATGGTCCCGTTCATCCATGTGGTCGGGTCCTCCCTGTACAGAACCACAGTCGGGAGATTTTGCAAAGAAAATACACTTCCCTAGCGATATTTGGTTGTCCTTGTGCTTTTCTTTATTTTCGAGTGCTCCTTACCCCACACTTTTTTTCTCTGACCTGGATAGGAGTGTTAGGGAGGGGTGGAAAGTCTGAATAAGAAAACCAGGTGGGGATTATGAATGAGGAAGAAAGGACTGGAAGAGTTCGGGAGACGGAGCTTTTACATTTCATTTGTGTTATATGAACTAACCTTCATAAAATATCGCATATCTCTACTACACTTTAGATGCAGTTAATTGAACTTTTGAGCATCACAGATTAACTGATTAAATTATGATCATAAGGGGGCGCCTGGGTGGCTCAGTTGTTTGGGCGTCCGACTTCAGCTTAGGGTATGCTCTTACAGTTCGTGGGTTCGAGCCCCACATCGGGCTCTGTGCTGACAGCTCAGAGCCTGGAGCCTGCTTCGGATTCTGTGTCCCCTCTCTGTCTGTACTCCCCTGCTCACGCTCGCTCTCTTTCAAAAATGAATAAATGTTAAAAGAATGTAATAAATAAATAAATATCATAAGGCTTTAAGCAACAGTATTCTTTTGTCATGATTCCATCCAAATGTGTTTCTACTCACAATTTAATCTTTTTCTCTAATAGAGAAAGTTAGAATAAACTAATGGAATAGAAAATTGGTTTTTAGGGGCACCTGTGTGGCTTCAGTTGGTTCAGCATCGGACTTCAGCTCAGGTCAGGATCTCGCGGTTTGTGAGTTCAAGCCCCGCGTCGGGCTCTGTGCTAACAGCTTGGAGCCTGGAGCCTGCTTCGGATTCTGTGTCTTCTCCTCTCTCTCTGTCCCTCCCATGCTCATGCTCTGCCTCTGTCTCTCAATAATAAATAAACGTTAAAAAAGAAAAGAAAAAGAAAGTTGGTTTCAGAAACAGCAAATGTGGCAATTGAAACTGCCAGCCAAAAGTCGTAAGCTGTCACCTTCATTTATCATTGACCATATTTGCACAGCATTGTTCCCCAAAAGTAAAACAATCAGGTTCCACCTTCCAGACGTGTGCCTCTTGGCTAGCTGGTAAAGGAATGTTTGCCTAACCTTTAAACTCCTTTGTGCTCTATACTTATTTTCTCTTCCAGAAAAGGAGGCTCTGTGTAGCTTAACAGCAATAGGGTGAAAAATAAAGAGCCAGTGCTTATAAAGTACTAGTGATGAACTATATCTGCCTTTAATGCTTTTTAGCAAATTAAGGCAATATGTCTTCTTCCATAGACTGAGTAGTAAACCTTTTGCCCGCCCTGAAACTAATAACCACATGAATACTGTATGTAAGATTGTAACACAAAGTTAAAATCTAAAACAGATCTATTTCCGTTGGAAACCCTTGTCTAAGTAGATCTAAACTGAAACAGTGTTTCCCCAGTGTAGATTTCAGAGCATTCTTAAAGCCAGTTAGTATGGCTAAAGAACTCCAGCCATCTGAGACTTGGGAGGTGACACAAATTGGCCTTAAGTAATTCCTGACACCAAGATTTGCGAGACAAATTAACAAGTGGATTAGGTAGTCCCAAGCAATGATGGCCAAAAAGGGGCTAAAAAATATAAGTGGTGCAGAAAATGCTAGGGGAAAAAAAGTAAGGACTAAAGCAGGCTAAGACTGAGGAAAAAAAATCTAAGATCAGTCTCTACACTTGGACTTTATGCTTTCTACAACGAACACGGTTTAATGAAACAAGAACGCAAATTGTTAGTCGTGTGCTGAGTTTATTACAATATAGTCTTCATATTTTTATTTTGTGCCTTATTTGGAAAGCACAGTATTATAGTATTTACCACATCACTTGGAGAATTATCAAGATGTTTTCTTTTAGAAATATTTCATTGTAGGCCGTTGCGGGTTGAATTGGATCCCCCAAAAGATACGTTCAGGTCTTAACCCCGGGTACCTGCGAATTGTGACTTTATTTGGAAATAGGAATGATGTAATCAGGTTAAGATGAAGTCCTGTTGGATTCGGGGAGGCCCTAATCCAATGACTGCTACCCGAATAAGAGGGGAGAGATTTGGGTATAGACACGTGCAGGGAGAATGTGATACGAAGGGCAGGCTGAGACGGCAGTGGCCAAGGACCACAAAGGGGGTGGGCACCCACCAGAAGCTAGCAAGAGGCAGGGATGGGTCCTTCCCTAGAGCCTTCAGTGAAAGCATGGCCCTCCTGACATCTGATTTCAGACTTCTAGCCTCTAGAACTGGTGGACAATAAATTTCTCTAGTTTTAAGCATCCGGCTCGTGGCATTTTGGTATGGCAGCCCTATGACACTAAAACATGGGCCTTGGTAGTCAGAATATGACTCATGGAGAAATTTGGGCTTAATAGGGGAAGTAGAGTAAGGATATTTGGGGTAAAGGAAGTAACATCTTCAAAGGTATGTGGTGCCAGTAAAGTATAAAATAACTTACTGTTAGAGAAATCACCAAAATAACCATTACCTGAATTTCATAAAAGACATAAACGTCAGTCAAGGAAGCGTATAACAGCGGCATAAAGGACCTTTCTCCGAATCGAATCTATTTATCATTTCTAATGTTTATGTTTTCCTTTCTTCATGTACTGAAAACGGGTGACCATTTAAAGAACTAGAACGTGGGGAACACTACACCAGAGGTCCTCAGACTGCTGGGCCCCCGAGTCCCCTGGTGCGTAAAGTTGCAGTTCTGATTCGGTAGATGGGGGGGTGGATGGCGGCCCCACGGCTGATCAGCTCCCAGCCCACGCAGGTGCTGTTGGTCCGGGGACCTGATAGAAGGTCGAGATCCTACGCTATATAACGGCTCCCGTGCCCAGACCTTTGAAAACTTGTTTGTTCGCTTTTTGGTGATGTGTTTGTTTGTTTGTTTGTTTGGGGGCACTCTTGAGATCAAGGCTGCCCTTTGTTTTTTTTTAATTAATTAATTTATTTTCCAATTTATATCCAAGTTGGTTAGCATCTGCTGCAACAGCGATTTCAGGAGGAAACCTTGTTCTTTAGAAAAGCAAAAGTGGACGATAATTTTCACAGTCACTTGAACTATAAAGCATTCCCTCCCAATCCTTGCCTGTGACTTCTGCCACTCCTGAATCTCTGTTTCCAGTCATATCAGTCCCTCAGGCTTAAGAGCCTGTTTTGAACTCCATACCTAACTATTCCATTTGGATGGCCTGGGGTATCCTAACACACTGCATCCCAAACCCAACCAACCCATTCCTACTCCCCAGCCTTCTATTTGTCCCTGGTACCCATCTGCCTGAGAGAAAGTTGGAATCTTTAATTCTTCATCATCCCATCTCCTGAATCCAGTTGGTTTCTGTCTTTTTTTTTTTTTCAACGTTTTTATTTATTTTTGGGACAGAGAGAGACAGAGCATGAACGGGGGAGGGGCAGAGAGAGAGGGAGACACAGAATCGGAAACAGGCTCCAGGCTCCGAGCCATCAGCCCAGAGCCTGACGAGGGGCTCGAACTCACGGACCGCGAGATCGTGACCTGGCCGAAGTCGGACGCTTAACCGACTGCGCCACCCAGGCGCCCCGGTTTCTGTCTTTTAAATAGACCCCTTAACGTAGTTCAAGTTACTGTTAACCCTAGAGGAGGCAAGGGAAGGTTAGCGGGGGGCCAGATTAGTGGATTATAAAGCAAGATTAGTGGATTATAAGGCAATGCCTGTCTCCAGCTTTGGGGTCACAGCAACCTGAGTAGTTGGACCAGTTGTTTGCTGCTGGTGGTATGGCGTCCTTGTAACTGGCGGTAAAGCAACCTCTGTGGCTCCCCGCATGCAGGAAGGGAAACCGACCGCCTGGGCAAGGGTGAGGTGGGTTCCGGTAGGGGTAAGTTAGAAGGGGTCCTGGTAAAATCTATCCGGGAACCCAGACTACTGGCAACTTAGGCCACAGCTTCACGGGAATATCATCATGATTTAAGTAAATGGTGTTTCCAAAGCTTCTTCTGCTCCTTGAAAGATAATTCCACGTAAGCCTAAAATGTGAACTTTCCTTCTTAACTTAGTAATAATAGTAATACCTCTTCTGTTAAGAACCACGTCACCAATGTGTTTTGAAAAGTATCTCACACTTTGGGCCCCGAGGCATGGAATTAGCCGTAACAGGATTCTTTCCACTTTTAGCATATCTAATCAGGCAAGCGTTTTGCTCTGAATATTTCTTTGGAATGAGGAGAAAGCTGATGTTGTTTCTTGAACGTCTTCTCATAATCCACC
This sequence comes from Lynx canadensis, assembly GCF_007474595.2. Taxonomy (NCBI): domain Eukaryota; kingdom Metazoa; phylum Chordata; class Mammalia; order Carnivora; family Felidae; genus Lynx; species Lynx canadensis. The sequence goes on from NC_044313.2 coordinate 68,355,051, forward strand.
CTCTAGAGATTGGTTAGGCTAATGGAATAGATTTTCTTTTTTCCCCCGTCCCTGAAAACTCCGTTAGGATACATGCCAGTGAAAACAGTTTGAGAGAAAAACCTTTGAATCCTCTGTGCTCTGTGTTCTCTGAATATCGCTGATCTCTCTACCAGTCTGATCTTAGTAATGGACCATGCTCTGTATGTTTGAAGAATCCTTTTGTGCTTCTCTGTAGCTGTGAATGTAATTTAAAAGCTAAAATGACATGCAGGGTACTGTTGCTTAAAGGGTGGATAAAGTTGGGTAAATGTGAAGAATAAATAGCACTGCAACATATGAATCAAATAAACGCTGTGTAACTACAAGTTTTCTCCCTTTGTAATCCCCCTCTGAGCTCCCCAAACCAGAGTAAATTAATGTGGAGGGATTTGGCCAATACCAAGAAGTCCCTGATAGTGATGGCTGTGACACCTGGAGAAAGACGGCTTTGTACTCTGCCACAGCCAAGTGCATTCCGGCACTACTCAGAATGGCAGACTCCTATATGACAACACGTAGTTATCTTAGTCTTCGTTTCTTTCTGTCTCTCTTCTGTGCTGCGTCTTTGGCATCTAAGTCCTTAAAAAAGCAGCTAATGATATTTAGGTGTGCAGGGTAGGGTACACCGTTCATCAAGGGCTAATAAATTATGGGCGAGTGGACGTATGTTAGAGGGAGGCTTGTAATTTTTCAAATGTGAATTTTTAAGCATGCAGCAAAAATTTGGAACTTAAAAACAAAGTATCTCTCTCTTTTGTTATCATTTAAAATGTTACTGTATGTGGTGTGCTCCCTTGGTTATAACACTGTTTCTCTTGTTCATTTGCTTATGCCCTGTTATTGCAGAAGTCCTCATAAAATATATACTATCTTTGCACTGGACTTTGCATGTCTTTTTTTTTTTCTATGTTTATTTTTGAGAGAGAGAGAGACAGAGCAGAGCATGAGCGGGGGAGGGGCAGAGAGAGAGGGAGACCCAGAATCCGAAGCAGGCTCCAGGCTCTGAAGTGTCAGCACAGAGCCGGACACGGGGCTTGAACTCAGGAACTGCGAGATTATGACCTGAGCCGAAGTCGGAGGCTTATCTGACTGAGCCACCCAGGTACCCTGCATATCATTTTTTTTTTTAAAAGATTTTATTTTTTAACCAATCTCTACACCCATCGTGGGACTCGAATCCACAAGCCCAAGGTCAAGAGTTGCATGCTCTACTGACTGAGCCTGCCAGGTGCCCCAGGACTTTGCATATCTCTTTTATAATTTGCTCAAATCTCAGTTGCGACAAAGAGAATGTTTCTTTCAAGATGAGACCATGAGCTCTTTGAAAGCAGGGGTCTGCTGAGACGTCTCTGTGTCCCTGGTGCTCCTGGACACGGCCTTCTGGGACTGCTAAAAGCACCTTTGATTTGATTCCGTTTGAGAGGTGGCGTTTTTCTTCTGAGTTACAGAGTATGAAACAAAAGGCCAGGTTAATAGGAAAACCGACTTTAAGACATAGTTTTTTTTCTTTATGGTAGAAACCAAGCAGTCTTTACATTGTGTGTAATATAAACGCAACACTAATTAAAACGTCTTCCACAGACCACGCTTGCTTGACTTAAAGAGGTCACACAGGGCATCCTTTAAAAAATAGATTTCCCTTCTGAGAGCTCGGATCTGAAATCAGTTCACAGTGCACGGGGGAGGGGGGGGGCAGAGAGTTGTGGAGGTGCTTTCACGGCTTTCTGGAGCTTCAGGGCCTCACGGCTGCCCGGTGGTGAATGTACCTAGGGAGAGAACAGGTTGATCAAGTGGAAGGAGGTTGGTCGACCGTGGAGGTGAACGAGCCTTGAGGGCAGGCTCTGGTGTATCCATCAGGCACTTCAGGGGGAGACTGGCACCCCGCTCAGTGGCCCGGGAGCACTTGGGGGCAGACACAACCTTGTTGTGATGGCAGATGTCTCAGACGATCTGAATGTGTGGTTCCTAATAAGCATTCAGATGCCTGGCACTTGGTAGTTACCAAGTAGCCAGTGGTTGGCTGAACTCCCCTAGTCCTAAATCCCGGCTTGCTTGACCGCCTTTTGATTTTAAACCGATTCTATATGACCAAAAATAAAAGAATTTTTGAAATTGTGCGTACCGCAGTTTCTGTTTAGTCGATAATAGGTGATGAGCCCTTCGGGTCGTTTCATCAGGCGGAATGCTTCCAACTGCAGGGGGCAGAAAACCCAACTCACAATGCTGGAGGTGATATGGAAATGTATTTTTTTCAAATAACTGTCAGTGAGGAGGGTGTTCAGGGTTGGCTGATTCGGGAGCTCAGCTGTGTGGGCAAGGACCTGTAGCACTGTCATTCTCACCCCTGCAGAGCCATAAAATGACTACTCTTTGTAATCCGAGTTTCTTCCTTCCTTCCTTCCTTCCTTCCTTCCTTCCTTCCTTCCTTCCTTCCTATTTATTTATTTAGAGAGAGAGAGAGAGAGAGTGCAAGCGGGGGAGGGGCAGAGAGAGAGAGAGAGAGAGAGAGAGAGAGAGAATCTCAAGCAGGCTCTGCACTGTGAGCGCAAAGCCCCACTCCCAGGGCTCAAACTCTCGAAACTGAGATCATGACCTTAGCTGAAGTCAAGCGTCAGATGCTTAACTGACTGAACCACCCAGGCGCCCTTTGGTCACTTTCTTGTTACGTCCGTAGGAAAGAGGAGCTCTTCCCTGCATTGATGGAGTAAAAGTTCTTACTCTCCACCTGGTTGAGCCACATTGGGTCAAGTCTCTGTCCCTGGACCCATTATGTGGCCAGGGTAATAACACTTTGCACTGATTAGCTTAAGGCTGTATATTTTTCTTTTTAAAATTTTTTTAAGTTTATTTTGAGAGAGAGAGAGAGAGAGAGCAGGTGAGGGGCAGAGAGAGAGGGAGAGAGAGAATCCTCATGAACCTCAAGATGATGACCTGAGCCGAAACCAAGAGTCTGACGTTAACCTGGGCCACCCAGGCGCCCCAAGGCTGTATGTTTTTCTAATCCAGTCTGGCAGGGAGGAGGGGGCTGGGAATGGCCATAATTGGCTTAAAATAACCAATGCCTGTCTCCAGCTTTGGGGTCACATTCACCTGTTCCTTTGGCTCCTTGGGGAGTAGCTGTTAGGCAGTTATCTGCTACGATAGCATCTACAGCAGCCTCCAAAACATGTAAGCTGCAGTTCCCTTTCACCTGTTTGTTCCAAGTAAGGATCTTCCCGAAGGAGATGATGGGCTTAAACAGTTCCTTCACGCCTCCCCTCCTCCGGTGAGGAAGCAGTCCGAGAAAGCAGCACAGTAGTGGAAAGAGCGTGGGCTTCCCATTGGCTGTATGCACACACGTTAGAATCCCTTGTCTTCTTAGAAAACAAGAAATTTCTCCTGTCGTTTTGCAAACGGGATACACTTGCACTCGTTCTTAGTTCTTACGGTCTTTCTGAATGCGCTAAAAATATTTGGTGTTTTGAAGACTAACGTTCCTCTTCAGAGTCACTTTGACCGTGGTAATATTTGGGGGGGAAATGGAAGTTGCTATTTGGTGGCCATCGCTATTTTCCCACTTGTCGTACACTAGCACCTTGAATAATTTTGTCATAAATATGTATATAATCTAGGATACTATATAAGAATGAAGTCCAGGGCCTCCTGGGTGGCTCAGTTGGTTGAGTGTCTGACTTCGGCTCAGGTCATGATCTCACAGTTCGTGAGTTCAAGCCCCGCGTCGGGCTCTGTGCTGACGGCTCGGAGCCTGGAGCCTGCTTCAGATTCTGTGTCTCCCTCTCCCTCTGCCCCCCCACTCCACCTCGCTCACGCTCTGTCTCTCTCTCAAAAATAAATAAACATTAAAAAAAAGAATGAAGTCTATATTTTGGATTATCTTTTTTTCAATTTCATGGAGACCTCCATAAGTCTAGACATTGACTGGTAAAACTTTATTGGTAAAATTGATTTTGAAGTGTCTTTTGTTACTATGTAAACAAGTTCCTTTAAACGTTTACAAGTATAAAAACATTGTGAGTTAGAAGTGACCCATCTCTGTATTTCCTCTGGGATGTATTATACAATAATAATTTTCCCTATTACATTTTGCCAAGAACAGTGTTATTTCTAGCTATTGCATGACCAAAGAAGCTTTTAGGTCAGTATCTTTGAATATGTACCGATTGAAGATTCTTCTGGTATTAACGTGTTGCTCTGTTTCCATGGTTGTACAGGAAATTTTTCCTTACTGAAAAACCGATGGTGTGCCGAGCCTAAATTATAACTCTTAACTCTGGATAAAGATGAAATTAGGGCACGTGGTTGGTTCAGTGGTAGAGGATGCACCTCTTTTTTTTTTTTTTTTAACGTTTTATTTATTTTTGAGGCAGAGAGAGACAGAGCATGAGCAGGGGAGGGTCAGAGAGAGAGGGAGACACAGAATCTGAAACAGGCTCCAGGCTCCGCGCCGTCAGCCCAGAGCCTGATGCGGGGCTCGAACTCACGGACCGCGAGATCATGACCTGAGCCGAAGTCGGACGCCCAACCGACTGAGCCACCTAGGCGCCCCGAGGATGCACCTCTTGATCTCAAGGTTGTAAGTTGAAGCTCCACGTTGGGTGTAGACATTGCTTTAAAAAAAAAAAAAAAAAAAGATGAAGTTCTAATAATCTACTGGACTTTGTGTCCAGTGTCTCTGATCCTTACAACAACAGTGTAAAGGGAAACACTGTGTCCCACTTACAGGTGAGGAAACTGAGAGGTTCGGTGCTCTGCCTGAGTCTCAGAGCTGGGAGTTGTAGAGCCAGAATTTGGGCTCAAATTTGCCTTGTGTCACATTCTCAAGGGTAGTTAGGTTTTTACTCTGCATATATCTTGTACAGAAATCTCTTCCATAAGATCTCCGCTCAGTGGTGACCCAGATTAAACATGGCCACTGGATGTCATTGCTCCCCTGCATGTTCTAAACAAACATGGACATTTAACATGAGTCAAAATCTGTCTCTGAACTCAGGGTAAAACCGGGGGGTGGAGGGTAACGGGGACCAAAGCTTATACCTGCCAGACCAACGCGGAAGACCTTTAACATTCACAAGGGATGCTTTCACAGATCTTTGTAAATGTGCACATATTGTTAACGGTATTCAGGTTTGCTCCAAAGTCGCAAGTCAGAAAGACAACATTTTGTGTATGTATCCTCCAATAAAAAATTAACTGTTCACCTTCTCTTTTTTAATTACACCAGTTGGAGTGTTCTCTGAAATATTTGACAAACCACTTGCCCTTACTTCTTAATATGATTTTATCTTCTCGTGTATCAGAATCAAATGGAACATACTACTCTTGGAAGTATCCAAAACTGGGCACCTGGGTGGCTCAGTTGGTTGAGCTTCCGACTCTTGATTTCAGCTCAGGTCATGATCCCAGGGTCATGGGACTGAGTCCCTTGTCAGCTCCGTGCTGAGTGTGGAGCCTACTTAAGATTCATTCTCTCTCTCTCTCTCTCTCTCTCTCTCTCTCTCTGTCTCCCCCTCTCTCCCCCCCTCCTCTCCCTTTTCCCCCCCCCCTCCGTCCTTCCCTCGGTCACTCCCCCACCCCTCCCCCACTCGTGCATGGTCTCTGTAAAACAAATAAAATGAAAAAAAAAATGCTTGAAGTATCCAAAACGTGTTCCCTGCTTAAAGATGATTGTTTTTATTAGGTCTCTTTGTCTCTGTGCACCACACTGGTCACTGATTTCCTTTCGGGACAGTTTTGCATGTTGGGAGAATTCTGTTTTTATGTTATTACATCACGTAGAAAGCAACTAGGAACTCACAGCTTCAGTGCTGGTGGCTGATCAGGCTCATTCACCTGCTAACTACCTTGCATCCACACCCCCGGGCCCCACAGCGGGTTTGATCCAAATGAGGTCTTCTGCAAAATCACAGAGCCCGTCACCGGACCTTGAGCAACCATCAGTCTGTGGTGCAAATGTTAAATCCACAGACGTCACGGTTCCTCTCTGCTGGCATTTAACTCAGAGTACCAGAGTCGGGCTTTAGGCTTTGCCTTCTTTCCCACCTCCCTTGCCTTATTTTTACCTGCCCTTCACAGGTCACGTGTTCTTCCACCGCCCAAACCATCTCTCTCTCCCAAGCCAACACTTCAAGCTTTTGCAGCTTAATTCCTGCCTGACCAGCGTTACCAGAACGTTTTTCTCTTTGAAGCTCGTGCCATCTTGCGTTCTGTGCCCTACTCGATCCTGCTCATCGCTGTGACGTGATGACCTCGGGACTATGCCTCATCCTACGAGGTCCCCTGGTGTAGCATCTCATGCCCCGCCCCCGTGCCTCACCGCTCCTGGGTGACTGCAGCGTCCGTGCAGAGGGGTCAGTCCGAAGCTTAGTGTCCATTTCGTCACTTCGTCTCTAGGCACCTTCTCTTCCCCGCTCCGCGCCCCCCCCCCCCCCGGAACTCACTTCCCCGGCTGCTCATTGGACACAGTCGCATGGCACCTGCTCCCCTTCTGTCACGTGATGAGCTGCTCTCTCTCCACACGTGATGCCGTAGCCTTTCCTTCCACCCGTCCCTTCTTGGTCCTTCAACCATGCAGATCCCCGGCCCTGGCTTCCCAACCCGAGTGACCTGCCACCGTGCAGACAGAGCGCTCTTTAGATTAAGCTCACTGCGGATTTGTGGTCTGCTTCGAAGGGGCTCTCGGTAGTACTTGGCGATCCCCTCTCATCCTGGCCATCTTGCCCTTTGTCCCCACCTTTGCTAGACCCCTTGTCTCCTGTCCAGTAGAAGACAGGGGAGAACGTGCCACGCCCAGGAAACCACCTCTCCTCCCCTGCCCTTCTCCAACCCGTGAAGTGACTTACCTCCACGCTCGCTCGTCCTCTACCCTTCTCTTGCAGTCTTGGAAGAAGGGAGGTCTTTCTTCCTGTCTGCAACCAAGCCCTCCCTCCCACCTTGGACTCACCCCTCGAGTCTTCAGACTCGCGCCACCGATCACCCTGGAAGTTCCACTTTGTTCGCCCTACACTCTGCAATCCCCCCGGACGCCTAGGCTCCTTGTGAGGCTGTCAGTACTTTTCATCCACAGCGTCCCGCCTCTAAATCTTCAGCCGACTGACTTTGCCCCGTCTCAGGCGAGGATGAATTCACCTGGGGTGCTGGGGCCTCCTCCCTTGGGAGCACCGCTCCCCCCACATCTCCACTGTGTCGGCTCACCGGTATTTTAAGTTTCACCTCTCTGTGTTTGCACTCATTATTTTGCCACGAAACGGATTCCTCTTCCAAACCTTCAGTATCTCTTATCACAGGTGTTGGTGTCCCACACCCGCTGGTTGCCGAAGCCAGAAACCAAGGAATCCTCTCAGCTGGCCCCACTGTCCCAGCACGCCACATTTCTTCTGCCGGGAAGTGCAACGTGGAACCAGTCCTGTGGCCCGGGCCACCAGCCCTTGCCTCCTTTCTGACCTTTGGAAATCTTAAATGCCAAACCATTGCTCATGGGAGAAACTAGGAAGGCAAAGGCCATCTTGTCTGCTCACTATGACTTAATTTTCTGGAAGATTCAAGGTCATCGTTGGCAATCAATTGCTGAATAAGTGTGCTGTGCTCTTAGAGGCACTTCCTGGCTCATTTCCTGGTCCGTGGTTGCCTTTGCTGTGAGCACTTGATTGTCCTTGTACCTGAAGTTCACAGTCCTACTTAGTATATACGCTTCTAACCTGCTCTGGTCTGAGAAGTTCGAGGTTCTTGAAAGGAATGTAAAGACAAGTCAGCAAGTCCCCAGTGAGTGAGGTTTCTCCCATAGAGTTAATCCTTTGGCTCTCTGTTAGCTATTTCACTTGGCATGGAGGCCATTTGTTCCTGATCTGTACTTTGTCCGTGTTCCTGAATTGCTGACTTTTAAATAGGAACTGATTTTTATTTATGTGATACCTTTCCTATTATCACATTTAAATTTCTTGTGAAAAATTAAAAGTACATTGGTAGCATATATTCATTTTAGATTTTCTACTTTGGGATATGGTCTTTCTCCCACTTCTAGGCTTAATTCATGCCAAGGAAACCCTCATCAGGTGAATGTAATTATCATAGATTCGATGCAGAAAACTTCTTTGTGATTTTGAGCCCCCAAGTTAGCAACCATTATAATAAAACTACATCAGGTCTGCTTGAAGTAAACCTAATTATTTCACAAGTTCTCTTTAGGTTATCTTATACAACCCACCTGGGCATTTTTCCTTCCTTAATTACTCTGTAATATGGTTAGTTACCTGCTCCTAATTAAAGCCTTTTGTAGCCGTTAAGCACCGTCCGCTTGACATATAAAACGTATATGTACTTTATATTTGATGTGTATGTCCTTCAGTTTCAAAGAGAAAAAGAAAGTAAAACCCCACGGTGATAAAAACAAAATAAGTCAGTAAAATCAATTCAAATTCTACCCTACCATGGACATGGGGGCATGAGGCCATCAGACCTCAAATACTACCTCTCTGAAGAGAGAACATCAGGCTGTGCTCCTGACCCCGGGGTTGAACATGAGCACACGGGGCTCCCGTCTCCTGGTGCTCAGTTACAAGGAGGTGTGTGAAATCCAGATCCCCTTGTAAACAGGAGGGGCATTAACTGAAACTCCTCACAGAGTTGGAGTCTTCTCACCTACAAAGAATAACTCATTACCCATTGTGGTGCTTGGTTTTATCTGTGTTAGCCAAACACCTCTATCTCCAGGCAGAAAATAACATACTGACTGGACCGCTTGGCTTTGTAGCTGCCCTCCTTCCTCCTGGGTACCATTTCCTTCTTGAAGCACATCCGTTGGTAACTCTTCCAGTTTAGGACTGTGCATAGTAAACTTATAGAATCATTATTTGATATGTTACCTATTCTTTTTTTTTTTTTAATTTTTAATTTCTATTTATTTTGAGAGAAGGAGACAGAGAGGGAGCACATGCAAGCACAGGGGAGGGGCAGAGAGAGAGGGAGAGAGAGAATCCCAAGCAGGCCCCATGCAGTCAGCACACAGCCTGACATGGGGCTCGATCCCCCCAAACCCAGGATCGTGACCCAAGCCAAAATCAAGAGTCAGATGCTTAACCAACTGAGCCACTCAGGCGTCCCTATTGTTTTATTTTTTATAAAGCTTTTTATCTTGAGATAATTATAGATTCATATGCAGTTTTAAGCAAAATTACAGAGATCTCATGTCCCCTTTGTGTTTTTCCCTGGTGGTAACATCTCGAAAAACTTGTAAGACACCACGACCAGGATATTGATGTGGCCACAGCTGCAGGTACAAAACATTCCTATCAGCACAAAGATCTATTGCCCTTTATAGGCACACACTCTTCCTTCCTGCCCCCACCCCCTCTGGAGACCCTGGCAACTACTAATCTGTTCTTTATTTCTATAATCTTGTCACTTCAACGATGCTGTATAAATGGAATCATGCACGCATTGCGTAATGTCTTGGGATTGACTTTTTCATTCAGTGTATTTCTCTGGCGATTCCTCCAGGTGCCTGCATATGCCAACGGTTCATTGCTTTTTAGTGCCCAGTAGGATTCCCTGGTATGAATGTGCTAGAGTTTGTTCACCTGTTGAAGAGCATCAGCGTGTTTCCAGCTTGGGGCTATTACGAATAAAACTGCTATGAACATTCATGTGCAGGGTTTTGTGTGGACATAAACCTTAATTTTTCTGGGATAGATGCCTGGGAATGCAATTGCTGAACGATTCGGTAGTTGCGCGTGTAGTTTTTTAAAAACTGCTATTTTCCAAAGCAGCTACGCCGTTTTACATTTCCACCAGCAGTGTGTGAGTGATCTGGGTTCCGAGCATTCTTTTTAAAATTTTTTTTTTTTCAACGTTTATTTATTTTTGGGACAGAGACAGAGCATGAACGGGGGAGGGGCAGAGAGAGAGGGAGACACAGAATCAGAAACAGGCTCCAGGCTCTGAGCCATCAGCCCAGAGCCCGACGCGGGGCTCGAACTCACGGACCGCGAGATCGTGACCTGGCTGAAGTCGGACGCTTAACCGACTGCGCCACCCAGGCGCCCCTGGGTTCCGAGCATTCTTGCCAGCATTTGGTGCTATCACTATTTTTTATTTTAGCCGTTCTGATAGGTGTGTAACAATACCTCACTACTGGTTTTAATTTGCATTTCCCTGATGAATGGTTAATGATGAGAGACATATTTTCACATGCTTATTTGCCATTTCTCTATCTTTTCAGTGAAATATCTCTTCGTATTATGTGCATTTTCTAATTGGATTCTTTGAGTTTTTATTGTGGAGCTTTGAGAGTTGTTTGTGTGTTTGTTTGTTTAACGCATATAACCTAGATGCTAGTCCTTTGTTGGATATATGTTTTGCAATCTTCCTTCCATCCTGTAGCTTATCTTTTCATTCTCCCAACAAAACTTTCTACAAAGCAAAAGTTTTCAGTCTTGAGGAAGACCATTTGATCAGTTTTTCCTTTTCTGGCTTGTTTTGGTTTTTGTTGTTGTTGTTGTTGTTGTTGTTTTTCCGAGTCAAGTCTAAAAACTCTTTGCTTTTTCCATAGATCATGAAGAATTTTCTCCTAATTTTTCCTAAAAGTTTTATAGTATGATGTTTTACCTTTAGGTCTGTGATCTGTTTTGAGTTAATTTTGCATAAGGCATGAGACTTAAGTCAAGTGTCATTTTTTCCCCTTATAGATGCCCAGTTGCCACAGCACTATGTGTTGAAAAGGCTAACTTTCTGGCACTGAATTACTTTTGCAGTTTTAACATCAGTTGGAGGACTTCGTGTACGTCTATTTCTGGGTTCTAGATTCTGTTCCATTGATATGTGTCTCCTCATGTCAATACCATTCAGTCATGATTACTGTAGCTACATCATAAATTTTCAAATCAGGTACAGTGGTTCCTTCCACTTTATTCTTCTTTTTCAAAGGTGTTTCATCTATTCTAGTTCCTTTGTCTTTCCATATAAATTCTAGAATAAGCTTGTCTGTATGTACCAAAAAGTCTTGCTAGATTTCTAGTAGAAACTATTAAACATATGTATCAATTTAGGGAGAATCGACATCTTTACTGTGTGCAGTCTTCTAATCCATGAACATGGTATATCTCTCCCTTTATTTAGATTTATTTTGGGTTTTTTTCCATTATCATTGTATACTTGTCAGTATAGAAGTCCTTTACATGTTTTCTTATATTGAGACCTAAGTATATTTTTTGAGTGATTGTGAGTGGCATTATATTTTTAATTTTGATGCCCACGTGTGTGCTGTTAGTATTAGAAATACAGTTGATTTTTATATTCTCTAATCTTCACCTTGATGAATTCACTTATTGATTGTAGGAGGTTGTTTCGTTTGAGAGTCCTTGGGTTTTCTATGTGTACCGCCGTATCATCTGCCAATAGGAACAGTTTTATTTCTTTTTGATCTGTGTGGCTTCATTTCCCTTTCATGTCTTATTGCCCTGGCTGGAACTTCCTGTATGATACTGAATAATAGTGGCAGGAGCAGATATCCTTACTGTGTTCCTCATCTCGGGGGGGGGGGGGGGAGGGGAGTAATCTTTCATCATTGAGTATAAGGTTAGCTGTACAATTTTTGAAATGTTCTTGATGAATTTGAGGAAGTTCTATATTTATTTTTTTGAGGGTTTTATCCCAAGTGAGCGTTGACTCTTGTGAAATGCTTTATCTGCACCAATTGGTATGATCGGCTGGCTGACTTCTTTTTAGCCTAAATAGAGTAGCGACATTGATTTTCAAATATTGAACCATCCTTTTATCCCTGAAATAAAGCCTACTTGGTCATAGTATATAATTTTATTTAAATTTATAAGTGTAAACATTACCAAATTCAGTTTCCTAGTATTTTGTTAAGGATTCGTGAGAGATACTGTGCTGTAGTATGTTTTGTTTTGATACTGCCTTCTTCTGGTTTTGGTGTCACTGTAATATATGTAAATAAAAATTTTTAATATGTTTATAATATGCAATTATGTATTTAATAATACATACTTAATATGTTTTTAAGCTTAAAATATGTATATGTATATAAAACATAACATATTTAATATATAACTTTAAATATATAACATTAAAATATTTAAATAAAAATGTATAATAAATCAGGTAATAATAAATATCAGCTTCATAAAATGACTTGGGAAGGGTTCCCTCTTCTATTTTCTCCAAGAGGTTATATGGAATGGTGTTCTTTTTTAAATATTTGGTAGAATTCTCTAGTGAAAGCATCTCAGCCTGAATATTCCTTTTTTGTGAGTTTTAAAATCACAGATTCAATTTCGTTAGTCACTGGAGGGCTATTCAAATTGTCTATTTTATGTCGGGTGAGTTGTGGTACTTTGTGTTCTCAAGGAATTGGTCCATCTCATCTAAGCTGTCGAATTTGTGTATAGAGTTGTTCGTGTTATTCCTTTGTTATCTTTTTGATGTCTGCAGGGTCTCTGGTGACATGCCCTGTATCATCCCTGAGATTGACTATTTGTGTCGTTTTTTTTTCCTTGTTACAGAAATGGATTAAAGATGGCCCTGTATATTGGTCCCTCTGTTGTTTTCTTTCTCCTGGCAAGCTGGGACATCAGTTCAGAGTCTACCAGCACTAACCTCAAATTCTTACACACTCAGTTGCTTAAAATTCAGCCCAAGTAAGCATATTTTTAGCCATTTAGAGACTTCCTGCTTTGCATACCCTGTGAAATTACATGCACCATCTGCTAACCTTTGACAAACTCAAGGGCTATGAAGGATCTCAAGCTGCTAGCTGCCCCACCAGACTGCTGGCGACATCATCTAGACACATAAATCCCCTCTCAATCCCTTCTCCCCCAAAAGTCCCCTTGCCCTATTCCCCTTCTGGGCATCTTGTCTGGAAGTTCTCCTGCTGAGAGGGATATCCCCTCCGATGCAGCCTGTCCAAGTGTGCCCAAAAAAGTTTATTGTGCCACCTCACAGTCTTGCCTTTTTCCTTGGTCAGACCTCAATTCCTTGAACTCATTACGGTTTTGCCAGAAGCTTATCAATTTTATTGATCTTTTCAAGGAGGCAGCTTTTGTTCATGGGTTTTCTCTTTTGTTCTCCTATTTTCAGTTTCATTGATTTCTGCTCTTTATTATTTCCTTCCTCCTGCTTGATTTTGCTCTTCTTTTTCTAGGTTCTTGAGTTAGGAACGTAGATAATTGCTTGTGACTTTCTTTTTTTCCTAATGTATGCATTTAGCGCTCCAAGTTCACCTCTCGGCACTGCTTTTGCTGTATCCCACAAAGTTTGATAGGATGTGTTTTTTTTTTCCATTCGGCCCAATATACGTTTTCGATTTCCCGCGAGACTGCTTTAAATCATAGATTATTTAGAAGTGAATTATTTAGGAGCACCTGGATAGCTCGGTGGGTTGAGCGTCCAACTCTTGATTTTGGCTCCGGTCATGATCCTGGAGTTGTGGGGATTGAGCTCCACGTCAGGCTCTGTGCTCAGCATGGAGCCTGCTTAAGATTCTCTCTCTGTCTCTCTTTGTTTTCTCTTTCTCTGTCCCTCTTCCCCGCTCGAATTCTCTCTTTCTCTCAAATAAAAATTAAATAAATGTTAAAATTTTTTTTAAAGAAGTGGATTATTTATAAGTATCCAAGTATTTGGAAATATTCCTTCCGTCTTCATCTTATTGATTTGTAGTTTGATTACATTGTGGTTGTAGAACACATTGTATATGATTTCAGTTCGTTTAAATGTGTTGAGGTTTGTTTTACGGCCCAGGATATAGTCTAACTTGATGGGTCCCTGAAAAGAATGTGTGTGCTCCTGTTGGGTGGCATATTCTATAAATGCCAGCTGGGTCCGGTTGGTTTACTGTGTTTTTGTTCTTTATGCTTGCTGATTTTCGGTCTCGTTCTCTTGGTTGTGAAGAACTCTCAGTGGTGTTGAAGTCTCCAACCATAATTGTGGGTTTCTCTGTTTTTCCTTTAAGTTCTCTCAGTTTTTGCTTGATAAGCTTTTTAGCTCTGTGATATACACATTTAGGATTCCTAGTCTTTTTTTTTTTTTTTTTTTTTTTGAGATATAAATGACATAGCATTGTATTAGTTGAAGGTGTGGATTCCTGTGTCTTACTGGTCGATTTATCCTTTTAGCGTTATGTAATAACCCTTTTGGTCATAGGCAGTTTCTTTGCTATGAAGTCTGTTTTACCTGATAACAATATTGCTTTCCTTTGATTAATGTTTGCATGATACGGCTTTTTCTGTCCTTTCACCTTCAGCCTCCCTGGGTCATTATAATCAAAGTGAATTTCTTGTAGACAGCCAATAGTTATGGCATATTTTTAATCTAATCTGCCAATTTTTGTCTCTTAATTGCTACATGTATACATTACCCAATTATTGTAATTACTGATATATTAGGACTTATTTTTGCCATTTTTTATTCTGTTTTTCATTTCTCTTTCCAGTGTTCCTGTGGTTTATGTGAACATTTTTAAGAATTCTTTTTTATTTATGTATACTATTTTTGAGCATCTCTCTTTGTATAGCTTGTTTAGCGGTCGCTCTAAGTATTACATCGTATATACATCTCAGTCTACTGGTGTCACCACTGTATGCATTTGAGGGAAATATAAAAACCTTACCTTCTTTGACATCCCTTTACAGTAACCCACCTTTTTTTTTTTTTTAATTTTTTTTTTCAATGTTTATTTATTTTTGGGACAGAGAGAGACAGAGCATGAACGGGGGAGGGGCAGAGTGAGAGGGAGACACAGAATCGGAAACAGGCTCGGAGCCATCAGCCTGGAGCCTGACGCGGGGCTCGAACTCACGGACCGCGAGATCGTGACCTGGCTGAAGTCGGACGCTTAACCGACTGCGCCACCCAGGCGCCCCTACAGTAACCCACCTTTAACAAAATTGTCTGAAATGTTTCCTGCACTCATATTTAGAATCACATTGGACAGTGTTAATCATTGTTGCTTAAATAGCCAGACATAATTTAGAAAACTCAACAGGACAAGAAGAAAAAGCCTATTGTAGTTATCCATGGTTTTGTGTCCCATGGTCCTCCTTCCTTTGAGGATAGGTCTGTTGCTGACAAATTCTGTAGTGTTCCTGCCCCCCTCCCCAAGAACGTCTCGATTCCCCCCTTCATTCCAGAAGGTCACTTTCACCATGTATAAGATTCTGGCTAGAGAGTTCTTCTGTTCCAGCCCTTGAAAAATATTGTGCCACTTCTTTCTGGCCTCTCTGGTTTTTGATGAAAACTCTGCTGTCATTTGGATGACTTTTTTCCCTGTTAGGTAAGCTGTGATTTTCTCTGGCCTGTCATTTTTCTCTGGCTGCTTTCAAGATTTTTTTTCTTTGTCTTTAGCTTTCAGAAGTTTAGTTATGATGTACATTGGCATGGATTTATCTGGATTCATCTTCTCTGTGATTTACTCAGCTTTTCAAATCTGGGCTTATGTCCCTTGCCCGATTGAGAAAGTTTTCAGCCATTGATTCGTTGAGCATCTCTGCAACCTTGTTGTCTTTTTCCTCTCCTTTTCTGACTCCAGTGACACAAATATTAGAGCTTTTTTTTTAGAGTCTCAAAGGTCTATGAGGCTCTACTTATATACTTTCAGTCTATTTTCTCTTTGTTGTTCAGAATTGGATATTTTCTATCGTTTTGTCGTCCAGTTCACCAATTGTTTCCCTGCCCCTTTCCATTTTGCTGTTGAGCCCATCTGCTGAACTATGTATTTCAGTTACTGTATTTTTCAATTCTAAAATTTCTATCTGATGGTTCTTCCTTATGTTTTATTTCTTTGATAAGACCTTCTCTTTGCTGAAGATTTCTGTTTTTCATTTGTTTAAAGAGCAGTTAATGTGTAAAAGTTTTCTCTCTTGCTAGGTTGCCCTTGCCTTGTCCTATGGCCAGAGAGAGCTGACTTTTGTTTATGTTTTTTATTTAATGTTTATTTTTGAGAGAGAGAGGCAGAGCGTGAACAGGGAAGGAGCAGAGAGAGGGGGAGACACAGAATGTGAAGCAGGCTCCAGGCTTTTAAGTTATACTGAGCAGGAGGAATAGGGAAAAGTCTCCTATTCTATCTCTTGGAAGCAAAAGTCTACCGTGGCATTGAGTATAATAGTGCGTGCGTTGAATTCTACATTAGACAGTTTTTGGTTTTGTGCTCCTTCCTTCAATACTGGGAAGGTATTATCTCATTGCCTTCTCCTGTTTGGGGTAAGGAACTTAGTTTCTTTATAGGGAGTTTTTCCATTCTTTCTGATCGCCTTTATAGTGTTTGTCTGTAGTTTCACTATGGTAATGAGGTGTTTAAGTGTGGATTTACTCTCCCTGACAGTCCCGTATCTGGGCCCCTACTGCTTTTTTTCTGTTTCTTCTCTGTTCCAAGCGTCTAGAATTTTCCTTTCTTTCCTGAAAACTCCGCTGTGCATTTTTTGGGGGGGGGGTGGGGGGAGCGGGAATGTGATCTATTTTATCCAGCATTTCTAGATGGTGACACAAAAGGGTTTTCCAGCAAAAGGGTTTTCCACTAAAGCATGAATACTTAACCTGTTTGAGCTACAAGACAGAGTATAAAGAGTTTTTGGAGGAGCTTTTACATCTGGAAACTACATATCTTTTGTCCAGCAAGGTGCAGCTCAGTGGATATGTTACCCTTTTGCCTTTTGGGGCTATGGGACAATCCGGGTAGCAGTTACCATAGTAAAGTACATTTAGCAAAATTTCCAAAGGAGAAGAAAACAGTGGAACAAGAGTCAAGCCAAAGTCTGTGTTTAGCTGTCCGAGTTTTTGTTCCAGGAGCACGTAGATTTGTGATCCTCATTTTTCTGTGTAGACATAACACGTAAACATTTCAATTTGCGTATACAGATTCTTTTCTTTTTCAGTACTTACTGTTGTCTGCACATTGGCAGCATCTTTACTTAGCCCTCACCCTTTTCTGTTTCTAACTTATAGGGTTGACTCTCGAACAACACAGGGGCAAAGGGTGCCAACCCTCCGGACAGTTGAAAACCTTCATATAAATTTGACCACTCAAAAACTTAACTACTAATGTCCTCCTATTGACGGGGAGCCTTACTGATAACATAAAATACCAGTTGACACGTATTTTCTATACTGTACGTGTTATATATCACATTCTTATGATTAGGCAAGCTAGAGAAAAGAAAATGCTACTAAGAATATCACAAGGAAGAGAAAATACGTTTACAGTACCGTACTGTTAAAAAGATCCACACGTAAGTGGACGCACTCAGTTGTTCAAAGGTCAACTGCACAATGATTGGGCTTTATATCTTAAGTAGAAGAAGATATTGAAAAAGATTGAAAGATTCCAGTGTTTTCATTTTAACCTGGCAATCCTAACCATCTTCCCTTCGACGTCTTAGGTTATAGAACCTGTTTGATGAAAATGATTAGATTTGGGATGTTTTAGTGTGTGTGTGTGTGTGTGTGTGTGTGTGTGTGTGTGTGTGTGTGGTAGAATTACGTAAGATTTGCCATTCCCCCCATTTTTAAGTCTGCAGTTCATTTGCATTTAGCACATTCACATTGGAGTACAACCGTTACCACAGTCTGTCTCCAGAACTTTTTCATCTTTCCAAACTGATGCTCGTTTCCATTAAACAACACCTCCTCGTTTCCCCTCTTCCCCAGCCACTGGCAGCCACGCTTCTACTTTCTGTCTCAGAGTCTGATTACTCTAGGTACATTATAGAAATGGAATCATACAGTATTTCCCCTGTCGTGACTGGATTGTTTCCCTTAGCATAATGTCTTTGAGGTCCATCCGTGTTGTGACATGTCAGAATTTCCTCACTTTCAAGCCTGAGTAATATTCCGCTGTTTGTATACACCGTATTTTGTTTATCCATTTATTTATAAATAATGCTTCTTTTTGACTACTCTGAATAATGCTGCGATGAACCTGAATGTGCATGCTTTCAAAACACACAACGAGAAGCATAAAACTTGTTATTTTTAAGCGCCGACAATCCTGATAGCACTATCCACTAAGCTCATTGCCTGTAACCTTGTGGAAATCGTGAGAGGTTGAATCGGCTTAATCTGGGAGTGATGATGAATATAGGTCTTAAGAAACAGGGCTAGGCTAAGCTTCAGCAAAGAAATGGGCTGTTTGAGCTTCCTTGGGGGAAAGAGGGAGCCAGGGCTCGGAGCGCTTCGTCTGGGTTTTCAAAAGATGTATGGAGGCAACACTTTCAGAGGTGCAAACCAGGGAACCCGCAGTACAGACTCATCAGGGCCACGCAATGAGTCCAGCAGCATGGGGGCTAGCGGTCGATGGGTTCTGATCAAAGTGGGAGGGGTCGGGGTGGGAGGGGTCCTCCGCAGCACCTGGGCTCCGCGTAACTCAAGTTCTTTGCTAACAACAAAAGCAAAATGGATTATTAAGGCATCGTGGGGCTACCGATGCTACATCATGCTGATTAAATAACAAATTGCACTGGAGAGTCTTCATTTCCATTTCGTGTAAAATAATATCCCAAATTAAACATATTACTCTGTAAAGAAGAAATGAGAAATTCTTTCTATGCTGAATGAGACAAATTTCACCCTTGGAATACTGACTCAAACTTGGCTCAAGCTGTCCTTCCCACAAGTTACAGAAGCAAGACCACAAAAATCTGCAAGGGCGGGGGGAAGCGTACCTATTTTTTTATCTTTTTAAAAACTTTTTTTAATGTTTTTATTTTATTTTTGAGAGAGGGACAGAGTGCGTGTGGGGGAGGGACAGGGAGAGGAGGAGACAGAATCCGAAGCAGGCTCCACGCTCCGAGCTGTCAGCGCAAAGCCCGACACGGGGCTCGAACCCACAGAGTGCGAGATCACGACCTGAGCCGAAGTCGGACGCCCAACCGACTGAGCCACCCAGGCACCCCTGGAAAGCATACCTATTTTTAAAAGGAAAGGAGTGAACTTCTCAAAGCCTAGAAGTTTCCCAGGGTTTTCCGTTTGTACAGAAACACTTGAAATTTCTAGGCTATTTTTTCTTGTCACTGCTTATGCGTATTTCTTAGAATAGTGACTCGCAAAGGGACAAATTTTATACATTACAAGAACAGTCGCCAGACTTCCAACATGAAAGGAAGTTGTCCCAGGAGCACAGTTTGGGAAACCACTGAATTGGCATGTAAGCCAAATATCCAAGAGGTGAAAAGGTAAGTTGACACGTGTATTGTTGTTTTCACAGGGTAGTTACCTCTCTTTTCTGTTAGCAAGTCAGGTCTTACTAACTTTTCTTGTTTTTAATCATAGTCTAAGAATAAACATAGCACGTTTTAAAGGTTTTTTTCATAGTCTCTTTTTGTTTTTCAGATTTTTTGTTTAAGTTCTTGGTTATTGGAAATGCAGGAACTGGCAAGTCTTGCTTGCTTCATCAGTTTATAGAAAAAAAATGTAAGTGACATCAAATGGTCAGTGTTTCGTGCATGTTTTTTCTGAGAGTGCTCCCTTGCTCAGATTTGTTTGTAGTAAAACTTGTGAATATTATTTCAGCAAAGAGTTATAGTTTAAAATGTGTTAAAATAACGTTAAAAGTTTATGTCGTATTAAGCTTTCAGCAACATGCCTGTGGTTTTCGTCAAGTTATTTCAGTTTGATGATGGCTCATCATTTGGCATATTATCATACCATCCATTTTCCCACATACTCAGATACATTCCAGACACTGAGCTACAACATGGTGAAGCGGAAGGCAAAGGAGGAAGTCATTCCCTGACAGGGAGCCAGCGCCCAAAAAGCCCTAGCGGCACATTGTAGATAAGCCAGTCATGTGGGGTCCTCGGCAGCCTTGTACTACAGTGAAGGCAGCTGTTGTCCTCAGTTCCGTTCCGCAGGTAAAAGGCGCAGGTTTAGAGAAGTGGGTGTGTGCTCTTGGGACGGTCATCCCACCACGTTGGGAGGATAGTTGATTAGACTCAAGCCCGGACCTTTTGACCACAGACCCATCTTTTTGCCATTGACTTGCCGCTCTTTTGGTAAGGGAGGTTGGATTTTTTACTCCGAGGTATTGTAAGAGACTTGGTTAGACCTAGAGACCCTGAAAATAAACAGTGCTCTTAGAGCCATGGAAAGAATGGTGGGGAATGACCTGTTTCGCGGCAGGTGGGTAAAGGCACGGAAGCAGAATTAACTGCCCTTGCTGAAGTGGGGGTGGGTAAAATGGGCAAAGAGACGGCAGAGGGTATCCAGGCAAAGAGCTTTGAGGAGTAAAACTGTAGAAGCGTATTCTGCTATTTCCATTTTCAATCTCCAAGGACTTGTTGGAACCTCTGTCCAGTGACACGGGCCCAGCATGGATTAGTCACAGAGCCAGTCCTTACCGAGTGGAACACATATTCCCCCCCGGGGGCCCAGGCCCCCTCACAGGTTGCCAAGACTGCATTGTAGCATCTCAGAAGAGAAGGCCCCCAGGACATTGGGGCCCCCAGTGGCCACCTGCTTATTAATCCTTGTGTCCTCTCTCTGTGGCGAGCTCTCCCTTGATCATCCTCCCTTAAGGCCTCGCCACAGAGACCGGTACATGTGTGGTGTTAGTCCGCGTGGTCTAGAGCATCACGGGAAAGGTTTCAGTTTATTCCTCTCGTGGCCATGTTGTAATCAGGATGCCCTCCGACCTTAGCCATCACCCTTTGAGCCTTTTACTCCGAGGTTTCTCGGTGGCTTGAATTCTAGAACGTCCACACTAGCTCCACACTGTCTGGGACAGGCTTGTGTGGTCAGTATGAACCTGTTTTGTGCACCCACACGCATGCACGCGCGCACACACACACACACACACACACACACACCAGGAAACTCAGCACCCCGTCACGTGGCATCCCTGACTTTGGCCCTACGGCTGTAAAGTGGAAGCCAGTCACAGGCCGTGAAGCCACAAAGTGGAAGCCAGTCATGGGCCGTGGAGCCATCCTCGGTGTTCATCACCACAGCAGTGTTCCTTCACAGACCGCTTACTCAGGGTGGGCTTAGCAAGCTGCTCATCTTGCCCGCCTCCTGGCACAGAGAGTATTGACTTCTCCCACAAGTTCACTCCAAGTTATTGCCACACAGTACTAAAATCCACGATAATACGCATAGAGGCATTGGGTTTGGGGGTTGTTTTTGTTTTTGTTTTTGTTTTATCTTTTCCTCTTTTTCCCTTCATCTCTGGTGTCCATCAAGTTTCTTTTGGGGCTACAGTGTTTTTCCTCCCCTTTGATTTCTTTGGAATATTTATCCATTCAAATAGTGGGAATTCTCACCTCTTCATTACTGACTGAGGTGCAGTGGGCCGTAAGCCCTTTCGGGGGGCACCCGGGTATTTTATGCAGTCACCATTTGTGAGTACCCTCCCCGTGGACGGGTAGATGTGGTTCTCATGTGGTGTAGCCATTTCCAAGCCTAGACTTTAAAATGTATGGTTTATTTTGGGGGTCTTGCAAAAGAGTCTTATCGCCTCCTTCAGAAGAGGAAGTGTGTGTGTGTTCTGTTTAAAACAGTGAGTGCTTCGTATCAACTGACTGTTGGAAAAATGAAAGGCTACAGTAAATTACATTTCCGTTGACTTTAACCCTTGATTTCACTTGTTTAAATCTGTAAGCCTGTTTCCTTAATGTTCTAAAATTAAATATCTTGTTCTTTTTCTTTTTCAGTCAAAGATGACTCAAATCATACAATAGGAGTGGAGTTTGGTTCAAAGATAATAAATGTTGGTGGTAAATATGTAAAGTTACAGATATGGGATACAGCAGGCCAAGAACGATTCAGGTAGCTTTCTCTCTAACTTAATAAAAATATTTGAAAATTGGATTTGAAATAACCAATTACAGTCTTTTAATATGTGTAGTTGTCTTCTCCCCTACACAGATTTCAGAACCTTCACCTCTGGAAGCTTAAAGAGCAGCTTCTTGTCTTAAAGGACTGTTTTCTCCAGGTGGCATTGACTTGCTAAAGAACGCGTTAGAATCTCTTTTGAGCGAACGCATCCTAATGTAGAGGCTGAGTTATTCTTTGGGACTAGCGAGTACATTTGGAGGATGTGACATTGTGTATTCTGCAGTATACTTTGAGATTAAAATTAAGGCAAAGTAATAGCACAACAATTTCTTCTCTTTCACTTTTAAAGGAGAATTTTTAAAAACCTCTTTTGCGGTTTTCTTTTGTTTTACATTAACTAGAGCACGTTCTGACGGCTGGTATACGTTCCACCAAATATTCTCTCCTGCACATTTTTATTACACTATAGTCATAACTGATGTTTGAAATTACGACCCCAGATCACTGCATAGGAGGTTACATGTTTAATAGTCTGTAACTACTAAAGCAAGAAAATGGATTGATATTTTAGGTGTGTTTTTTGAACAGATACACAAAGTCAAAACAGAACGGATATTCACGGTCTTAAAATTCAGTTAAGTAAAACTCACTCTCACTATAAGCATTTCATTTCATTAAAGGCAGGAGTATATTATATTTTAAATGTTCAGTAATTGTTTGCTTCAGAAATATCGAAACCATTTTTAATCACGATCATTCTTCTGGAACCACTGATCAAACACGCAGACTTGTGTTTTCTCAGCCCCGAACCCTCACCGGAATGACTATAAAATAACAGAAATGGCATTAACTCGCAAACACCCAGAAAGGGAGGGTATGTGATTAGTGGATGGTGACTGACTAAAAGCTACATCTAAGTGCCCATAATGGGGGAGGCCAGGGAGCTGGAGGCCACGTCCTCCTGCTGAGTCCCAAGAAAGGTCAGGATTTGGAAGCTTCAGGTTCTACAGGAGGGAGGTTTAAAGTGTTTCTGTATGTGTGCACACACACACACACACACACACACACGATGAGAAGTTCAGTCTCTGAGTTAAAGCAGGGTCTAGACGCGAAGTCATAAGGCGCAGCAGAGGACAGGGACGAGGGAAGGACTGAAAAGAAGGAAATCGGTGAAAGTCTGCGAACCCTCGCCCTCTTCTCCCACCTCTTCCCTGGCTGCTGGCCGCCAGGCGCGTATTCAGGAGAAACAATTTTTCTCTGCAGGAGAATGAGTAGCCCCAAAGGAAAGGCCTAAATATATTAACATGTTGGCGTCTCCAATGAAATAGCCCAATCTCTGTGATTTTTCTACTGAAGAAATGAGATTCCAGATGTAGCGGGCCCGCCTTAGACCAAATGCAAATGAATGGGGCAAAAAAATCCCAGCTAGCGTGCATGTCGTGTGAAATTTCAGAGGACAAAGAGGCAGTGGAGATACAAAAAGATCCCCAGAAGAAAAACACAGTCACATTAAAGGAGCAGAAATGGGAATTGCATTTCACCATTCAACAGCAGCATGCAGAAGCGAAAGATACTGAAGCCTCACCTTGCCAACCCAGCATGAAAAATCCCATTCCGACCTTCGAAACTTAGCCAAACTATCAATCAAGTGTGATAGATAATAAAGTCAGAAGACCTTCAGATATTCAAGAGTAGGGGAAACAAAGGTTGTCTTTCACACACTCTTTCTTAGAAACTTCGGGAGGGTATGCTTCATCAACACAAAGAAGTAAACCCTGAACGAGGACGGTGAAGTCCACCCACCCAGCTGGGGAGAAGAACAAGGAGGCACCGCAGGCCGGTCGGTGGCAGGCAAGGGTGCTCCCCGGCAGGAAGAGGAGACGGAGGGAAGGGGGTGGGAGGTTATGAGTGTGCTAGATTCTTATCAAAGCAGGAAAGCAGTAAGCCCTGAAACTCACAAGTCGAATAGTTTCATAAGCATTTTACAGAAAGATGGAAGCAAATGCCGGAGAAAGGAAACGAAGATCCATGAGAGTAGGGACGTTTGTGCGTTTCTTTGTTGCTTCTCCAAAGCCCTGGGGAGAATATAGCACGTAGGTGTTCAACATGTATTCTGTTAGTGACTTCATTTAGGAAAAAAGTCAAGTGCAAGGGAAGGAACTCGCCTTGGGAGTGGGGCTCCCAGGAAGAGTGAGGCGGGAGACAGCGGAGTTTCATGTTGAGACTGTCAGCGCTATTTCCTTTTCAAACTATGTACCTGTATTACTCTGCTTTAAATGACTTTTGAGAAACACTAACTGCCTCAAAAAAGTACTCTTAAATGCTTAAATCTGTATACTTGAATAATTTGTTAGACACCACATGTCAAAATACCGTGTTTTAAAGTGAATGATGCAGCCGATATAATTTAGTTTATCTTGAGGAAAAAAACTCTTACATACCCCTTTCTCTGGAAACTAGATGTCTGCTAGTTTCTGGAAACTAAAATAGAAAAGAGTTGCCCCCACGTATGTGGAAAAGAGGCCTCCCTCCAGTCCGAGAGGCGGCCCCAGGAAGCACTCACAATGCGGCCCTTCTCACGCTGCACCTGTCGCCAGGTCTCCAAGCATATGCCGTGCAGAGCACAGTCTACGGGTAGAAAGGAAAAGCCTCAAGCTATCTGTGTGCCTTTGGAGTTTAAGAGCCGAAAAATACATTTAAAAATAGCTGCCCTTTTCAAAGTATCAAACTAATCATGAGTCATCTTGTTTGTTTTTGATAAGTTCCCCAGTTTTCTTTTTGCCCTAAAGATAGGCACTGTTCTGTGATGTGTATTTTCTGACACCAAACGGGGGGTTTTCCACACCTGTTCTCCAGTTTTCCAATACCAACTCGGTGTCCAACAATTCAACTCCAATTCTGACTCTCTCTGGAGTTAGCATCCGACCCCACAGGCTAAGGGGTCCCACAGACCTGCTCCCACTTCATACACTAGTGCTAAATTAGGTGCCCAGGCCATCCTCCCTTCTGCCCAGCAAAATACAAATTCACAGGTTCCCACAACACATCCCCCAGGTTCAGTAATTTGTTAGAACAGCTCACAGAACTTAGGAAAGGACTGCATTCACTGTCACCAGTTTATTATAAAGGGTACAACCCAGGAACAGCCAAGAGATGCATTGGGCAATGTTTGTGGCAATTGGGTGCTGAGCTCCCAGGCCCTCTCCGGGTGCTCTGCCCTCTCTGCCCCTGTGATCATGAACTCAGAAGCTCTCTGAACCCTATCATTCAGGGGTTCTTACGGAGGTGTCGGTAGGTGAACACGGTTGATTCAATCATCGACCGTTGGCCCTTGAGGTCCATTTCCAGCGTCTGAGCACAGGAAGCCTTGTAGGTGTTGACGAGGAATTTGGTTGCTCAGGAAAATGGACCAGGGGACACAAGTGGCAGTGGGGACACGCGTGGTAGTGGGTGACTGCAGGGATCCAGGCGGAGACCGGTGGTTTGGGTTAGGATGGCCCTGGTGAAGCTGGAAGAACATGGACAACACAGGAGACGTCAGTTAGTGAGCCAAGACCTGACTGGTGGGTCCAGTGTGGAGAAGGTTGAGGATAAAAGCAGAGTTTTCTGGCTGATAAACAGAGGGGCGGTGGCGTTCCCCACCCCCCAAACCAGAATGGACGTGGCGGGTAGGAGCCAAGACGTCCTGTCTTGTAAATGTTAAGTGTGACATGTTCATTAGGCAGTCACGAGGGGGCGTTGGGGCAGCGGCCGGATCTTCCAGAAGTAGCCCGAGCCGCAGATTACTCTCGGGTCAAGGTGTGACTAGAAGAGAGAACCCGGGACTGAGCCCCAGCTCCGAGGAACTCTGGGACAAACAGGGCAGGCTGGCTCGCGAGAGTGTGACCCCGAGCTGGAGGAGGAGAAGCGGCCAGTGAGGGAGGAGAGGGGGGCGGCTGGTTCAGGGAGGGGTGAGGCGGGGTGGAGGGATGAGGACCCAGAAATGCCGCCGGACTCGGAGACGCGGAGGAGCGGACACGGACGCCAGAGCAGTGGTGAAGAGAAGGAAACAGCTGCTGGGGACAACTGCTTTGGAGGAATTGGGGCGCAGAGAGGAACAAACAGCGGGACGGTAGCCGAAAGGACTGTGCCGCACGTCTTGCTGTTCGAGATGGGACGTAGCGGAGCACATTTTATGTTGCTGATGGGGGGTGGAATCTAACAGAGAAGGAGAGACTGATACTACTGGGGAGAAAGCGTGTTACTGAGAGAAAATAATCCTGAGGACCGTGAGAACGGATAAGATGTGTCAGAGGCACTCAGTTGGCATAGGCGAAGCGGCCTTTCCTTGTTAGGAGTGGGGAGGGGAAAAGAAGGTGAGTACGGGGGCGGTGGGGGCAGTGGCTTCCCACCCGAGGACTTCCCTTTTCCCGGGAAAAGGGGGGCAGCTACACAGGGCCACGGAGAAGGCCTGAAACTCCCCAGAGGAAGCAGGGCAGGAGTGCTGGGTGCTGAGCGCCCGCCTAGGGGTTCTGATGGCTCCCTAAGATGCTTTGCCCCTCCTTGTAAGTTCAGAGCCGATCTTGGGTGCTGGGGGAGAGTTGTCTCAGCCGCACGTCCCCCCACCTCCCCAGCGTTTCCGTGACGTGATTTCAGACGAGCCCCCCGTTCGCTCGCTCAGATGTCTGCATCATTTCTGTTTTAATGCAACACCTGTCCCTGCGTGGTGGTCTGCAAAGCAAAAATAGGTGACAGTGTTCAGTGGGAGAGGATCTTGATTGGCCGGAAGTAAGAGCAGTGTAACTCTTTCAGGTCTGTGACGAGAAGTTATTACAGAGGTGCCGCGGGAGCACTCCTCGTCTACGACATCACCAGGTAACGTGACCCCCCCCCAACCCCCACCCCCGGTGGAAGAGGCAGCCCTGCTCCCCGGAGCCTGGTCTTGCCAAAGCGCACCTGCGTGCAGTGTGTGCTTTGTGCCTGGGATTCTGGAATCCCCTCGGCCCCTTCATCCGGGGCTTTAGAGGTGTCTGAGCCAGCCGCTGCCGCCCCTTTGCCACGTAAGGAAATGCAGCAGTGAGGTTTTAGATAAAGCATCCCCAGCGGTTCATTATGTTTCTTAGCTTGATGCTTTGACACATTCCTCAAGGTTCCCAAAGTGAACGTTTCGGTGTGGTAAATTATTAGAAGTCATCGATGTCGACGAAAGGTGAGGGCCCAGGCTCTGGGCTCTGACCGCCCGGGTTCGCATGCAGCTCTGGGCGGCTAGCTGGGTGGTCCTCGGGGAGGGTGCCGTAGCGTCTGGACTTCAATGTCCTGGTCCGTTACAGGGAGCGCTGATAATTGCGTAAGACTTGGGAGGTTTGCAGCTGGTTGAATCGGTTGGT
Organism: Lynx canadensis; assembly: GCF_007474595.2. Taxonomy (NCBI): domain Eukaryota; kingdom Metazoa; phylum Chordata; class Mammalia; order Carnivora; family Felidae; genus Lynx; species Lynx canadensis. Next base: position 68,382,212 of record NC_044313.2, read on the forward strand.
GTTAAGGCTCTTGGCACATCATAAGGATCCGAGTGCACTGTCACCCACGTATCACAAATTAAATTCGAAATCTGGTTCCTTGGTCTCACTTGCCCCATCTCGAGGGCTCAGTAGCCTCACGGGACCGGTGGCTGCTGAATTGGACAGTACGGATTATAGAACAGTCTTGTCCTTGCAGAAGTCCCATCAGACAGCACTGATCTCAGTGTGTGCCGGCACCACCTTAAAAATGTCATCTGTACCCTATCATCTGGCAGCTCTTTCCGGTAGGAACTTGGCCAAAGAGTGTCACCTTGCTGCTGTGACACCCAGTCTGTGTGTGCGGAAGGAGGCACACTGGCAATGAGGTGGCAGCTCCTGGCCCGGCCCTGCCGCCCTTGCTCAGGCAGTGAAAGGCTCAGCTTGCCAACTGCAAAGTCATCAGGCTAAGTAATCTGCCCGCAGGGCAGATGTGTCCCTGAATGTATCAGGACAGAAGACGGCAGATGGCAGAGCTGGTCCTGGAGCCCGACGGACCCAGTCAAGTCCTGGCTCCGCCACTGGCTGCTTGTGTGACTTTGGGCAACTTAATTAATCTCTCCGGGCCTCAGGCTTCTCATGGAAAAGGGAGGTAGAGTTTATGCACAGAGTCTTTTTTTTTTTTTTTTTAATTTTTTTTTTTTTCAACGTTTTTTATTTATTTTTGGGACAGAGAGAGACAGAGCATGAACGGGGGAGGGGCAGAGAGAGAGGGAGACACAGAATCGGAAACAGGCTCCAGGCTCCGAGCCATCAGCCCAGAGCCCGACGCGGGGCTCGAACTCACGGACCACGAGATCGTGACCTGGCTGAAGTCGGACGCTTAACCGACTGCGCCACCCAGGCGCCCCTATGCACAGAGTCTTTATAAAGAATGTGATAAACTCCTACAAAGTACGAGCATGCCGCACAGACCTGCTACATGATAGCAGCTACCTGTTAGAACTTGCTTCCCCACGTTGCACACAACTGAGCCTAGAGCTAAGAGCTCGATAAATATTAGCAAAATGAATAAAGGAACTTCTGTTTCCTTTTGCACCGATTGGGCAAAAACAAATAGCAAAATATCTGACTTGCTGTCGCCATTTTTCTGGAAGAAAAACAAACCCTATGGCGTGGTGTGTAATTGAGCATTCAGGTTACCTGAGTAACCTTAAAGGTTGTTGACATTGCCCTGACGTGTTTAAAAGCAGTGTGAGTAGTGTGAATGATTGGAAAGAGTTGCTAGTTTTATAAAAAACATGTATTATTTTCACAATCTTATATTATGCAGCCGAGAAACCTACAATGCGCTTACTAATTGGTTAACAGATGCCAGAATGCTAGCGAGTCAGAACATTGTGATCATCCTCTGTGGGAACAAGAAGGACCTGGATGCAGATCGTGAAGTTACTTTCTTAGAAGCCTCCAGATTTGCTCAAGAAAATGGCAAGTGACCTTTTACTTAATACTACCGCTTTTCAAATGGGCGGATCTGGGGATAACAACATTGCTTTGGGTTTACCGTATCTACTGAAATTTTACGATTAAGCCGTACTTAAGAAATGTGAGACCTCCTGTTGTTTTTAGTAAATTTAGACTTAACCTATTTTCACTGTATTCTGTCCGCCAGGTTACCATGAGGATAAAAGCAAATGTGCTAATACTGTGTAATGACCTTTCAGTCCAAGGTCTTTGAACAGCCCAGGCTTTGGTCTAAAGTGAAATTTATACTAATAATTTTTAAAGGCCTTAATCAGGTGGTGTCCTGTCCTTCCCCCCCCCCCCAATGTAATTTGGAGCTAAGTTGGTAAAATGTTAGATCTAAATAGAAGAGGAAGCAGTGGAAGAGATACTAGGCTTATTGGCTCTATTTTAGTTACATTAAATTAAAGTCATTTGGTTCTAGATGCCTTTGAAACCTCTATGATTTTCCATACAGAACACCAGAGAACGACACATAAAATTAATGGTTGCTTATAGATCACAAAACGATCAGAATTTAGACATTTTAAATAATTTTTAGAACCAGCCAAGGACTAAAATATCCTAGCGCCAATTGTCCCTTGGAGTCTAGGGCTACCAAATTATACTCTTACAGATTGACTGGCGTTGTGCTAAGAAAATAAGCATGGGAGAAGAACCTAAGCCATCGTGAGTTTGGAAAGAAACCATTTAGAAATACAGAAGCAAGGCGAGCCCGCCTCCCCACTGGGGTAGTAAGCGCCCTGGTGGATACGAAGAGTGTTAATTCATAGAAGGCCTCTTCGCCGTCAGAATGACAAGCTGCCGTGTAGTCCCCTCCAAAATGAAAAACCTTTCGGTTGTATCCATGGTGACATGAAGACTATTTGGAGGATCTCCATCTCGTGTCGACAGCTGGGCCCTTTCTAGCAGCCTGCTTCCTTACCAAACGCTGGAGCTCGCACGGTCTCTCCAGTAGACTTAAGTGCTAGCACAAGGTGTCTTCCGCTTTTCAGGAAAGCGTAGATGTCTTCTGACATTTAAAAAGCCGTATTTACATTTACTGATTTTATTTGCAGAAATATGTGGTTCGTAAGTAATAAATTGCTTTTTTGCCTGCCGTTCGAAGAGAATTCTGAACAGGCTGTCCGTTATTGAATTGTGATCGTCCTCTAAACATGGCTTCGTGTTTTGTTTGATGTCACTTTTAGAGCTGATGTTCTTGGAAACAAGTGCACTAACGGGGGAGAACGTGGAAGAGGCCTTTGTACAATGTGCAAGAAAAATACTTAACAAAATTGAATCAGGTAAGAAGTTTTGCATCAATAAACTTTTCTTCAGCATATTTTACTGTCTAGCCCGGTAGTATCACCTTTTAGTTTTCCAGGAGTGATTTAGTCCAGGAGTATTCTCTCTACATCCACCAACCTAAAATTGCCGCTTATGGTTTTGAAGGCGTTGTGCACATGGCTGAGGTGAAACCCCACCCTTGTTCATAGTGGCTTCCATGGCCCACTGGTGACAGAGGATGGGGCAGTCGGGGCTTCAGTGGGTGTTGGCTTTCAGAACCCTGGCCTTTTTGGGATCCATCGCTTCGAGGAGGAAGATCGGAGCTCTGTTCGCTCTCTGACAACAGCTTACTAGCCCTGCTGGGCCACGGTCATGTGGCGTGATGGTGGACCGCCTGCGTGAGGTTAAGGAAGTTATGGGTACATGCACGATGTTGGTACTTGCAGCTTGTACCTCATGGATAGTTTATTTCTGAAGCTAACTGAGCATGCTTCGGTAGTAACGTGTCTCGTTATTTTGTTGTATTTGTCACTTCAGTAAAAATGAGTTTAAAATAACCTGGGGCTCCAGGGTGGCTCTGCCAGTTGAGTGTCCGACTTTGGCTCAAGTCATGGTCTCACGGTTCGCGAATTCGAGCCCTGCTTGCGTTCTCTGCTCTCGGTGCAGAGCCTGCTTCAGATCCTCTGTCTCCCTCTCCTCGCCCGCTTGCACACACTCTCTCTCTTTCTCTCTCTCAAAAATAAACAGTTTTTAAAAAAAAAACATAAAAAAATAAAATAACCCTAGTTTAGGCAGCCGACAAAATAGTATGTAGTTGTCATTATTAAAGTTGAGTTTTATTAAGATACCGAAATTATATGTAGACGTTCACTTTTTAATTGATTCACTCAAATATCCAAAGGTTGGTTCTTTGTCAGGTGCTAGGATACAAAAACGAATTAATCACAACCCTTGCCCTCAAGAAACTGTCTTTCATGAGACACATCAAAAGATCATTACAATACGGTGTGGAGGATACAATAATTGGGAGGCGCATAGAATCCTGGGGTCGCACAGAGAAGGGGAACCTGCCCAGCCAGGTCACGGAGGTGGTGTCCCTCCAAGAGGAGGTGATAACCGAGCCCAGTCTTTCAAAATGTAGGAATGAGCCTGCCTAGGGAGTGGAGAGGAGGGTAGTCCAGCAGAAAGGACAGCAGGAGTTGAGACTGGCAGAAAATGACCGCAAAGTTGAAATCACTAGAACAGAGAGACTACAGTGGGGGGGTGGCAGAGGAGAAGGTTGGAGAGAGGCACCCGCCAGGCCAGTGATTCTCATCAAGGATATGGAACTTTGTCCTGTGGGTTACTGAGTCTCACCTCTGGCTGTCCACTAGAGTCACCTGGGACACGAAAATTCAGATCCCAGGCCCCACCTCTTGAGATGCTGATTAATTGGGCCGAGGCATAGTCTGGGCATCAGCATTTCTAAAAGCCCTCGTATGTGATTGACTCTAGCACTCCTCCAGGATTGAGAACCACGGCTGTACGGGATGGGAAGCTATTCAGGGATGGGAGCAGTGAGTGTTAAGGTCAGGTCGGGACCTGAGATACATCATGCATGTAGGCGGCCACGTCGAGGACGGAGTGAAAGAACAGGACTAGAGACCAGGAGAGCAATTAAGGCATTTTTGAGTAATCCAAGTAAAATATGACTGATTAAAGCTTTAAGGAGGATGTGGAAGTAAAGATTAGGAGATATAGATGAATCTAAGAAATATTTTGGTAGCAGCGTCATGTGACTCCAACGCTAAATAGTAGGGCAGTTGGTTTTGGGGTGAGGGGGGCGGTGAGGCGGTGGGGTCAGGAAGGCATGAGGAGCCAAGGATAACTAGATGTCACACTTGGGTAACTCGGTAAAGAGATGTCATTAAGCCAGAGGATAAGCGGGCTCAAGGGAATGAAGGGGAGTCCGTTTCAGATGGGTTCCCTTTGCAGTGCCACTGGCACAACAAGCACGTGCAGTTACAAGCTCTGGGGAGAGGTCTGGGCTGGCGGTATCCATTTGGGAGTCATCAGTACGCTGGAGTAGTCGAAACTACGGAAGGAACGTGATCATCCGAGAGCAGTTGAGAGTGAGAAAAGCAATGATCAAAAGCAGAGCCTTGGAGACCGAGAGAGAAGAGGAGGAACCTACAAAAGAGAAGGAAATGGTCAGAGGTGTCTGGAAAGAACCAGGGGAAAGTGGGTATCATTTCAGCCCAAACACTAAGCGAGTCAAAGACTTGTTCGCGATCGAGTGAGATGGAGACCAGTCTGATAAGCTAAGAACTAAGCTAAGAAATAGCCACAGGCGTGGGTAATAGGAAGTCACTGATCATCTTCATCAAGAACAGCTCCAGCAAAATTATGAAAATAGAAGACAGCAAACGAGGAACAAAGAGGAAGTGAGAAAGCAGAGTGAGTTTTGATTCCTCTCTTGAGGAAGAAGGTACTGGTATGGCAGGGTACAAAGGAGTAAAGAGGTTTCGGTGATGGAAGACATTTTAGCATTTCTAAGTGCCGAGAGAGAAAATGAGGTAGAAAGTAAAGGAGAGGAGGTAGGGAGAGGGCATGACAGAGAAAGTAGGGCACTGGGTGAGGTAGTGGGAGAGAGGGTCGAGGGCCCAGATACAAGAGAGGGACACTTCATCCTTCTGGATTTTCTTGATCTGAAAACAGAATATTTTTTCTTTACGAAATTTGGCACAAAAACTGTTACTTTTAAAGACTCTATAACATACGTTGTTATTAAAATTGACTTGGTGTTGAGTATTGCCAAGCTCAGCCTGAGGTTTTATTTAATTACCTTGCCACCTTAATACTGCATCCATGAATATAGTACACATAAGTTGACTCATATAAAACTTTCAAGGTCTATTTCTTCTGAGATCCTCAAAATCATAATTATGTCTAGGTGAAAGAATATAAAGATATTAGTTAAAATTTTTCAGCAGTATTTTTTAAATATGGTTCAAAAGCCATCATTTCCTCTTTTTTTTTCTTTTTTTACACAAAATTTAGCATACTATAAATTCTGCCGCATCTTGCTTTTTGTACTTACTAGATCTACGGATGATTACAAATCAACGTACAGAGACTTCCCTATACATACATATGCTAAGGTACACATGTACGTATTTTGTGTGCACATGTAATATTCAGTTGTCTGTGTTGCCATAATTTATTTAACCAGTCTACTTTGGACATTTGGATTATTGCCAACATCTTGCTGTCACAGATAATACTGCAGTAAATAACCTTTTATATTCTCGTTTCGCATGTGTGGAGTGTGTGTGTAGGATAAGTTCCCAGGAGTGGAATTGCCAGGTCAAAGAACCTAAGCATTTGGATATTAGGTCGAGGCTATCACATTCCTGCTATATATGAGGAATGGAGCCCCACTAGAATGAATAGAAGTGCTTATTGCACTAAAGCCACACCCACGGGCGATATTGCCACACTTGGGTTCGTACCATTCTGGTAAGTAGGCAGTGGTCTCCTTGTAGTTTAATTTGAAATTAATTTAGTTTTGTGTACATACTACATTCACATAATTCCAAATTCAAAAAATACAAAAGAGGATACAGTGAAAGTCTCCCTCCACACCCCTCTCGCGGCTCCTAGCCATCTAAAACTCCTTCTTTTTTTTTTTTTTTTAACGTTTATTTATTTTTGAGACAGAGAGAGACAAAGCATGAATGGGGAGGGTCAGAGAGAGGGAGACACAGAATCTGAAACAGGCTCCAGGCTCTGAGCCATCAGCACAGAGCCCGACGCGGGGCTCGAGCTCATGGACCGTAAGATCATGACCTGAGCCAAAGTCGGCCGCTTAACCGACTGAGCCACCCAAGCGCCCCTAAAACTCCTTCTTAAAGCCAGCCGTTATTATCACTTCTTGATATATCCTTCCAAAGGTATTTTTATGCCCATGCAAGAAAATGTGTATGTGGTTTTACTCCTTTATTCAAAACATTGGGTTTTTTTTTTTAATGTTTATTTATTTATTTTGAGAGAGTGTGAATGGTGGAGGGACAGGGAGAGAGGGAGTGAGAATCCCAAGCAGGCTTCACACTGTCAGTGCAGAGCCCGGTGCAGGGCTCAAACTCATAAACCGTGAGATCATGACTGGAGCCAAAATCAAGAGTAAGGTGGTCAACTGACTGAGCCACCCAGACCCCCCTCAAAACACTGTTTACACACAGTGTTCTGCACTTTGCTTTTTTCACTGAATATATTTGGGGCACCACAGAAACATAAAAACTTCTTTTAAAGAAGACTTGCTTGGTCCTCAGGTGAGCTGGACCCAGAAAGAATGGGCTCTGGTATTCAGTACGGAGATGCTGCCTTGAGACAGCTGAGGTCACCACGTCGCGCACAGGCCCCAAGTGCTCAGGAGTGTGGTTGTTAAAAGCAGCACGGGAGTGCACAGGTAGGTGCTCACATCGCAGCATCTTTGCTGACACAACCTTGTACTCTTCGTTACTTGGGCGTTCTATACATGCTTAGCTGTAAAGGTTGCTGTCGCTTTTTGCAGCTACGTTGAAATGGAGAGGTGATTGTATAATTAAAATTAGGTATTTTCAACAACAGCGTTGAAACATTCTTCTCAAGCTCACATGGAACATTCACCAAGATAGACAACATTCGGAGCTATAAAACACACCTTAACAAATTTAAAAGAATAGAAATTACACAGTGTCTTCTCTTAGACCGCAATGGAATTGAACTAGAAATCAATAACAGAGAGATAACTGGAAAATCCAAAATCTGTGGAGGTTAACACAGTTTTAAATAACTCGTGGGTCAAGGAAGAAATCTCAAGAGGAACTTAAACACATTTGGAATTAAATGAAAATCAAAACACTGCTTATCAAAATGTGGAATGTGGTGTAAGCATTGTTAGAGGGAAATTTATAGCATTGAATGCATAATTAGAAAAGAAGAAAGATCTCAAAATCAGTCATCTAAGTGTCCACCATCAGAAACTGGAAAAAGAAGAGCAAATTAAATTCAAAGTAGGCAGAAGAAATAATAAGAACTAGAGCAGAAATCAAGGAGATCAAAACCAAGAAATCAATGGAGAAAAATGAACAAAATCAAAGCTGATTTATTGAAAAAGATCAATACAATCAATAACCTTGTTAGCCAGGCTAATTAAGAAAAAAGAGAGACATAATACTAATATCAGAGATGAAAGAGGGGAATCACTGCAGATCCTATGGACATGAAAAGGATAGTAAAAGAACACTATGCGCACAAGTTTGATAATACAGATGAAACAGACCAATTCCTTGACCTATTTGCCAAAACCCAAGAAAAAAATAGACAATTTGACTAAGTCTACATCTATTAAAGAAACTGAACCAATGATTAATAATCTTCGAAAACAGAAAGCACCCGGCCCAGATGGGTTCACTGGTGAGTTCTACCATTTAAGGAAGAAATTACACCATTTCTCTACAATCTCTTCCACAGGACAGAAGCAGATGGGATACTTGCTACTCGTTCTACGAGACCAGCGTTACCCTAATTCCAAAACCAGACAAAGACATGACAAGAAAACTACAGACCAGTATCTCTCATGAATATAGATGCAAAAATCCTCAATAAAATTTTAGCAAATCAAAGCCAACACTGTACAAAAAAGAATTCTATGCCACTTCCAAGTGGGATTTATCCCAGGTATGCCAGGCTGGTTCAACATTCCAAAATCGGTTAATGTAATCCATCACATCCGTGGGCTAAAGAAGAAAAATCACCCGATCACATCAAGAGAAAAATCATTTGACAAAATCCGACACCCATTCATGATGAAAATTCTCAGTAAACTAGGAATAGAGGGGAATTTCCTCAACGTGGGGAAGAGTATCTATAGAAAACTGCTAACAGCATTAAACTTGAAGCTTTCCAATTCATAACAAGAAACAAGGAAGGATGTCTCTGCTCACCACTCCTTTTCAGCATCATCCTGGAAGTTCTAGCTCATGCAGTAAGACAAAAAAGGAAGTAAAAAGTACACAGATAGGGAAGGAAGAAATTAATGTCTCTGTCCACAGACAACATGGTTATCTATGTGGAAAATCCAAAAGAATCCACAAACTCCTACGCAAGCGGTTATACGGCAAGGTTATATGGCAAGATACAAGGTTAATAGACAAAACTCAATCACTTCTCTATGTACCAGCAATGAACAAGTGCAGTCTGAAATTAAAAACACAATACTGTGTATATTAGCATTCAACAAAAGGAAATACTCGGGTCTAATTCTAACAAAATACGTGTAAGATCTGTATTAGGAAAAACCAAAGTGATTCTAAAGTTGACACGGAGTGACAGAAGACCCAGAACGGGCAGCACTGTATTGAAGGAGAAGAACAAAGCTGGACGGCCGTAGATCCTGGACTTCAAGACACTATACAGCTGTGGTCGCCCGGACAGTCTGGTATTGATGAAAGCATGAACAAAGAGATCAGTGGACCAGAGCAGAGAGCTCAGAAATACACCCACGTCGATACAGTCAGCTGATCTTTGATGAAGGAGCAGAGATGGTCCTTTCAACAGACGGTGCGAGAACAAGTGGCTAGCCACGTGCAAAAAATAGATAGATAGATAAATAAATAAATAAATAAATAAATAGATAGATAGATAGATAGATAAATAAATAAATAAGACTCCAGACACCACACACACACACACACACACACACACACACCCCTTACCCCCCTTTTCACAAAGATTAAATCAAAATGGATTACAAACCTAAATGTAAAACATAAACCTATAAAACTCCTACAGGATAACGTAGGAAAAAACCTAGGTGATCTTCAACGTAATGATGACTTTTTAGATACGGCACCAAAGGCGCCATCCACGAAAGAACCAGTCAATAAGCTGGGTTCCGTTACAAAACTTGTGCTCTAGGAAAGACACCAAGAGAGTGAGAAGACAAGCCACAGACGGGGGGAAAATATTTCTGGAAGACATCTAGTTAAGGATTGTTATCCAAATAATACAAAGAACCCTTAAAACTTAACAGAAAACAACCCAGTTTATAAATGGGCCAAAGACCTTAGCAGACGCCTCACCAAAGAAGACGTACCATAGGTGGCAGTGAGTATACGAAAAGATCCTGCACATCATATGTCATCAGGGAAATGCAAATTAAAACAACGATGAGGTACCACCACAGCATACTTACTAGAATGGCCAAAATAAAAGACGCACACAACACCCGATGCTAGCGAGGACGTGGAGCAGGGGAACTGTCATACGTCCCTACCGGGAATGCAAAATGGTCCGGCCGCTTTGGAAGACAGCGCGGCAGCTCTTACAAGACTAAACATTCTCCTACAATGTGATCCGGCAGTCTCACTTCTTGGTATTTACCCAGAGGAGTTGAAAACACAAAAATCTGCACGTGAATGTTTAAAGCAGCTTTATTCATAATTACCAAAACTTGGAAACAAGTAAGATGTCCTTCAGCAAATGGATCACTGAAGTATGGTACATCCAGGCAATGGACAATTCAGCGCTAAAAAAAAAAAAAAAAACTCTCAAACCATGAAAAGGCTACATATACTGTATGCTTCCAACAAGATGACATTCTGGAAAAGGCAAAACTATGAAGATAATTAAAAGATCAGGGGTTGGGGTTGGGGGGGATGAATAGGCAGGGCCTAGAGGATATTTGGGGCAGTGAAAATACTCTCTATGATACTGTAACGATGGATACATTTCATTATATATTTGTCCAAACCCATACAATGTACAGCATCAAGAGTTAACCATAGCGTAAATAATGGACTCGGGGGGATGACGATGTGTCAGTGCAGCTTCATCCCTGGTAACAAATGTTCCACTCTGGTCTGGGATGCTGATCACGGGTGAGGCTCTGCGTGTACGAGGGGCAGCGGGTATTTGGGAAACTGGGAAATCTATGAACTTTCCCCTCGCTTTTGTCGTGAACCTCAAACTGCTCCCAAAAAGTAAAATCTTAGTAAGAAGAAAGTCCTAAAGCAACCACTACAATAACATGACGAAGAGTTTTGGCTCATTAACCAACATAGGAATGAGAAGGAAATAAACACATAATTAATCTAAATAACCAAAAAGAAGGCAGAAAGAGGAAAGGGAGAGTAAGGAACAGATCAGACAAATAGAAAACAAATAGGAAATGGTAGATTAAACTCTACAAATTAAAAAAAAAAAAAGATGTTCTGCTTAAAAGAATGTAAACTTTAGGCTCTTAGAAAGGAAGGGTGGTCGTTGATGGGAGTAATTGAGATAGAGATTCTTCTGCCTTTGTATCAATACAGAGACTTTCTTGGGTTAACTGAAGTCTAAATGTGTCTGTTGCTAAAATAGGCTTTTTTTATAAAATTTGCAAGTAGAGATCGTAGCTTTGTAAAGCTTCCCTTTTCCCATTTGCCACAGTGGACTTTTTTATGCACCTGCAACATCATCTAACAGGTGTACATGACGTTTAAGTGGAGTAGGAAGATCTGTTCACCAAGTCCCTATGGGACTTTAAGCTGTATTTGTCTGCACATTTATAGTTATGCGGATTTCTAAATTGTTCTTCATATTTTTTAGGTGTTCAGGTGTTATTTGGGGCACAGTTGTCGGAGCTTGAGGAAGAAGTTTTTTACCACCGTCTTTTTCTACTTTATACAGAAGTAGATATTCCTGCGAAGAAGAATAATTTGGGGTAATATGCAAGCTAGTAGATGTGGCACAGCAAATCATATAATAAATCTCATTAAATGGACAGTACCGTTAGAGGTATACATGTATGTAAAAATTTTCTGGTCCATATTTTCCCTTTCATCTTTGGTTTAAATCCTCACTGTGTGCTGTATATAGACTCTTACTCAATACGTCTCCACGGCATGGTATCTGATGTAGGATCTGATAGAACGTTGCTCCCAGTGCAGTCTAAAATTTTATTTTCCTTAATCGTCTGAACTAAAACCTGTCGATGGCGAGTGTACTTTGATCATCCTGTCAGCTACATTGCACAGTTGGTTATATTGATGGCCCGGTATTCGAAGACTCTGGCATTGACGGCCAGTGAGATGCTTATTTACTTCCCATTTGCCACGGTCCACAAAGTGTTTACGTAACCCACACTTGAAATACTAGACCAGTAGTTACTCAGACACGGAAATAAAATGGAAAATGGAGTTTTTCCATGAACTTGACGCTTTCCAGCGCTCTGTTGATTTTACAGCACCTTCGTCCAGATCGATTCAGGAAGTGTAGCCAGAGTACCTGCTGTGTTTTAGGCACTGTGATCAGCACTAAGGATTCTGTTACCTTTACCCAAACTTACCAGGAAATCGATTCTACTTTCGGCTGTTGGTAAATGCGACGGACGGTATAACTGGGGCCGCTCACCTGTTCCCCGTTTGCTGCTCTGTCTGGTCTCCCTGCTGGAAAACACTGTTCGTTACTGTGCTTTTCCTAGGATTCGGTGTATGACGTCACTGCCTCTTTTTTAAGTCTTTTATTGTTTCGTGTTCATTTTAAGGAAACCCACTAAATCAAGTTAATATTAAAGGAATACCACTCATCAAGAAATTTCTGTATAGCTTTTGCTGAATACTTAAATGCCTTACTACGGTTATCGAGTTGACATGTTTTTAATTCACATAAGGTATATCGAAGTGTAATATATATTGTATTACAAAGACTTGTTCTAATATTTTAAAATGTCGATGCAAAAAACGTATAATAGAACTTTTCTTTAAAGTTGAAATACAGTATTACTTAAGGCCAAAAGGTTAAAAAGCATTCTTCACCTTATATATGTTCTTTCACTGTGACTTTTCGCTGCAGACTGATTGGTGAATTTCACTGCCTTTCAGTTAGAAGCTGCCTACTGCTTTGGTTGTTTGATTTAATCAACAGAGCACAGTGGCACTAGAAACTCTGGGAGGTGACTTGGGTAAAAAGATCAGTATGTATCTGTGTTAGGCGTCTTAATTTTGCTTTTTTTTTTTTTTTTTTGATGCCTGGAATATTTTTGTTTTGAAAAGTCCGAAAATGAAGTAAGTTTTCAGACTGAACCACTACATGGACCTCGCTGGAAGAATGTTCGATTCGGCGTCTCATTTATGATAGTTCTGCAGGGTGCTCACTTTTGAACAGCTCTTTGCATGGGATAGGAGCATGTCTGTTCTGCCACATCGCTTGATTCAAAAGCAAGAATTTTTAAAATAAGATGTTAACTTGGTTTACAAATGAGCCTATTAATTAAACCACAGGTACTGCATAGAATTCCACATCGTTTGACCAATAAAAGTTGCTGGAGAACCAAACCATGGTGGTTCTTAATAAAGGCCTTTCAGGAAAAATGAAGAAGGGAGATAATGTACTATATTGGTCAGTGGAGTGTTTTCCAACGCCCTCAACCAGTTCTCTGATTCTCCAGAGGTATGGGGGGGGCGGCCTACAATTCAGTTCCAATATTCTATACGTAGAGATAGCATCAGATCCCGCAGGTTACGGGCTTCGTCTGCCCCACCCCAACACACACACACACACACACACACACACACACACACACACACTTCAGATACCACTAGCACAAGGATGTGTTCTTGTTCCCCAACCTGGAACCTCATCACATCTTGTTGTTCAAGAGTTCAATTTCCAGCCTGCACCCACCCTTCCCAAGTTGAGGTGGTGGGCCTGGAAGTTCCAGCCCCTCTAATCGTTTGGTCTTTCTGGTGACCAGTCCCATCCTGAGGCTCACGGGACCGCACCCTAAGTCACCTCATTAGCATAAACTCCAATGTGCTCCAAAGTGACACTTGGTGATTAACAGCAGACACCCCCATCGTGGAAATTCCAAGGGTTTTAGGAGCTCTGTGCTGGGAATCAAGGACGAAAACCAAATACGTGTTGTTATATCATACGCCGGTAAATGTTATGTGTACGCTTTCCACAACTCACTACATTTTCGGGATGCTCTCAATTCACATTTCAAGAGAAGCGTTTCTTCAGTCGTCCTCGAAAAATACTCTAAACTCCATTTAGACTTGAAATTGTTTATTTTACAAGCCCAGCATTTAGTGAGAATGAGAGCATCCCAGGGTGGGAATCTGTAATGGTTTTTTTTATTAAAAACATTTTTTGGGACTTATAAAAGAGTCTTTGAAGTCTTAAGGAACAGTGATATTACTCAGAGTGAAGAATCTGATGTTAAAAAAAAAAAAAAAAAAAAGATTAGCAATTCACACTGCAAGCCAGTAGGGGGTTCTTAATTTTCTGTGAAGTTTATCTGTTTTTGGTTTTTTTGGTTTTTTTGTTTGTTTTTTTGAGGAGAGGATTAGAAGGACTTTAAAACACCTGTGAATTTTTTCATAATTTTTTTTCTGTGCCACTTGTAGAGTGAATCTCTTTAAAGACTAATCATTCTGCCTGTCCGTGGACAGTCACAATTTGTCCCAGCTAGCCGTTGCTTGGTTAATTCCCAGTTGTATGAAATTCTTCAAGGAGTTGTTTTGAGACTTTTAGGTTTAGCCGAGAACACTCACCAGGTTCAGGAAGACCCGTGGCTGAGGAAGTGACGGCCATCGCCCTCTCAGGTTAGAAAATACTGCTTGTTGGAAAAGAACAGTGTGATCAGGGGATCACCTTTGTTTTATCGACCTTTGCCCCACGTTTTAATGCTGTAGCATTTGGAAACACCCAAGGCATCTGTCGTTTCACCCAAAAATGGTTGAGTGTGCATCTCTGAAAAGAGTTTGTGATTTTATATAACACCAGAGCATTGGGGACTTCTCGAAAGATATTGATAACAAAGCCAAGAGTGGTTATGTTTATTGTTACCTTGCACTTACGTAAAGTTTTCTGCCATGTGTGGAAAAAGCAAAATGCACGTCTTTCATACAGTATTATCAGAGCATGTGGCTGATTGTACCGGAAGCTCTGTCCCTCAGCAGGGACAGCAGGGCAGCGGGCCTGCTCCCCACGGCCAGCATAGCATCGGAGTGGTTGGTGACCTTGCCGTATTGGTTAAGTATTTCCAGTATCCCCTCTGCTGGTGCAGTAGCATGAGAAATACTTCATTGAAATCATCCTAATGTGCTCATATCCCATTATGAAGAATGCATTTGACTTCGACTTATGCCAGCCAACTATGAGGTGGGTTGAGCCACACCATAAACTTGCAATAATGTCAACTTCTTTGTGTTAGAGGACATCGTCCCTAAACTTCTGTGTAGATAACCCTCTGCTCTGACTACTTGTTTCTGTAACTTCTGGGCGATGTGTTTCATTTTAAAGAAAGCTGGTGTGAAGCACACAGAATGCTAAGTTCCTGAGTATTTTGCAGCCCCAAATATGGAAAATATCCAAAACATGGAAATAATTGTGTTCACTTAATATTTAAGGACCAGCTAACAATGTATGAAGGTGACATGCTGATTTCTTTATGTTGGGTGGAGGGCCCTCGAATCATTTTACATTGAATTGTTTTGGTAAGTCAGAGTAAGTCTCCCACATTATTCTCTTTTCCAGAAAAGTCATTGTAGTAGTTTCCATGGCCATAAATCTACATCACATACCCCATAGTACATGTTACGCCCATTTCCTGGGGAGAATGGTGCTTTTATATGACACTCGTGTTTTTCTGAATGCCCCCTGCTTTCTCATTGCCGCGGTGCCTTTGCATGGACTGTTCTCCCTCCCTTGGAACGCACCCCACTGGCTCTCCAAGTCAGGTTGTGGCCCTGTTGCCCGATAGGGGGCAGCGTAGAACTTCTCCACTGGGAGCTTTCTCTAAGCCCCTCCCACCTCCGGACACCTGCAAACACGCTCTGCTCCTGTCATTCTCTGTCGTAACCTTTCTTCTGTCCTTTCATTTATCTATATGTTATCCTTATTTGTCTTCTCTCCTGGGCTAAGACCTCCCTGGGACAGCGCTGCATTTGTGCGCCCGCTGCCTGGCACGTAGGAGTGCTTGTGGGAAGGACACATGATGAGTCAGGTCTGTCCCCAAGGCTTTCTAAAGTACTTGGATGTCCAGTCTGTCCACTGCAAGAAACCCTTTTTCAGACTCTCCAAAAGGTGGTCATACGATCCTGCTTAAATTCCTTTCTGTCTGGGAGGGAGTTTCATAACTCCTAGCTCGCCTTTCCAGATGAGAGCACCGAGACGGTGCGGTAGAAGTCCCCAGCCTCTGTCCCCCAACAAAGACCGACTTAGACAACATTAGACAACTGTCCACAAAATCCATTCCAAGCGATCTCAGGAGTCCACGGAAAAACGCCAGCATAGTGGGACAAACAGCCTGAGAATACAAAAAAAGGGAAGGAAGAACTTCATTTTGCCTCTGTCATCTCATCCTCCAAGGAGGAGTCCCTCCAGCACTGGCTCAGCACCGAGAGAACTCCCCAGCCTTTTGGGGCACCACACAAAGGACCCACTTCGGGTCCCCCCGCCCCCAGACGCTAGCAACACTGAGACCTACGGGCATGGCTAAGAACGAGGAAGGGGGACAAGGGCTATAGTAGCAGCACTCTGCAAGAGTAAGCACGGTTGCCAGTGACCTGCTCTTCCGGAGGACCCCAGCGGCTTTCACCACTGAAGAAGTAAACAGCCCTCCCACCTGCACGGAGCCCCTACACATTTCGTCCTTTTTTGCCCCCGGGGCCAGATGCCTGAGTCCCGCTCTGCTCCTTCCCGGTGCCCCCACCAGAGCCCCGGATCTGCACTGGCAGCCTGCCCAGGCCTCTGCGGCTAAGAGTGCAAGATGCCAGCCCGGATCCCTTCCCCTACCCACCCCCCCCCCGCCCCCCGGCCACAGTTGACTCCCGCTGCCATGCGCACCCTCGTGGCTAGCCCCACCAGCGGTGCGTTTGCGGACTGCCAGCCTCTCACCACTGGCCGATCCTACCACCGTGGAAGTGCACACCGACAGCCAGGGACGCCCAGCTGCTTGCTTATGGGCCCGCAGTTGGCCCGAGCCCTTGCTGCTGGCTGCGGCCCCAGCCCCTGCCACCACACGGGCAGCTGCAGCTGGCCTCCACAGCCAAGTGCGTGCACACCACTAGCCTGGCCACCACTACTGCCTGCCCTGGTCCCTAGCTTCTCAACCTGGAGGCGGCACTGAGGATCCAAACAGCCCTGGAAGCCACTGCGGCACCCCCACGGCGTCCGCCGAGGCTCATGCGCTTGATGCTACGGACCTCGTAGCAATGCAACCCGAACCAATGCAGCATCAGACCTGGAGCTGCCACACGCCCTTGCACTTGCACCTTGCACCCTGCGCTGCTGGGCCCCCACTCGCAGGCGAAGGTCTTTCCTTACTGAAGCCGGTCCATAAAGTCTGGAAGGAGGTGACTGCTTCCTCAAATGCCTACACAAGGTAACGGGGATCACAAAGAATAGGGGGATCATAACACCACCAGAGGAATACCATAAACTTCCAGCAACTGACCCCAAAGGAATGGAGATCTATGAGTCGCCTGATAAAGAATTCAAAACAGTTGTTCTAAAGATGCTCAAGAGGACGCAAACGGTAACAAAATCAGGAAAATACGGGAACAAAATGAGTCCAACAAAGAGAAAACCTAAAAACCAAAAAAAAAAAAAAAAAAAAAAAATTTGGAGCTGGAGAATAACAATTATTACACCAAAGAATTCAGTAGAGAGCTTCAATAGCAGACCGGGCTGAACAGAAGACAGAATCCACGAGCTTGGAGGCAAGTGGTGTGAAATTACCCAGTCAGAGAAGCAAAGGGAGAATGAAAAGGGATGAAGAAAGTCTACGGGACTTCCAGGACGCCGTTAAGAAACAATCTACGCGTCACTGGAGTCCCAGACGGAGGGAGGGAGGAGGGAGGGGGAGAACGCTTATTTAAAGTAGTGGCTGAGAACTTCCCAAACCTGGAGAGACATTTGCACATCCAAGTTCATGAAGCTGATGAGTCACACCAAAATTTCTTCTCTAAGGCACATAAAAGTGTCTAAAATCGTATCTCCCGGTGCAGCCTACACCCTTTCCAAAAGTTGGGTAATGAACATAGGTACCCAGTTATTTTAAATTCTAGGTGCAAGAGCTTTGACTCTGGGGCAGCAGGTTTTGTTGTTTGGACTAGTGTTCGGTGTACCCTTGGCTGGCCTCTTGGCACCTCGCGGCATAGCCCGTGGGCAAGCAGGTGGCCAAGGTCCACGCACCATTGTCACCAACATGCTGCTGCAGTCACCGAGCTTTAGGCTTGAGGGCTGTGGGAAGCCATCGAGCGTATGATGACCCATAAGCCCCTGCTTTCAGGCCTAGGCATGCTCAGCTGTGTAAGGATTGTATGCTGGGTCCTAAATGCTTGGGGCTGCAATGTGTCAAATCTCTCCACTTTGTTAATCACATAAGCCTGTTAACAGACAAGTCCCCGTGTTGGAGGAGCCAGGGCTAGAGTCAGATCTTGAAAACTCAGTACCTGCAGCCTTGCCAAAGGGGTAGAGGAATGGCAACGTTCAAACTTTGCATTCTCCTTAAATTGTTTATACAGGTTTTTGCCTGGTTCTCCGCACCTTCACCCTGAGCGATGAGAACTGTACTTTTGCACTTGGAGAAATCCAGTTCCCGTTGCCGAGCGCTCACTGGGTCATTCACGGTCTCTCTGATCAAAGTGCAGCCGTCCCCCCATCATCCACGGGTGTACATTCTAAGACCCCCCAAGTAGGTGCCTGAACCTGCAGCTATAGGGCTGAGACCTACATACTGCGTTTTCTCCTGCGCGTACATAGCTACGATGAGGTTTAATTTATAAATTAAGCACAGTAATTGAATGTCCAAATTGCCAGCGTCACCACCCTTGTGCTTTGGGGCCATTATTAAATAAAATAGTACTTACTTGGACGCAAGAACCACGGTACAACAGCCAATCTGATCATCAAGTCAGCCAAGTGACTAATGGGCGCGTAGCGTGCACAGCCCGGATATGCTGGAAAAACAGATGATTCACCTCTTGCGTAGGACAGAGCAGATTGGCACAAGATTTCATCATGCGGCTTAATTTAAAACTAATGAATTATTTATATCTGAAGTTTTACGTTTGGTATTTTTGGACCAGAGTGACCACAGGTAACTGAAACCACAGATAGCTGGCAGGACAGGTGGTGGTGGTGGTGGTGACCGCTGATTCTTTAAAAAAGAGTTTATTGGGGCACCTGGCTGGCTTAGTAGAGCGCGTGACTCTTGATCTGAGGGTTGTGAGTTCAAGCCCCGCGTTCGGTGTAGAGATTAAAATCTGTAAAAAAAAAAAAAAAAATTGTAAAATAAAAACGCTTACTCGTGAAATTACCAGAAAACTCAGTTTAGCAAGCTCATTTTTTTTTATTTTTTTTATTTTATTTTTTTAACGTTTATTTATTTTTGAGACAGAGAGAGACAGAGCATGAACGGGGGAGGGGCAGAGAGAGAGGGAGACACAGAATCGGAACCAGGCTCCAGGCTCTGAGCCATCAGCCCAGAGCCCGACGCGGGGCTCAAACTCATGGACCGTGAGATCGTGACCTGAGCTGAAGTCGGACGCTTAACCGACTGAGCCACCCAGGCGCCCCAGCAAGCTCGTTTTTAATACTGTCAATTAAAATGTCCATAACATTAAGCCCTGGAGAGAGCTCTGCGGTTTTTTGCAGCGGAAAAGTATTTTCACATTAACGCCTGATTTAGCCTTCAACACAGCCCTTTGCAGTTAGGGCCCAAAGGGCAGAGGGTAGCAGCCGGCCACCCCTAGGAAGTGACAGGAGGCCCTGGGTGCAGGCTGTGGACCCCACGGCACAGCAGTCAGAAAAGGCACTGGGATTTGTGTTGATTGGAATCCTTTCTTCCCTCAAAATTTCAAACACACATTTACTGGAGTTTTTAAGAACTTTAAAGAGTTTTTATTTCACATAGTAAAATTTTTTATTTTAAAAATAATCTTTAGCGGGGCGCCTGGGTGGCTTAGTTAAGTGTCCGACTTTGGCTCAGGTCATGATCTCGCAGTCCATGAGTTCAAGCTCCGTGTCAGGCTCTGTGCTGACAGCTTGGAGCCTGGAGCCTGCTTTAGATTTTATCTCCCTCTCTCTCTCTCTCTCTCTCTGTCCCTCCCCCACTTGCACTCTGTCTCTCAAAAATAAATACACATTAAAAAGAATAATAACCTTTAGTACTTGAGGCGCCTGGGTGGCTCGGTTAAGCGACCAACTTCGGGTCAGGTCCTGATCTCCCGGTTCGTGGGTTCGAGCCCCGCGTCAGGCTCTGTGCTGACAGCTCAGAGCCTGGAACCTGTTTCGGATTCTGTGTCTCCCCCTCTCTCTGCCCTCCTCCTCAGGCGCCCTCTCCCTCTCTCTCTCTCTCCCTCTCTCTCTCTCAAAAAATAAACATTTAAAAAATTTAAAAAAAAACTTTAGTGCCAAATCGTTAGAGGTGGGGAAGATATTGATGTCATCCTTGTGACACCATGTTTTGATTTATATATAAAAAAAAAAACTTACAAGTTTGATAACTTGCCTTTTGGCCCTGCCTCCAGTGAGTTGAAAATATTAGCAGGTGAAAAGTGCGTGACCGAAAGCGCATGCTAACTCTTTTCAGAATGCTTGTCACAATCTTCTCGTTGGCTCTTAAAGCTGTCCAGTCCTGAGGTTGTTTGCGAGTTAAATATTTCTTTGGCAAAGGTAAGAATGTGCCTGTGAGGCCTGTGCTAACGGCGGTCGCCCCCCTCATGAGAGTGTCCTCTACCTTATACCTGGGGCTTACATCCCTCACCGCAACATTTCGTGTATTTCCTGTGGCCACATTGCTGCGCCGTGTGTGTGTGTGTGTGTGTGTGTGTGCGCACGCGCAATAATCTCTGGACCCAGGCTAGTCGTAGCCTCTGCTGCTTCTCGTCTCTATTTATTTCACTTAGTCTTCGAGCAAGAGTAAAAGAGAAATCGCCTTACTTAGGATTTCACTTAATCTATACCTATCGGATTATTCTACTTTTCCCCTTTTTATTTCCAGAAGTAATTTTGGCGGGAGGTGCGAGCCTGTTGCTTCAAACTTTTACCAAATGTAGTCATATCTTGGGACCCGTCCAGTGGCCTCAACTGTAGCCCAAGTCTGGGATTTGTTCATAGGGCTCTCCTGTTGGCGCGAGATTTTACCCCCATGTCGGGTCTGTTCTGTCACTGGGTGACACAGCAGAGTCCTCGGCTGCGGGTAAAGTAAAAGTCCAGTCCAGCGGGTGTTGTAGAAAGCAGGAAGGGCGGCAGGAATCAGGCACCAGTGAGCAGGGTGCAAAAGCCCCGGGTGCTGAGCCGGCGTGCGGGGCCCGCCCAAGAAGCAGGTGGCCATCCGAGCGTGGTGAGCCACTCGAGGAGGCTCTTGGCAGGAAGCAAGCGTTTGATCCCAACTTCCCAGGGTTCCTCTCAATAGCAGGGCAGCACAAAGACAAGGTAACGCCCCAGTTGTGAAATCCTCAAGCCATAAGAATGTGAGAGAGAAACCGATGCTGTCATCACAGATATTAGTCAACACCTACGCCATAAAAACTAAAAGATAACTGAATGGCAAGGCCAATGGTTAGAAGTAGTTACTCTGGCCCGGGTCAGACTGTCATAGTTCAACACAAACTGAAACCATATACACATAGCAAGATTCCTGCCCCAGGCTACCCCGTACATCTGTGAGCAGTTAGCAATGGTGCAGGGAGCGTGTACGCTTCAGGACTGCTGGGCACTTTCCTTTCTTCATCCCCGCACCACCCCCCCACCATTGGTCTAGTTCATGGCGAGAGGCAGGCAGTCTGCCCGCTGTGCTACCCTGGTGAATTCCCTCGGCCAGTACACCTGCACTCAGGGATATACCAGGAAGTGCTTAAGAGTGGACCTGCCACGTCAAAGATGTGTTCCGATAAGGCCAAATTGCCCTCCAGTGAACTTAACGCCGATTTATACTCCCACTCCTAGAGCCAGAGGCCCAATCTTAAATCCACACTTTAGAAAACAACAACAACAAGGTTTATATTTTGTCATTATTAACCTAGAAAAGGTTAGTCCTTTTAGTGAAAATTCAGGATTTATATCTCACTATTCAAAAATTCCAGTGTAGGGGCGCCTGGGTGGCTCAGTCCGTTACGCGTCCGACTTCGGCTCAGGTCATGATCTCGCAGTTTGTGAGTTCGAGCCCCGCGTCGGGCTCTGTGCTGACAGCTCAGAGCCTGGAGCCTGCTTCAGATTTTGTGTCTCCCTGTCTCTCTGCCCCTCCCCTGCTCATGCTCTGTCGCTCTCTGTGTCTCAAAAATGAATAAATGTAAAAAAAAATTTTTTTTTAAATCTCAGTGTATACTTTGTAACAGTGCTGCTGGATAGACTGCTATTTGCGGAGTGGAAGTATACTTTCTTCGTGACTGCTACAGTATTTATGGAAAAGCTAAAATGTAACAAAGACGAATCTTCAGTGGGAGGACATGTCTTTGGAGAGGGATATTTCGTTTGTGTTCTCTCTAGGACTTCTTTAAATACGGAATACGTTCTTATCGTTCAAAAATCAAAACGGTATGAAACGTAAACATTGGCCTCTCTCCCCAACCACCACTCCATTCCTTCCCTCACCTCTATAGGTAACCACTTGTTAGTTCGTGCGTCTTTCCAGTTTCTTGATGTAGAGACAGATATTTTTTATTCTTTTTTTTTTTCTTAAATAAAAGGTAACGTATGACCTACTCTCCATCTATACTGTATCCTGGAGCTCTTTGCCTAAACACTGAGAGCTTTCTTCTCACTAAAGCTTCCCTTGTGTGCATAGACCATGTTTCTTTAACCAGTTCCTAACCGATAAGCAATTGGGTCATTTCCAATTCCCTGGTTCTTTGGAGGTAATTCCAAAATACTCAGTTCGACAGCATTGTTAATTTCTCAGTCCTCGCCTACGTTCTCCTTCCCTCATTTATCAAAAGAGTAATAGCGTTCCTTTCACTTTAACCCCTTTCCTATATATAGGAAAGAACCATTTAGAAAATTTGCTGGAAGGGGGTGGGGGAGATCCAGCAAGAAACGTGCAAGACATTTTTGCTGAAGACTGTTGAAATAAATACAAGAAGACTAACTTAAATGGAGACATACTATATTTGGGGATAGAAAGACCCAGTATTATTAAGATATGAATCCTTCAAAATTAGCAAATTTAACGCATCCTTAATAAAACTCCCACATGGAGGCACCTGGGTGGCTCAGGTGTGATTGGGCATCTGACTTCGGCTCAGGTCATGATCTCACAGTTCGTGGGTTCAAGCCTCGCGGCCGGCTCTGTGCTGACAGCTCGGAGCCTGGAGCCTGCTTCGGATTCTGTGTGTGTGTCTCTCCCTCTCTCTGCCCCTCCCCTGCTTTCACTCTGTCTCTGTCTCAAAAATGAATAAACGTTAAAAAAAAAAAAGTCTTGGGGCGCCTGGGTGGCGCAGTCGGTTAAGCGTCCCACTTCAGCCAGGTCACGATCTCGCGGTCCGTGAGTTCGAGCCCCGCGTCGGGCTCTGGGCTGATGGCTCAGAGCCTGGAGCCTGTTTCCGATTCTGTGTCTCCCTCTCTCTCTGCCCCTCCCCCGTTCATGCTCTGTCTCTCTCTGTCCCAAAAATAAATAAAACGTTGAAAAAAAAATTTAAAAAAAAAAAAAAGTCTTTTTAAACCTCCCATATGGAATTTTAGCATTGGTAAGTTCATCCCAACGTTCGTATAAAAAAAAAAAAGAAGATTGCCAAGAAAAGCAAAGAACAAGATGGGTGTAGAGAGGCTTGCAACACCAGATACTAAAGTATACTGCAAAATTAAATTAAACCAGTGGCAGGAGCTCAGATGTAGACAGATTGATCCACAGAAGAGCAAGCATCTAGAAACCTCACGCATCCATGGCAATTTATGAAAAAATACGATGTGGCATTTTATATCAGTAAGGGCTCTTCACTGGGCAGAGTGCATAAACAGGATATTCATCAGAGAAATGGATCATTAATAAGCATGAAAAAGATGCTAACCTCACTCTTATCAAGTAAACTGCAAATTAACCTCATTTTATCCCTGATGCTGGTAATACATGACTTTTTCTTTTCTGTCAGTCTGGCTAGATGTTCATCAACATCTTTTTGCAAAACCTGCCATTTATTTTCTCTGTTTTTGTTTTCAATTTCATCGATTTCCACTCTTTGTCTTTCAGTCTACTCATGTGGGTTCATTTGGCTCATCCTTTTCCAGTTGCTTAACAACTGGAAGCGTAGGTTACTGATCTGAGATCTTCTTTCCTAATATTAGTACTCAAGGCTCTAAATTCCCTTCTAGGCACTGTGCTGTTAGCTGTGCCCACAAATTCTAATATGTTGTAATTTCATTTTTCTTTCATGTCAGTATTTTTTTTTATAATTTTTTAATGTTTATTTTTGTGGGGGGGAGAGAGAGAGAGAGAGAGAGAGAGAGAGAGAGAGAGCATGAGCAGTGGAGGGGCAGAGAGAGAGAGACACACACACAGAATCCGAAGCAGGCTCCAGGCTCCGAGCTGTCAGCACGGAGCCCAACTCGGGGCTCGACCCCACCGACGGTGAGATCATGACCTGAGCGGATGTCGGTCGCCCAACCGACTGAGCCACCCGGGGGCAACCTCATTTGAAGTATTTTTAAATTGCTTTTGAGACTTCTTTGATGGATTTTTATGAGTATATGGTTTAACTTCCAACCGATCTGAGATTTTCCTGTTATCATTCTCTCACTGATTTCCAGTTTGATTCCATTAGAGTCAGAAATACACTTTACGTGGTTTCAATTATTTTTCATTTGGCAATGTTTATTTTATGAACTCGGATATGGCCTGTCTTGATGAACGTTCCATGTGCTCTTGAAAAATGTTTTTCTGTTGCTGGGTAGAGTTTTCTACAAACGTCAGTTATTTGATTAATGATGTTGTTTAGCTCTTCTAACATCTTCGTTTATTTTCTGTCTAGTTCTCTTACCGATAGCGTCGAACTCTCCAACTAGGACTAGAAATTTGTCTACTACTCCTTTCGATGATCAGATTTGCCTTCATATATTTTACCCAAGCGTGATCTTCTTTGCAGTTTTCACCTTTTTCTGGCAGCTCAACGCAGTCTGCCCCCCCACAGCCACTCTTTCCTGTCAGAGCCCCGCTTTCCCTGGCCTTACAGAGAGATTCCTCGTCTTCTCGCGTGCTGTCATTTTGTAGGGATGATGCTGGCCACGTTTCTTACAGAGGTCCGCCGGGTTTTAGGAACATTCACTGTGTCCATGACAGCACTATTGGGACAGAAGCTCATATATTTTAAAGCACTGTTGTTAGGTTCTTTTTTTATTATTATTTTTTTTTTTTGACGTTTATTTATTATTGAGAGACAGAGGGACACAGGGCGTGAGCAGGGGAGGGGCAGAGAGAGGGGGAGACACAGAATCCGAAGCAGGTGCCAGGCTCCGAGCTGTCGGCACAGAGCCCGACGCGGGGCTCGAGCTCATGAACCGTGAGATCGTGACCTGAGCCGAAGTCGGTTGCTTAACCCACTGAGCCGCCCAGGCGCCCCGCTGTTGTTAGGTGCTGAGGAAAAATTCCTAATATGTGTCTTCTCTACTCTCAGTACTCTAACCAGAGCACTAACGACTTCACTTCTGACACTAGATTTGGGGGTTTTCCACACATCAGGCAGTTTTGTGACACCAGTGGTAGGCTACAATTCAACTCAATTCTGACACCGTCTACCTGAAAATAGCATCAGACCCCACGGGTTAAGGGCTCAGTCCCATGAGACAGCCCTTCTGTCTCCACTGCAGACGCTGATCACAACTCCAGATTGTTCCCTGTTCTTCTGTCTGACCAACTATAAATTGGAGGGTCCCATGACACCCTCCCCGGGTTCTATTAAATTGCTAGAGTGTCAATATCACTCATCATCACAGAAACTCAAAACCACACTGAGATATCTTAGACCTGTCAGAATGGCTAGGATAAAAAAGACAAGAAGTAACAAGTGTTGGTGAAGATGTGGGAGAAAAAGGAACTCTCATCCACTGTTGGTGGAAATGCAAATTGGTGCGACCGCTGTGGAAAACAAAAATTGTGAAAAAGAAACACCATCCGACCCAGTAATTCCACTTCTGGGTATTCACCCCAAGGATACAAAACCACTAATTCAACAAGATATATACACCTTTATGTTTACTGTTTATTTGTATTCATAATAACCAAGACACCAAAGCAACCAAAGTTTCCATTGATAGATGAACGGGTAAGGAAGATATTCACAGCAGAATATCACTCAGCCTTAAAAAAAAAAAAAAAAAAAAAAAAAAAGATGCAATCTCGCCACTGGCAACAACGTGGGTGGACCTAGAGTGTTACGCTAAGTGAAGTAAGGCAGAGAAAGACAAATAGCCTATGCTTTCACTTCTATGTGGAATATAACACACGCACACACGCGCGCACACACACAAACACAAAGCAGAAAGAGTCCCATACATGCAGAGAACAGACCGGTAGTTGTCGGAGGAGAGGGGGTGGGAGGGAGCAAAATGGGTGAAGGGGAGTGGGAAGGACAGGCTCCCAGTTTACAGAATGACTAAGTCACAGGAATGAAAGGTACAACGTAGGGAATAGAGTAAATGGTAATGTAACGGCGTTGTGTGATGACAGACGGTGGCCATATTCGTGGTGAGCACAGCATGATGTACAGACTTATTGAATCCCTGTGCCGTACCCCTGAAAACCGATGTAACATGTCTTTCCTTTCTTTCTTTAGTATTTTAATGTAACTATATTTTAATTGTTTTTAAAAAAAGAGAGAGGCTTCTGGGGAAGATGGCAGAGGAGGACTGTAGGCCCACCTATCCCATGGATACAACTCAATGGCACCTCAGTGTGAATAACCCAGAAAAATAATCCAGAGATGGGCAGAGCAAACTTCACAACCGAAGGTAGAGAAGAGGCCACATAAAAGAGGGTAGGAAGGGTCAAGGCTTGAGAATTCAATGGACCCTCGGGACTGTTCATGGGAGGGACGGATGCCACGGGCATAGAGAGGGGAGAGAAACAGACCCCCACCCCGGGGAGCCCACGCAAGGAAGATGAATCCCCACAGCGTTTGGCTTCGAAAACCAAAAGGGCCAAATTTCAGGAATCCTTACAACCAGTGGGACTTAAAACTATAATTAAAAAAGAGCAGGTGGGCAAGAAGAAGCGGAGTCCCCGCCCTGAAAATGACAGCACAACAGGGACACCTGGGTGGCGCACAGGTTGAGCGTCTGACTCTTGGTTTTGGCTCAGGTCGTGATCTCACGGTTCCTGAGCTTAAGCCCCAAGGTTGGGCTCTGTGCTGACAGCTCAGGTCCTGCCTGGGATTCTCTCCCTCCCTCTCTCTCTCTAAATAAATAAATAAATAAATAAGCATTAAAAAAAAAAAAAAAGCACAACAAATAAGCCCGTGGAGACCCTGCGGCAGTTTGAAAAACACCTGGGGCATATGGGAGGGAGAGTTATTTACTAATCTCAGAGCATGCCCCAGAGGGACAGAAAGCACTGGGGACTTCCTCCAGGAATAAAGGAACCAGAAGGCACCATTTCCCGCCCCTCCCCCCCGCCAGCATAAACACACAGCCCCCCGTAGAACTTACTAGCACCGCTGCTGTCCCCACCCACGCTGTGCCTCCCTCAATCCACCATCCTGGAGAGCCTGCCTCAATCCAGGCACCGCAGGGCTCCCCGTGCAGAGGGACAGCAGGGAGGCCAAACTTGCTGGCGCCCACCACCCCCCCACCCCACACCCACCCTCCACCCAACCCCCCAGCACTGCCCCTCTGTGCTATACTTTGGTGGACCCGCCCTCTCGGATACACTCTTGACCAGGGTCCACACACAGCACTATCCCAGTCCTGGTGGGAGCGCGAGCAGTCCCTACAGTGGCCAGCACCACTCCACAGTGACTCCTGCCCCAGAGAGAGAAAGAACGACACACGCCAGTCAGACGGAGGCCCCAGCAGTGGACTGGAGGCAGACAACTGGTCTGACTTCAGGCCCCACCCACCAACAAAAGCTTCCCCGGGGGACAACACAGGAAAAGTGCCGCCACAGTTTAGTGCGGGGTGCACACAGGACCCACAGGAGAAACCCCTGAAATGGCGGGTTCTAGCGAACAGGGGACCCTGCGCAACAGGGGACTGCAGGACCCCTTCTTCAGAAGACCATTACTTTCAAGGGCAGGAGACGTAGCCGTCTTTCCTACCACACAGAAGCAGATACAGAAAGTTAGACAAAATGAGGAGGCAGAGGAATATGTCCCAAACAAAAGAATGGGACAGAATCGGCGAGAGACCTAAACAAAATGGAGATAATATGCCTGAGAGAATTTAAGGTAATGATCATAAAGATACTCACTGGGGGGGGGGCTCAGTCGGTTGAGCATTGGACCTTGGCTCAGGTCATGATCTCGCAGTTCATGAGCTCCAGCCCTACATTGGGCTCGCCGCTGTCAGCACAGAGCCTGCTTGGGATCCTCTGTCCCCCTCTCTCTGCCCCTCCCCCACTTGCACTCTCTCAAAAGTAAACATTAAAAAAAAAAAAGATACTCACTGGACTTGGGAAAAGAGTGGAGGACATCAGCAAGACCCTTAACAATTGGATGAACACGAACCAATCAGAGATAAAGAACACAATAAAAAAATAATTAAAAACATACCAGATGGAACAGTTTACTAGATGAAGCAGAAGAACGAATCAGCGACCTGGAGGAAAGAGTAATGGAAAGTAGGAAAGCTGAGCAGGTAAGAGAAAAAAAATTATGTAAAACGAGGATGGACTTAGGGCATTCAGTGACTCCGTCAAGCATAACGATATTCACATTATAGGCATCCCCGAAGGAGAAGAGAGACAAAAGTGGGCAGAAAATTTATTTGAAGAAATAATAGCGGAAAACTTCCAGGGCACCTGGGTGGCTCAGGGGGTTGAGCATCCAACTCTTGATTTCAGCTTAGGTCCTGATCTCACAGGTCGCTCCATTATCCACAGGTTCCATTTTACCGTGGGGGAGGTGTCTGAGCAATTCAATTTCCTCTCTGACCTCCCCTGACTCTTTTTAAAGGAGGAGGTTGGATTATATGAGCTCTGAGCCCTAACATGGATTCTCGCACCGTGAGAACGAAGTTCACTTCAAAGTCAGCAAAGGAGTTCGAGCAACATGAGGAGACCTCAGGGTATAAACACTATGTTCTCCAAAGGGACAATAAAAATGGCGGACACGTTTAAGGAATGTTTTTGGTAATAATAAATTGCTTCAGTGGCTCACAGAAATCAGGAAATTTTACATACTAGATTATTGGTTTTTTTTTTTTTTTTTCAACGTTTTATTTTTATTTTTGGGACAGAGAGAGACAGAGCATGAACGGGGGAGGGGCAGAGAGAGAGGGAGACACAGAATCGGAAACAGGCTCCAGGCTCTGAGCCATCAGCCCAGAGCCCGACGCGGAGCTCGAACTCCCGGACCGCGAGATCGTGACCTGGCTGAAGTCGGACGCTTAACCGACTGCGCCACCCAGGCGCCCCGATTATTGGTTTATTGTAAGAGGCTAGAACTCAGGAACAGCCAGATGGAAGAGGCGTGCCGGGCAAGGTATGGGGGACGGGGTGTGGCGTTACCACGCTCTCTGGGCACACCACTTTTCCCACATCTCCCTGTGTTCACCAACCCAGAAGCTCTCTAAACCCTGTCCTTCTGCGTTTTTGTGAAGGCCTCGTTACACAGGCATGATTGAGGGTTGGTCCTCGATGACTGAACTCAATCTCCAGCCCCCTCCCCTCCCCAGAGGTCAGGGCAGAGGTTGGCAGTTCCAACCCCCTAATCGCAGGAGTTCCTCGGGCAACCAGCCCCCGTCCTTGGGTACTTCCCAAAGTCACTTCATTAACCCAAATTCCGGATGTGATTGAAACAGGCTTGTCATGAAGACAAGCCTTTAAGGTTCTGGAACTGTTTCGGGAACTGAGGGCCAAAGACTGAATATTATCATTGTTGCTTCTTCTTCACTCCCAACGGTCCAAGTTTCCTCTTCGGTCTGAAGAAACATCTTTTGGCTCTTCCTTTAAAGCAGATCTGCCAGCTATGAATTCTCTTAGCTATTCTCATCTGAAGATGTCTCCATTATGGGGCGCCTGGGTGGCGCAGTCGGTTAAGCGTCCGACTTCAGCCAGGTCACGATCTCGCGGTCCGTGAGTTCGAGCCCCGCGTCGGGCTCTGGGCTGATGGCTCGGAGCCTGGAGCCTGTTTCCGATTCTGTGTCTCCCTCTCTCTCTGCCCCTCCCCCGTTCATGCGCTGTCTCTCTCCCAAAAATAAATAAACGTTAAAAAAAAAAAAAAAAATGAAGATGTCTCCATTTTACCTTCATTCCTGAGGGATATTCCACAGGATAGAGAATCCTGAGTTCTCAGTTATTTTCAGCACTTTAAGAGATGTGTCCCTTTTTCTGGCCTCCTTAGTTTGTGATGAAAAAATGGACTGTCGTTTGAACTATCCCCTATAGGTAACATTTCGTTTTCTCCGGCTGCTTTCAAGATGTCTTTTAGTTTTCGACTGTTTATGACGTGTCTGGCTTGGATTTCTTTGGGTTGAACCTGTTTCCCATTCACTCAGCTTACTCGGGAGGTTGTCAGCCCCTCATTTCCGCAGATGTTTATAAAGCATTATGCTTGCTCTTCTCGTGCTGTGACTCCTACTGATGGGGTTTGGGGGTGATGGTGGGGTTCGTGGGGTCTGGAGCGAATGGCCAAGAAAGAACTCTTGAAGACGTCTTTGGTACAAAAGGTGATTTCATTAAAGCATGGGGACAGGACCCGTGGGCAGGAAGGGCTGCCCTGGGGTTGTGCAGAGTGACTGCTTATCTACTGTGGAGTTTGGGGGGGAGGTAAAGTCAAGAGTCAGTTTCTTAAAGGGATTTCCATATGCTAAAGAGGAGTTACAGATTACTGGAGGCCTAGCTATTGTCAAGCTAAGGTTGTTTTTCCCTCTAGGGAAGCATTATCATTAAGGTAGTGGGGAGTTCCTGGAGATCTATGGATGAGATATTTGTAAACTGATGGAGACTAGCAGTTTAACCATTTGCTTTCTGTCCTTTCCTTTGTTCTTGGGCAGCCAGGAGTGCCTGAGGAACATCACACTTATCCCACCTTGGTGGGGCGGGGGAGGGGGGGGGCGGGGGTTGTGCTAGCTTGTGCTTGGCCCTCAACTTGCCTTATGGTCCCTCATTGCTATGACCTGACCCTGAAATTTTTCCTTTCTTCTCTGTTGATCGGAATGGATGACTTGTGTTGAACTATACGGTAATCCTAGGCATTTTGAATGTTGCATGAGGAGGTGGGAGCCAATCCTATGGAGAACGCTGAGCTTTGTCTTGGCAAGTAATCAATCTGGTTAGGTTTGGGCCATACGTTCTGTGAGTGCTGGTTCTCACGTCAGTGCGGTTTTCAAAGCCTTTGCAGTGCTATTTGGATCTGTCGCCATCTTGGGACCCCTGGGAGACCCGGGGAGGGAATCTTCCTATCAGCTCAGGTCTCAGATGTGCTTGGTACGCCAATTAGGACCAGCTCCTCGGGTGCACAGCGTGAACAGGTGAGCAGGTCAGGGCTGAGCCAGAGCTCGAGAATAACTTCGCGGAGTCACTTGTGTGAGCTCTTCCCTCGCTACTCTCTCCCTAGCACTCTCTGGGTCCTCTAGCCCACCACTTCCGGCCCACTCCTGTAACCGAGCCCCGTCCTTGAGAGAGGAGGGCGAGCACACGGGCTCAGCCTTACCTCCTTGGTGCCACAGCTCTACCAAATGGAAGAGAAATTCCCTTCCCTCAGACTCTTGGCTCCCGCAGGCCTCCTGTTGGCAGCCGAGGGAGGCCTCGCCTGAAACATGGAGACAAAGGAGGGGAAGAAGCGGGCATTCCCCCCACTCTTTCTGGGCTCTAGCATTTGTGTTTGTTCCTCAAGACTGGCTTCTCTAGGATCCCGGCACCACCGTGCCCACTGCTGCATCTGGGGCTGCGTTGCGTTACGGCTGGGAGAACCCGAGGAACACAAAGCCGGCACACTCACCACCTCGGGGGTGCTTGGAATTCTGGGGTTCTCCCCAACCTGCTTGGTGCTACTTACTTCTTCGTGTCGTCCAGTGGTGGTGCCATACATTCTGTCCGGGCTTCGCAGCCGTGTTCAGCGAGAAGGAAAAGGAAGGCGTGTGTTAACTCCACGTAACCCGGAACAACAAACCTTCCCCGCGATATTGAAAGATCCAGAAGGCGTATGGCACTATTGCGTATTTGTGCACCGAAGAAAGAGTCTGTGTGGCTCCACAGATACGTGCCTAGGGAAGAAGGTCTTCAAGCTTACCTACGCAACCTGACCCGGGGTTTCCTCGAAGAAGGAATTTCGGCACAGGGGTGGTATCGAAAGAACTTCCACCTTTTACTCCATACCTCTTTTTGAACGATTCTAAGCATGCACGCATTATTGCTTTTGTAATTTTCAAAATGGGAAGACGTGAGCGAAAAGACGACAAAACACTTATCGTTCAACTCAAAGCGGATATCCAGAAAGCATCTTTTCCTGGGTGTAATGTATCTTGGTAACATTTGTCTGAGGGAAAAAAACCCATTCAGGAGTCAATGTGATCATGCATCGTACACACAGCCATTGATCTACTACTCAGAAGTATTTCCCACAGAAGTTTCAGCCCATAATCCTAAATTTATTCACATTTTTCCAAGTCGTTGCAATATTAAATAGAAGCTAAAAGCAAATACATAGTTCTTCGAAAAGACAACCCAGAATTCTCATCGCCTGAGCTTTGGGATTGTAAGTAGGCCTTATATTCCTTCAGAATGTTAAAGGGAAGGCACTACTCAAAATAACCATAAAACAACATGGCGGGAGGGGGGCAGGGGGGAGGGACTGTTCTTAAGTACAGTTTTGCAAATTGTGAAAGAAATCTCAAGAGAGGCTTCCAATGTCTTCATGCAGGTGTCCTGACTTTCAAAATGGAAATAAGTGTTAAAGAAGCAATTTATTTCCCTTTTACGCTACTAGGCTTGAAGGGAGCAAATCTGGGCCAATAATCTCGACATAGCTCCTTGCCTAGAATTTGGGATTAAGTGTGTTCTTACACTGTATTACTCCCTATTCACTCTCCTGTCCAAAAACTCCATTTCAAAAGCATTTGAAATGATCAGGTCACATTTTTAGTATTGCTTTTTAACCAACTGAGCCACCCAGGCGCCCCAGTATTGCTTTTTAAATGTTAACTTATCACCAAACTATATAGCAGGGGCCTTATGAGTCAGGCATTAGCATTTTAGTATCAAACCAAACACAGAATCAAGATAAAGAAACATTAGCACCATTTTGTATCTAATCCAGTGTAAAACTATTTTTTACTCAGAAAAGTTGTTTTCACTTCTAACATATGCTTCGCCTCTCTCCCTCCTTGCCAATAATACTTTTGAACATTTTAAATACCAAGTACGATAACATTCCATTTTTAAAGTTTATGCTCAGTACAGCATTTCAAGTCAAAGGAGGAAGGTTATCACTAGAATTTTTTTTTTTTTTTTAACTCTGCCAATTGCACAAAATTCTGTTTGGGGAGGAGAGTTTTTTTTTTTGGGGGGGGGTGACGTCTAATGGCTCACAGACACCATTCTTCCGTGCAGTTTACAGAGTTTGAGTGACCTCACACACACACCTTTCAAGTTATTGGCAATTTTTATTTAATGAAACAATGACAAAGGTATTACATATGAAGTACCATAAATAGGTGCCTACTACATCATGAGCAATTCAGAGAATCTATACCCTATTATACCTTTAGTAAACTTTTAAAAAATGTATATATGTACTTAGAAATGTTACCGCGGTGGAGTTTATATATATATATATAGGAGTATATGTATGTGTGTGTGTGTGTGTGTGTGTGTGTGTGTGTATACATACATATATATATATATAAAACCCAGAGGTACTGAGTATTTTGATACCTCCTAAATAAGAGCAGCCTTTTAGTTTAAAATGAAAGAATAGGGGCGCCTGGGTGTTCGGTCGGTTAAGCATCCGACTCCTTGAGTTTGGCTCAGGTCATGATCTCGTGGTTCGCGAGTTCGAGCCCCGCATCGGGCTCGGTGCTGGCAGTGCGGAGCCTGCTTGGGATTCTGTCTCCCTCTCTCTCTGTCCGTCCCCTGCTTGCTCTGTCTCTCAAAATAAATAAAGATACACTTAAAAAAGTATTTCAAAATATTTTTTCAAAAAAAGAAATAGATTTCTATTTACTTGTCATTTGCCTTGGTCCAGCAGAGTTGCTAGATGTTACTTAGTATCCGATTACTGCTCTTAATAAAAGTAACACAGAAACCATGTTTATGGCAAACTTTTAATTTTAAAACCAAAATTTAAAAAAGAGAATCTTAGGCAGCAATTATTTTATTCCATATTCTCACTGGATTTTCAGTTTCAGACTTTTCAACATGAAAGGTAATTTTAAACCAGCTTGCTGTCTTCCACGTTGTCCCAAGAATTAGGAACACGATTTATAAGAATTAGGAACATGAGTTTCTAGAATGAAGGGAACAGTCAGACCATCAAATTGTTACCGCTTAAAAAACTTCATGGGCTCCAAAGGTGATTTTCACCCCTAAAAAGACACCCTCGGCAACTAATGACTTGGACATGGGAAGGGGACTCACAGTTAATTCAGGCTGATGTACTCATTGTTCATGCACATGAAAAGTACTTTAAAAATCCTGTCCATTGGTCTTCTACTTAAGAAAGGGGTAAAACTGGCCAGTATTGCCTTCTAGGTTTTTTCTCCATCTGGAGCTGCCAGGAGGAAGCACATTGAATACGAGTCTGTTCCCTAAAGGGGAGGGAGTCCGGCTTGGTAAAGCCGAGAGGAAGCTGGGTTTCTAAGGCAGCCCGTCAGTGTGGAACCTGACCTACACCCAAGGCCATCTTCCCGGAGATTGTCAGGTGCAACAGGAACGCTTGAGCTGGATGCCTAAACACAAACGTGCACGAAGGGCTTTGGAAGGAACAGTTTTCACAGTCAGCTGCACCATCACAATGCCACGTTAATTTGATCGTTAGGTACCTGCAGTGTTTAAGGACTTTAATAATGACAGTAACGTTCACCAGGATTATTAGCAGGGTTGTTTTGGACCGACATATAGAACTTCCTGTTAAATACCCATCTCAATGATTAGGAGAGCTCTCTACGTAAAAGGATTCACCTCAGAACGATGCAAGTATTTAGAAAGTCTTTTTTCTTTTTTTTAAAGCTCACGATTCTTGAGTTTTCAAAGCTTATACAGTTGTAAGAGGACATCGTGTGAAGATTTTATGTGGAATACAACATATTTGTGTTCTAAACATTGACTATGGGGGGCTTGGTTGGCTCAATTGGTAGAGCATACTCTTGGTCTCAGGGTCATGAGTTCTAGCCCCACACTGGGCCTGGAGCCTACTTTAGAAAAAAAAAAAAAAAGAGTAAAAATTGACAACACTTCAAAGATCCAGAGTAAAAACAGCAAGGGAATGTTCAACCTCACACCTAATAGCAAATTTTATTCACCCATCTACGGGTGCTAGCCTGGCCTAGGCAAAGGACCTTTTTTCCCTCTTCCAGAGAATTCGGCACTCTTCCTTCCTGTAGATTCCTGTATCAGCTGGATGGAAACCAGCATTCCTTAAAACCATTTTGTTCTACCCCAAAGGAAATGTACCAGGGAAGGAGCGCTTTGTTTACATGCTCAACATCCGTGCCTAGACAAACACCACCATCGTCTCATTCCACTGGCTAGGAATCCGGGAGAAATGCATTTCAGCAGAAGTCTGAACAACGTACATTGTCAAGGCTTTGTTACGAATGAGTTCTGTAGAGGAAAAAGTGGAGAAAGTAGGGGTAAGCCACATCTCTAACTGGTATCTGGATGTCATCCCCACCCCCGTGCGCAAGACCACCTCAACATCGCTAAGTGAAATTTCACACGGGAAGTTCTAAATGTCACGGCCAACTATTAAAGAAGAGGCAAGAGTCCGCAGCGCGTATATGCCAAAAGGCTGGACCGCAGCAAGGAGCTGCTTCTCCCGTTACGTGTTAAGAAAGTTGCAGTAATGAAAAGAAAAGTTTCACAGAAGAAGTTCAGTACTCCTCTCAACACACCGCACTGGCACTTTACGTACGGGACTGCATTCGATCTATTAAAATCTGCATGAGATAGAAAGTGCCCAGATGACAATTTAAAGAGAAAAGAGGACCCTCACCCAGCCCAGATAATTCTTAAATATCACGGTCTGTGTAAAGTGGTGCCATAATTGAAAGACGAATAAGTTTACTTTTTCAGGAACTGCGGGGGTTCTGGCGTCACTGTACAAGGAGTCGATGTTAGTGTCGAAACTCCCTTTCGATGAGCCGTTCTTTCACGAAGAAAACCACGCGTAAGGAAAATGAGTCTTAAGCTACAGGTCGGAATGATCTTCCTCACTATGGAATCTGGAAAGTTACTCAGGACAGGATGAAAACAGGCTCCGGCTACACTGACAGAGAAGACTGAATGTTAAGCATCAATAGCCATTTAAAGGCATTCGGTGGCGGTATCTGAAAAGATTAAGATGCTTTAAAACAAAAACCCTTATAAGAATATCAAATATTAGGGACTGAGCTTCATAAATAACCAAATATCTATGGCTTCAACTGTCGCCCTACTACTGAGGTAGGTGACCAGGGTTCACTGAAATAGAGCAATCTTTTGGACATGCCCTACGGAAAACCTTGCATAATCAGCTGGTTTCTTAAATCTATGTCTGTTTTCTTTTGTTTTGTTTCTTCTTTCTTTTCATTTACACTCTTTTGAAGAGGCTGTCCAAGCAAATGTTTCGGCCTTTAAGCTCTTGCCGAATAGCATCTCATGTACTCTGTCATCCATGGGTTCTCCGAGGAGGAAGGCTTTATCTTTCGGTTTTTCTCCACGTCTACAGAGTGAGCGCGCTGCCTCTGAGTGACCAGTTTCCTTTTTTCCACCTGTCTTCTGTTCTTGGCTCGTAATGCTGATTCGTGAATCTAAATTACTCAAAAATAAAAAGATTATTGTTACTTCTAAAATAAAAGTATAATAACTTATATGGCTTTTATACTCATTTTCAAGAATATTTGCGATGAATATTTACTACCCCCAGGACCTTTTTCCCCTCTTCCAGAGAATTCGGCACTCTTCCTTCCTGCAGATTCCTGTATCACCTGGATGGAAACCAGGGCAGAGGCCAGCCCGGCTTCATCATATCCCTTTCTCCTAGGTATAACAGCTCCTCCAGAAAAGCCATCCCCTTGCCCCTGGTCAGTGACCAAGACGCTAAACAGTAAAAAACGGACATTAAATTTTAGGTATAAATGGTAAGCAGCTAATTTGCATGTGTCTCTAGAAACTGGCTCTGGAAAATTATTGAAGATGCTTAGCAGTAAGCCTGGATAAGTATTCCATTAAAGGACTTTTACCACTTAAGACGTTTCATGCTACAGACGAACTCTGTTGAACTTAATCCCACGCAATAGCCAGTCTTTTGTTAAACCACAGCTCCATTGTCTCAAATATCACTCCAAATAACACCATCTGCTAGGGTTCGTTCAGAAGTCTGTTCAGTAAAAATCTGATCATGGTAATTCATCAGAATTCAAATTCTTTGTATTTTCTGCTTCTTTTCATTCGTTCTTTGCTTTAGGCCGACTTAGTCATGTCAGTGCTAACATATGTAATTGCTTTATGGCTGCACACACTGAACTTCTTTTGTTCTCGGGACTGAGAGGACAACTGAGGGCACCTCGGTGGCTCAGTCGGTTAAGTGTCTGACTTCGGCTCAGGTCATGAGCTCACGGTTCGTGGGTTCAAGCCCCGGGTCGGGCTCTGTGCCGACAGCTGAGCCTGGAGCCTGCTTCGGATTCTGAGTTTCCCTCTCTCTCTCCCCAGCTTGTGCTCTCTCTCAAAAATAAGTAAATAAACATGGGAAAAAAAAAAAAAAAAGAGGACAACTAAGGCTCCAATGAGTAAAAGGCACTGGCTGTGGATGAGCAGGAGAAAACACAATCATCCGAATTGAACTCAAAGAGCCAAAGGGAATCTACAGTAGGTGCCAAGAACTACAGAATCAATCTAACAAAAGATAACAAGGGAGTCGAGGAATACCAGTTATCAAAGCCACAGGAACCAGAAACCTGTCAAGAGGCCCACGGCACATCTACACGGGCAGCCACCAGCCCCGCTGGGCTCCTCCTCTGCACCTGCGCCCCCCCACCCCCCCGGAACTTGAAAACCCTGACTCCAGCCACTTCTCCTGGTTCCATGTTGGTAAATCTTCCAAATCCCAGCTAATTCCCAGCAACACCCCTCGATCTCCAGGGAGCTGACACCCTCAATCTGTTTGCCAATCAGATGCCCAAATTCCAGGCTTTCCTTGGCCCACCCTGCCATCTCCTAAGATCTACCATGACCCCAAAGCACCGTGGTGAACACAGAATAGGACACCCGATGACGGGAACGCAGCCCAACCCCCAGCCTCCAAGGAAAAGCAGTGACGGCCCGGTGCCCACGAACCCACCTCATGCACGGGGGCAGACGCGCAGACGTTGTGAGTTTTTTGGCTTCCTGTATCGGTCTGTTTTTCTCCCCACCCATAAAGAGCAAACGGATGCTTCTTCTCCTTTATTTTAGTTGATGATCTTTGAGGACTTTTGGCTGCTTTCCTATTTCCTCTAGCAAATAAGGCACTTGGTTGCTGTCGAGGTTCAGTACTGCTGGGTAACTTGTCAGTCTCTTTTGCTCTGACCTGTTGTTCAGGTTTTTCTTTTATGTCTTTCACTGGCAGTGCTTTTGAAAAAAAAAAAAAAAAGGAGATAAAACAAGACGAGAATGCTTTAAAATCACGTTTCTATATAATCACTTCAAATAGCTGGGTTGTGAAATTCATAACGCTTCATGCCGTAACGGCTCAATTCACGAGTCCAAGTAAGCAAGAAATACAAAACCAAGTCAGGGTTATACCTTTCAAATGGTCTGGCCCATTTTAAAATCAACAGCAAATCCACCAAGGCTGGACCAAACCTATTCGAAAGCCACAACTCTCACTCACAGTCCGATATCAAGCATCCCAATTAAATATTAAAACCTAAAAAGCACCACAGCCTCATGGCTTTCTCCACAACCCCAAGGGAAGTCCAATCATCAAGGCCTCACTTCAGAAACAGATCGGGATTTGCGGTAATCTCTCAGCAGATGTAAAAGGTTAGGTGTTAAGTCACTCAACTCAAGTTCCGGGATCACATTTCTTTCTGGTGCACCATGATTACGGAAACCTCCCTACGGCTCTTAACGTGCTCAATTTCATTTCTTTTTGAGGTGCCACGAATATGGAGAGCTCCCTGTGGCTCTTAACATGCTGTAAGAAAGAGTAAGCTGCCCACCTTAGTTTGAACAGTCCTCAGTCACAATCGGGAGCGGTTTCCATAGTTACTCACTATGGATTCCCAGCATGAAGAGCTGGAGGTGTGGGGAGGGCACCTTTTGGGATGAGCACTGGGTGTTGTATGGAAACCAATTTGACAATAAATTTCATATATTGAAAAAAAAAAATTTAAAAAAATTTAAAAAAATAAAAAAAATAAGAGGGCTTCCCCAACACTTGCGATAGAAATGACTGCATGAATCAGGGCCCAGGGTCTACACAGCCCTAAAGCCTGTCAGCAGAGCTGCAGCAATCCTCAAGGGAAATGGGACTGCCCTTTCTGAGGTGAACGTCAGACATGAAGGATGTGCTCTAAAACATACCTACTTCCCTTAACAACATTTTATCATTTGGCCGCTCATTACTTTTTATAGACCCTTTATTTGTTGTAAAAGTTATGTGATGTTGTTCCAACGCTTCGTGATCCCATGTTTCGTTTCAGCCCGAATTTCCTTTTTTTTTGTTTGGTTGTTTTTACTGACGTAAGATCGGCATATAACATCATATGAACTTTAGGTGCACGACACTATAATTTGGTATCTGTAG
Source organism: Lynx canadensis (assembly GCF_007474595.2). Taxonomy (NCBI): domain Eukaryota; kingdom Metazoa; phylum Chordata; class Mammalia; order Carnivora; family Felidae; genus Lynx; species Lynx canadensis. Next base: position 68,422,048 of record NC_044313.2, read on the forward strand.
ACACTACAGGCTGATCCCCATGGTAAGTCTAGTTACCACCCGTCCCCTTGCAGTTGAGTCCCCTCGGCCAGGCAGCCTTCCCGCAACTCCCTTCCCCTCTGGTAACCGCCCACTTGTTCTCTGGATCTAGGAGTTTGCTTTTGTTTTGTTCCTTTGTCTTGTTTTCTAGGTGAGATCGCATGGCATCTGTCTTTCTCCGTCTGACTTCTTTCACTTGGTCTGAAACCTGCTAGACCCACCCGTGGTGTTCCAAAGGGAAGATTTCCTTCTTCTTTTTGTGGCTGGGTAAGGAACACTCCATTATGTGTATATATGCCTTATCTTCTTTACCCACTCGTCAACGTCAACCGGTGGACACTTAGGGTTGTTCCTCTATCTTGACTATTGTAACTCATGCTAGAATAAACATGGGGGTGCCTATGTCATTTCGAATTAGTGTTTTTGTATTCCTCAGCTTAATACCCAGAAGGGAAATGGTTGGATAATATGGTTAGTTCCCCTCTTACCTTTTTGCAGAATCTCCCTCCATATTGTCTGCCATAGTGGCTGTACCAACTTACAGCCCCACCAAGTACAGGAGGGTTCCCTTTCCTCCACATCCTCACACCACCTGTCATCTCTTGCCTTTTTGGTAATGGCAATTCTAACAGGTGTGAGGAGATAGCTGATTGTGGTTTTGATTTGCGCTGCCCTGCTAATGACTGATGTTTAACATCTTGTCACATGCCTACCGGCCATCTGTGTATCTTCCCTGGAAGAATGTCTATTCACACCCCGTGCACATGTTTTCACTTGGATTGTTTGGTGCTTTGTTGTTGAGTTGTGTGAGTTCTTGATGTATTTTGGATATTTAACCCCTTAGGCAAATATCTTCTCCCATTCAATGGGCTGCCTTTTTATTCTGTTGATGCTTTCCCTTGCTGCGCGGTTGTTCAGCTTGTTGTAGTCCCATTTATTTTTGCTTTTGTTTCCTTTGCCTTTGGAATCAGATCCGGAAAAAAAAACATTGCTAAGACCAATTGCCAAGGAGCTCACTGCCCATGTTTTCTTCTAGGAATTTTATGGTTTCAGGTCTTACATTCGAGTCTTTAATCCACTTGAGTTAATTTGTGTGTATGATGCAATAGAGTGATTTAATTTCAGTCTTTTGAATAATGGCTCCTTATGCATCTACAACTCCATTTCACCTACCCGAGCTGTTTAGGTCTTAAGGATACCCCTCACTTCAAATGCTCCAGAATTTGGCTCTAGGTGATGACTTTACAGATTGCTATTCTAAAACCTCATCACCTCTTTAGGACACATTCTTGTCCCTTCCTATTTCTGGTTGTGATTCTTTTCTTGCTTCTGCCTACATTACCTTTATTTTATTTTATTTTTTTTTTGCCCACATTCCCTTTATTTATTTATTTATTTATTTATTTATTGCCCACATTCCCTTTAGAGTAAGCCCCTGAATAGGAAGTCAAGATACTGGGGCACAAGCGTGAAGTCTTGACAGATTGTCGTCTGTCATTTCTATCTTCTATCTTCAGCAATGACCTTGACTCTACCAAAGTTCCCTTCCTTCTCTTCCTCTCCTGGTCTGTATGTGTCTAACCCAGGTCTTCCAGAGAAGCCTGCCCAGAGAAGGGAATAATGATTTAGGTTAAAGGACAAACTAGTCAGGAAGAAAAGAGAAAAAGAGAGTCCCAACAAGAGGGAATGTCTTGTTCAAAGGCCCGGAAAGAAAAGGGAATATAAATAGTTCAAAATGACAGGTCCAGAGAGAGTCTGTGGATGAAGGCATGGAGCGGGTGGCAAAGGAGGAGACTTTCCACACCAAACTCAGGAGTTTCATTTTATCCTGAAAATGATGAAGAATCACTAAAGGATTGTAAGCTGAAAAAGCGACACGGCCCTATTTGCATTTTAGGGATATAGCCTCCAGCTACCAACGTGAAGGATGAGTGAGAGAGGCGAGGACAGAAAGGCCAGCTAGCAAACAATGGCAGAGTCTGGGGGTGAGGTGGGAAGTGGGGGCCAGTGGGGCCCAGGAGTCACGGTAGGGGTGGAGAGGGGACAGAAAGGACCAGAAGGGGGCCCACCGAGCCTGGCAGATGCTCAGACTCCCTGGGCACCTGTGAACCACACACTGATCAGAACAGCGGGCCTCTCCAGAGCAGGTACCGAGGTACCGAGGCCTCTCCAGAGCAGACGGCCCAGCAACACTGCGACAGACCGGTGAAGACGACAGACACCCCGCGGCCCTGGGAGCAAAGAGGAGTCCACGGCTCCCACAGATGTTTAGTGGGGATGGTCCTGCTGTCCTCTGACAGAGGTCCACCCAAGGATAAAGACAGGATACTTGCGGCGTCAGATGGGAGATACTTCTGGAAGAACTCAGCAGGCCCATGAACCCAGGAGACAAGGCAGTGAGCCAGCAGGTGGGAGCTGAGGTCTGGATGTGGAACAGATCATCCGGGAAGCAACGTGGAGTCAGAGGAGGGGACAGTGAATCAGGCCCCTAGGGCCACCATTATTTAAGGAGCAGCCAGGCTGAAGAAGGAGAGCCTAAGAGGGAGAAAGAATTGCTAGAAGAGGAGAAAAACTCACCAGGAGAGAAACTACGGGAAGAGCGTTGGTAAAGGCGGCAGCCGTGAACAGTGTTCAACACCGCAGGGGGGAGGGGGTCCGTCAGACGAGGGGGAAGAGACTCGGCATCGGGCAAGCAGGCCGCCTACTGCTGACAGAGGGGGACGCGGGATCGGGGCACCAGGTCACGGTGGGCTGCGTACCGGACAGAGTGGAGGCCTAGTTCTGCTAACCGTGAGCTACCAGACCAGCCCTCCCCCCCACAGATAAACAAAGACTGATGTTAAAAACCCCGAGGGTCCACAGGCGCCCGGTACAAAGGAGTAAACTCTTCTCTAGAGACCCTGGGCCAAGTTATCCCTACAAATAATTTTGCAAACGCGCTTATGAATGTACTGCAAAAGATGGGCGGCCTCATAAGGACAGAAGACAAGAAGGAAGGGCCAGCGGGAGCAATTTTCCATTTACAGGCTATCAAATCGTTGCGTTTATTCTCCGTAACACTTAAAAGAAAGAGACCAACCCAAGTACGTCTGCAGCAGCAGGAGACAAAGACGGAAAATGCAGAAGAGACAGAACCTATCAGCCCAATATTAATATTTATGAAACTCTTGCCTGCTGTCAGGTGGGTGCATGTGACCATACGGGTCAAGATCTTACCTGGAGGGCTGAAGTTTAAACCAAAGACCTTCTCAGAGGAACAAAAACAGCAGTCATCGCCATTGTGGGAGAGGATTAGAATGCCCCTTTCTCAGGAGCTGACAGGACAGTCAAACAAAAAAAAATTCAGTCTTGGTGTAGGGCTGTGCTAGCCAATACGCGTGGCTATCAACTATAAGCGTAAAGGAAAATTAAATAAAAGTAAAGATTCGATTCCTCAGTTAAGCCGATCAGAGTTTAAGTGCTCAATAACCCCACGTGGCTAGGAACTACCATGCCGGATGATACAAAGAGAGAACACGTCCACCGGGCCGCTCAGTTTTATTGGAGGGTCTGTTTTGAAGAATCTGGACAATAGAATTAACACATTTGACCGAATGGCTATACATACAACCCTGCATCCCATAACTACAGAATATATAATGTGGTGAAATGGAACGTTTACAAGAATTTACGCATCTGAGTCTCTAAAGCAAATCTTAATACGTTTACAAAATTGAAATCACACAGAATGTACCCTCTATATAGTGGGTAATTATGGTGTAATTATAGTGTAAATCACCTTGATAAAACAACAAAAATAAGTAACTTTTTTTTTAACTTTTTAAATGTTTTATTTATTTTTAAGACAGAGACAGACACAGCATGAGTGGGGATGGGGCAGAGAGAGAGGGAGACACAGAATCAGAAGCAGGCTCCAGGCTCTGAGCTGTCAGCACAGAGCCTGATGTGGGGCTCGAACTCACGAACCATGAGATCATGACCTGAGCCGAAGTCGGACACTCAACCGACTGAGCCACCCGGGCGCCCCAAAAATAAGTAACTTTTTAAAATCTCCAGTTTTGAAATTTAAAAACATTTCTAAATAACACACGGATCAAAAATAAATCATATGGTTGCACAAAGATGGGAATGCACTCAATGCCACACTTACCAATGGTTAAATGGCAGAGCGAGTTATGCAGATTTTACCATAATTTTTAACAATTAAAAAAAAGTGGTGATGGAAGGCATTCCTTCCTTAATCCTGACCTTATTAGAAATGCTTCTGAAGTTTCTTCATTAAGCGTAACGTTCGTAGTATGCTTTTAGGATATAGTCCTTTTTTTTTTTAAGATAAATACATTTCCTTATGTTTGTATTATATACATAAGTGTTAAGGTTTATTAATTTTTTCATGTATTTTAAGAATCATAATGATTTTGCTTAAGTAAATAAAATACTATATAACAAAACACGGGTCTTTCTCCTTCAGGGAGTTAAGATTCATCCTACTCAACTGACAGTATAGCTAAAGCAGTAACTGTGGGGAAATTTACAACCTGAAATCAACACATCCAAAAAGAAAGGCAGGTAAAAAAAAAAAAAAAAAAAAAAAATCAATGCGAAGCACCCATCTTACAAAGCGTAAGGGAAGAAAAGATCATGGATCAATAAAGACATATTAATAAAGAAAATCCACAGAGTCTAGAGTTAGTTTGGGGGAAAAAAAAAACTAATAAAATTCACAAGTCTCTGGCAAGACTGATCAAGAAGGAAGTAAAAAATAAACCTAAGTGGGCGCCTGGGTGGTTCAGTCAGTTAAACGGTTAAGCGTCCAACTTTGGCTCAGGTCATGATCTCGCAGTTTGTGAGTTCGAGCCCCACGTTGGGCTCTGTGCTGACAGCTTAGAGCCTGAAGCCTGCTTCAGATTCTGTTTCCTTCTCTCTCTGACCCTCCCCCACTTGTTCTCTCTCTGTCTCTCTCTCTCTCAAAAATAAAGATTAAAAAACATTTTTTTTAGTAAATCTAAGTAAAAATACAGCAAATGGAATTTAGGCTTAATACGCACTGATGACATGTGCATATAGTCCCTTCCTCCCAAAAGCCCACTAAAGTGAAGGAAAAAACGCATAACCCATAGGACAAAAAGCAAGGGAGACAATGACACCAGACAGCAGGTGTCCATACAATTCTGGAAGCTGGAACATAGATGAGGACGTAGAAGTGACCTTGAGAACTGAGTAGGACGAATCCTAACTCCCTGTGGGAGAAAGTCCCACAGGACACACACTGAAACCCAAAAGGAAATAGAAAATGAGGCAGAAGGCCAGTGTAATGGAATGCCTTTTCCAAAGGTCCAGCATTAATCAGTGTCCCAGCCCACATGCTCTTTTTTTTTTTTAATGTATGTTTATTTTTGAGACAGAGACAGAGAGAGAGACAGAGCGTGAACAGGGAGGGGCAGAGAGAGAGGGAGACACAGAATCGGAAGCAGGCTCCAGGCTCCCAGCTGTCAGCACATCCGATGCAGGACTCGAACCCACAGACCGTAAGATCACGACCTGAGCTGAAGCCGGGCGCTGAACCCACTGAGCCGCCCAGGCCCCCCAACCCACGTGCTCTTCTGACAACATAATATGAACGTGCCTGTTGAGATTGGGAGTGGGGGGGGGGGGTGGATGCTTCTTCCCCCTGAACCTGGGCAGACTTTCATAAGCGAGGAATGGGGAGAAAGAAGTGGTCCATGGCTTCTGGTGATAAGTCACAAAGGGCAGCCCAGCACGTGCCCTGCTCTCTCTCAGGAACAGTCGCCCTTGGAGGCCAGCCAGCACATTATGAGGAAGGCCAGGTGCATGAAGATGTCACAAGCGAGTGCCCTAGCAGCCAGCCCCCAGCCCTGGCACCTTCCAGCAGAGGCTGCAGACGGCACAGAGTGGAAACACGGCATCCCCTGTGCCCAGGGCAAGTTCCAACCCACAGAAACCGTGGGCAGTAATAAATGAGCAGTGGAATTTTAAGCCACTAGTTTTCAGGGTCACTCGGTTATGTCGCTGTCGACACTTCCTGCAAAGTCTTTCCTCCAGTCGGTATGCCACATGATTGCCCCTCTCCTAGCTCAGAAGGCATGTGGGTTACTCCCCAGAGATGGAGAAGCAGAGTGGGTAGGGGCTTGAGATACGAGGCACAGGAAAAGTAAAGGGCGACACCTTCTTGAAAAACAGGTTCATGTGGTAAAGAACAAGGCCCCTCCTCCCTTTCCCCAACTCTTGTTCCCTGAATGCTGACAGCCAGGCTTGTACCCCGCCCCAGGCAGGAGACTGGAGGTTTGCCATCTGGGGAGGTGAACACAAGAAAAATGGGTACTTATTATGTTTAAGTCCCCCAGAGAAACAGCTCGTCCTCATCCAATTAGTCAACAAGCACCCCCACAGCCAGAGCTCCTGGAAAGCTCTGCAAGTCTCACTCTTACATGCGAGCAGACAGGCTAAGAGCAAACATCTGAGTACATCCTCTAAAAAGAGAAAGTCCAAAGTACACAAAAAGAGTATGAAATATAACAGACCTCTCAATTATGGCTTTTTTTTTTTTTTTTTGAGTTAAAAGAAATCCAAGAAGAACAGGATGTTATTTTTTTTTTAATTTTTAATGTTTATTTTTGAGAGAGAGAGAGGTGAGCGAGTGGGGAAGGGGCAGAGAGAAAGAGGAAGACACAGAATCCGAAGCAGGCTCCAGGCTCCCAGCTGTCAGCACAGAGCCCGACGCAGGACTCGAACCCATGAACCGTGAGATCGTGACCTGAGCCAAAGTCAGATGCTCAACCCACTGAGTCGCCCAGGTGCCCGCACTGTTTTTTTAATTTTTAAAAATAAAACTTGGGACAAAAGAAAAAAAAAAAGGTAATCTTTCCAAAATTTAAAACTAGGATGGCAGAACTAAAATTTTCAATATAAAGATTGGAAGATACAGTTAAAGAGTTCTTCCAGAAAACAGAACCCAAAATTCCAATATCAAAAAAGTTTTAAATAAAAATGTTAGAGGTTTGATCCAGGAGTTACACCATCCAACTAAAAGTAAATATAGAAAGAAAAAGCAAATAGAGCACAGGAAATTATTTAAACAGTACTAGAAAATATTACCGAACTAAACGAGAAGTTTCCAGACTAAAAAGGCCCACCAAGTTGTCAGCCCAATAAATGATAAAAGACAGGGGTGCCTGGGTGGCTCAGTCGGTTAAGCATCTGACTTCAGCTCAGGTCATGATCTCACACTTCATGAGTTTGAGCCCCGTGTCGGGCTCTGTGCTGACAGCTCGGAGCCTGGAGCCTGTGTCTCCCTCGCTCTCTGCCCCTCCCCCACTTGTGCTCTGTCTCTCTGTCTCTCTCTCTAAAATAAACATTAAAAAACTTTTTTTAAAAAAAAGACATACACATAAAGGGCACCTGGCTGGCTCAGTTAGTAGAGCATGCGACTTTGATCTTGGTATTCAAGCCCCTTGGGTGTAGACCTTACTTAAAAAAAAAAACATAGACTGTTAGAACACCTAGGATAAAGAGAATCTATTAAAAACTGCTCTCTCCGCCCCCCAAAAAAGAGGTCACATACACAAGGTGTTGGAATGGCATGGTACTTCTAAAAAGCAAGACCAAAAACTAGGATGCAATATAATAATACCTTTAAACACTGAAATTTCTCATCTATAGTTCTCTACCTTGCAAAATATCAATCCAGCCTTTGGATATAATACAGGCATTTTCGGTCATGCAAGGTCACAAAATTTCTATTCCCATGCAACATTTCTCAGGACATACAGAGGACATGTCACCCCAGAAGGAAGCGATAAGCCACACGAAGGAACACTCGAGATGTACAAGAGAGATCAGAGAAAGGATGTGAGCAAAAGAAATACTGAAACAGTGAAGAGAAGTCCCAGACTGACAGCACAACGTCTAAATTGGAATAGGAGGATGGGGGTTCAAAAAAAAAAAAAAAAAAAGTCTCCAAGGGAAAAAAGAAAAATAAATGAATAGAACACCTAATGTGTCTAGCATATGCCAAGTTTTAAAATACTACCAGACTATTTCAGGGTGAAGTAGTCATGGGAATATAAACACACACACACACACACACACGCATACAAAAAGGTAAAACAATGATTAACTTCAGGAAAAACAGAAATGAAAAGAAAATGTAGTCAGAATATACTACACGGCCCGCCTGTGCATACTTCTACATAGCCACAATAATTCAAGCACAGAATCGTGCTTTAAACAAAACAGTCACCTAGTTAATACTGTGGGACAAACCGAGGGCTGGTAAATGTCAGGGAGTGGGCGGGGCAGAGCCAAGATCTTAAGCTACATCATCTCCCATGATGGGAAGTCAATATATAATGTTTAAAATAAAATTTAAACAGCCAACGGAGGGGTGTCTGGGTGGCTCAGTCAGTTAAGCATCTGACTTCGGCTCAGGGCATGACCTCCCGGTTCAGGAGTTCGAGCCCCGCGTGGGGCTCTGTGCTGACAGCTCAGAACCCGGAGCCTGCTTCGGATTCTGTGTCTCCCTCTCTCTCTCTGCCCCTCCCCCGTTCATGCTCTGTCTCTCTCTGTCCCAAAAATAAATAAAAACGTTGAAAAAAAAATTAAAAAGAAAGAAATACAGGGTTAAAAGCAAAAAGAAACACAAGTGGGGAGAGGGTGGGGAGCCAGAAACTAGGCCGTAGAAATACAATGAGAAGAAAATACATAAAAAAAACTTCTAGTAATATCCTCAGGAGGATAATAAAAGACACTATATGCACGAATTGAGAAGAGAATACTGTTTTTTATGAAGGAATAAAAAGAGGGACACCTGGGTGGCTCAGCTGGTTAAGCGTAGGACTCTTGGTTTCTGCTCAGGGGTCATGATCTCGTGTTTCCGTGAGTTCAAGCCTCACATCTCTCTGCCCCTCCCCCACTCACGTTCTCAAAATAAATAAATGAACTTTATAACAAAGGAATAAAAAGAGGAAGGGGGGGGAAAGAAGGTAGGGAGGGAAGGTAGCAAGTCCAGAAAACAAAATTAATTTAAAAATAAATAGAATCCCACAGATGAAAAAAAAAATAGAAGAGTTGCAGGGGGCGGGGGGGGGGGGCACCACACTGAGCATGCAGCCTGCTTAAGATTCTCTCTCTCTCTCCCACTGCCCACCCTCGCTGTCTCTCACTCTCTCTAAAAAGAAAGAAAGAAAGAAAGAAAGAAAGAAAGAAAGAAAGAAAGAAAGAAAGAAAGAAAGAATTGTAAGATAAGGTTGAGAATATCGCCCAGAAAAAAAAAAAAAACAGAAGAAAAAGACAGATGAACATTCGAAAGGTAGAGGAGAAATTCACGAAGTCTAACATCCAACTAAGGAGTTCGAGAAGAAAGGAACAGGAACAGAAATAGAGGTGAAAAAACAAAACCTCCCAAAATGACAAAGCAGGAGTTTCACTGCAAGGGCTCACAAGCACACTGGAGGAAGACAGACCTAGATCAAGGAGAAATTTCGGAACGCAAAGGACAAAGGGAAGACCCTAAAAGCTTCCTGAGGGTGGGGACACGTTATCAAGAATCGGGAGACCACAGGACCCTAGCGCAATACCGCAAGTTACAACACAACACAGCAAATGCCTCCAGACTCTTTAGAGACAGTACTTCCAACCTAGAATTCCAGGCTCAGCCACGAACTCACCAAATCACGAGGGCGGAAATACAAGCTATCGTTTGACATGCCAGCTCTCAGAAAATTAACCTCGCACATACCCTTTCTCGGGAAGCTACTAGAAGATAAGTTCCAACGGGAGGGGTAAACCAAGAAGATGATGTGAGAGCCACACAAGGGCTCCTACGTAAGAGAAGCCAAGGAGTCCCTGGGGTGGTAGCCAAGGGCCCGCCCAACATGGAACCAGGCAGGCAAGAGAGAGCAGCAACCAGGCCAGATGGAAGTAGGTCAGAGACGCTGGGAGGGATGTCTTAAGATGTCGAGAGCAAGAGCGAACCTGATGTGTTGGTTGTATTGTGAAAGAAAGAAAAAGGAGTCACGGCAAACAATACAGGGCGGCTTGGCACAACATTTTCCAGGCACAATAATGTAGATACAGTTGTAGGTGCAACAAACTCCATGACGACTACTGAGCAGGTGTGGGGAGGGCCCGTGTGTATGGGTTAGGAGGGAGTTAAAAAGAAGGAAAGCCAATAGATAATGCTGAAGACTGAAAGAAAAAAAATTAAGGAGTGTCAACCAAAGCCTTGTCACTCGGAGAAAAATCAACACCAAAGGGAAAGCCAGAGGCGCTGGAAGTGGTCCTCTAAGGAACAGGGGGCCCGTCTGTGTGTCTTCTGGATCCTTGTAATAAGCCATACAGAACTAGATGCTTCTATGTGTACATATGGCTTCAGTAAAAACAAGAGCCAAAGGTTTGTTTCATAGAAACTCAAGAGTACTCATCATTCTAGTATATAAAACCATCCACGTAAAAACAAGGATTTTCAGTCTTGCCAGACTTAGGAATCAACAGGCAGGAGCAAAGCAAATGGTCCTGCAACGGAGAGGCCTGGACACAACAAACATCCTTTCTTCTCCCTGATGCCTAAGCCAGAAATATCAGCAGATAAGAAATAACTGACCTCAGCCACCAGTAGGATTCCGTGTCTCTAAGGAAACCAAAATAATCAGGACCTCGGGCAAACACAGGCACCTCAAGTACATCTCACAATTTAGCTGGTAGGCCAGCGTCCACGGGACTAAACCAGAAGGCATGTGCCCCTGCCCCCTCTGCCTTCTGTTATTCAAATTTCCACCAGGGATCATTGAAGCTAGGAAGCTCCTAGAAGCTAGCTAGGAAGCTACTACACAGCCACAAATCTTGGGGGATTTACAGGTTATGTGAGGATGGAAAGGCAGCTCTAGGATGCACCGAGAAGGGCTGAAGATGACAGGACAGCAACAAAGCAAGGCTGGCTCTGTGACTAAAAGATTGTTTTCTCTCTTCCAGCCTCTTGCAGAGGGGCTGCGATGAGACACTGAAAAGCTGATTAATCCCCGCTTTACGGTGCCGTAAACAAACAAAAGTGAAGTCACTGATCATCTATCCCCAGCTTCCATTTCTTCATCTATGAAACGGAGATAAAAATTACACCCCTACCACTTAGAATTGTTTTGAACGCTGAGCGAGCAAATACATATTCTAAGATCAGCGACTGGAGGGGTAATAAGCGGTCAATACATTTTGGTTACTTTTCTCGCCCAAGCCTCTTTAAAATCGAGTGACCCGGGACGGGGGTGGAGAATTGGGACTGGGGGAGGGGTGGGGGGAGTGTCTGGCCAACGCTAGAAAGTAGCAGGAGGGAACCCCTGGTTACTCCAGGCTGTATCCTGAGGCATTTAGCCCGGCCCCAAGCACCAGCGACCGTCCATGCGGCCTCCCGCGCTGAGACCCCAACTGGGCCATCGTCTGGCCAGGAAAGAAGGTGGAGGAGGACCAGGGCAGAAACAGAAGACGCACAGCACCCGAGGGCCATCTTCCAGCTACGGCTCCACCTCTACCCCGCGGCAGCCTTTTGATGAGGGGTGCGCGCCCGGGGGACGAGTGGGTGGGCAAGAAGCGGAGAGCACCTCGCACTTACAACGAATATTCTCCCACCAACCAGGAGTTACGCAACCGCCTGCGTCAACAAATTCAAAATACTCTTCGGGGACAATGCAGCGAGGTCAGGGACTTAACGCAGAAAAACAGCGGCCCCATTCATGAGACTGAAAGCTGGGCTCAGCGACCTTAACCTCTTGGGCTCGGTGCCCTCTGAGAATCTGACGGAAGCTGGGCTCCTCTACGGGGGGGAAAAAAGGTGCTTAGATACAAATAGATGGGATTTCGGAGCTCACTAAGGCAACCACGGCCCTCGGAGGAAGACCCGGAGTTCAGCGCCACTTCAACCCAGTTCACAGCGGGCCCAACCCAGAGCCACCCGCTGACGGAAATAAGGGCGGGAGGGCGGAGGCGGGGCTGACACCACCCTTATTTCGGCCAGGGAGGCGCATTCTCCGTCTACCAGAAAACAAACCAAAAAATGAGTAAATAGGAAGGGCTTGCCCTGAGCGCTGCGAGACACGGAGCTGGGCAGCTCGCACGCCAGGGCAGCCCCCTCCCGGCCCCCTCGCGTCCCCCCTCCCGGCCCGGTACCTGGCAGAGCCCCGTCCGCCGCCTCCTCCGCGCTCGCCGCGTCCCGGGCCTCCCCGGCCTCCGCCGCCTCCGCGCCCTGCTCCTCCGCCGGCCCGCGCGCCCGCCGTTCCGGCCCCTCCCGCGCCGCGGGTTCCGCGGGCGGCGGCGGCGGCGGCGGCGAGGCGGGGGCGAACTGGGGCGCGGGGCCCCCGGCGCCCGACGACGCCGACGACGCCGAGTCGTCCGAGGCGCCGGCCGGGCCCCAGTCGTCCCAGAGCCAGGGCGCGTGCGCCTGCTCCAGCAGCCGGCGGCCCAGGCGGTAGTGCAGCAGCTCCCGGTAGCACGGCCCGTACTCTTCCCAGCGCGGCTCCCGGTAGCGCTTCATGTACTCGCTCTTCACCCCGCTCCCCGGGGACATGGTGCCTCCCGCGGGCTTGAGCGCGCGCGGCTCCGCTCCGCCGCCGCCGCCGCCGCCTACGGAGCCGGGGACACGACACAGAGACCCGCCCCGCCCCTCCCGCCGACCCGGCCCGCCGCGACGTTTAAACCCGGAGCCCCGCCCGGACGGGGCGGGCGGGGGCGGGGCGCGGGCGGGGGGCGGGGCGCGGGCAGAGGGGGCCGGGCCCGGGAGGGGGCGGAGGTGAGGGGGCGGAGGGAGCGGGCGGCCGGCCCCGGGAAGGGGCGGGGCCGGGAGGACCGGGCCAGGTAGCGCCTCGTCCCGTGACCCTGTCCTGACGGCCCCGGCGGGGTACCGCGCGGGAGGCTCCAGGAGGAGGGCGCAGCGGCCAGGACTGCGGGGGCTGGGGGGTCACCCCGGGGGACGGCGGCCAGAGGCCGCGGGCTGGTGTGACAGGGCCGCGGGAGGCCGGGGAGCGCGGGGGCAGGAGTGAGGCAAAGCAAGGGCGGGGGGGGTCTCGGGGCGCCCTCCGAGCTTACCTCCTCGGTCCCGCGCCGGCCTGGCCCTGCGTCCCCGGCCCGTCCTCCGCGCGCGTGGCGCAGCAGCTCCGAGCGGCCCGCTCTCCCCCGCGCTTTCCTGCCGAGCAAAATGTCGCCGACGGCGCGGCGGCCCGCGTCCCTGCGGCAGCCGGCAGGCGAAGGCGCCGCCTCAGTCCCCGGGAGCAGACGCCTCCCCCGCGCGCTCCCGGTCTCGGCCCCCGCCCGCTGCGTGGGGGCGGCCGCTTCGGTGCCGAGCGCGAGGCGCGGGGGTGCAGCGCGTCTGCCAGCCCGGGGCCCCAGGCCCACGTCCCCGGCCCACCCGGCCCAGGCGCCCGCGCCCCCGCGTCCCCAGTAGGCGCCGTCCCAGGGGCCCGCCACCGCGGGAAGCGTCAGTTAGGGGCTGGAGTTGCTGCCCCGTCCAGTGAACGGTGCAGCCCCCCCGGGGTCGCACCCTCTGCGCTCCCCTCCTGACACCCCTGCGCTGCTCTCCTCTCCCAGAAACGAGTCCCCGCGGTCGCTCTTGCTTCCTTCCTGTGTTCACACAGCACCTGTTACTTTGGTTTTAACCCCTTTCCACGTGTTAGTACGAATTCCTTTCTTCTCGGCACCCCAAACATTTTTTTCAACTTCATTAAACCCGCCAATCCACCCTCTCAGAGACGTCTGTACAAAAAGCCTGGACAGGTTCAGTTGCCTCGTGCGGCAGCATACAATGTTGCTGCAGTCGTTACAGTTTCAAGTGTGGCCCCACGCAGATCCTTACCCTCCGTTAAAAGGAGCCTTGATACATTCGTAGCAAAAAAGATTCGAAAGCAGCTTTGGAAAATCAAAATACTTAAAACAGTTGAAAAACAGGCCTAGGCCATCCATGAGTGAGTTACACCGGTCTGGCTTCCGTAGTGGGTTTTCCTCCATTCACCTATTTTTTTTTTCATCTACTATTTAAAGAAAAAAAATTTTTTTTTAATGTTTACTTTTGAAAGATGGAGAGACAGTGCGAGCAGGGGAGGGGCAGAGAGAGAAAGGGAGGCGCAGAATCTGAAGCAGGCTCCAGGCTCCGAGCTGGCAGAGAGCCCTACGCGGGGCTTGAACTCGTGAGCCATGAGATCATGACCTGAGCGGAAGTCCGACGCATAACTGACGGAGCCACCCAGGCGCCCCTCCATCTGCTATTTTTGCTTCTGTCTTCATTCATATTCTGCCCCAGCCCCTCATGGAAGCCGACTGATCCAGAGGTCGACACTGCCCAAATGGGACAAGTCAGACTGTCCTGAGAACTTGAAATGAGCAGTCCAGGAGTCATTACCCCTGGATTGTTAAGGGCAGTTTTCTGGATGGACCACTGCGTGAGCCCTGGCTGTTGACCTCCCCACAGCGGCCCTGACTTCTCTCTTCCCCAACTTTGCCTTTTGATCCTTGAGACACCCCCCAGGAACCTTCTAATGCATTCCACTTTTGTGGAAGTGGCCACGGGTGGTTTGGGATGGTTGCGACCCAAAGAATGGTAACAAATATATTAATAACCTGGGGGGAAATGGCAATGTGCAGTTGTATGAAAAATGCAGAACGCAAGCTGTCTCAGCCTTGGCTGCGTGATTAAACACCCCAAAACTTAGTGGTTTAACATTACAAAAAGATTGCTTGTTTCTCACAACTCTGTGGGCTAGCCAGGCAGTTCTACTTTCGCCTTGCTGGTCTAGACTCACCGTACAGTGGCCTTTAGCCGGAGGGAGAGTTGAGCTCATGAGGGCCTCACATGCCTGCTGGTGGGGCTGGCTGTGCACTGGCCTCGTTTGGTCCCCTCCCTGTGGCCTCATCCTCAGGAGGCTAGACTGGTTTTTCCACTCGCCCCTGTCTTCTGAGAGGGTAATGGCAAGCTGGAAGGCCTGGAAAGGTCATATACATCTCTTCTCCTGCATCTAATACTCAAATAAACCACAAGTCCAGCCCAGATTCAGAGAGAAATAAACTTCACCCCTGCAGGAAAAGGGCAGCATCTAACTTCCCTGAGTGCTTTGTGGTCCTACTTTACAAGGTAATATACTGGGGTTTTTTTGTTTTTTGTTGTTTGTATAGCTGAAAAATAGAACTAGGAATGATTTGTTTTATTTTTTTTTTAAGTGTATTATCTGAGAGTGAGAGCACGCCCAAGTGAGGGAGAGGCACAGAGAGAGGGAGAGAGAGAGTCCTATGCCTTGTCAGCATGCAGCCCAACGCACGGGGTCTGATCACATGGTTCGTGAAATCGAGAGCTGGACGCTTAACTGAGCCACGCAGGTGCCCCGATTTGTTTTGCTTTTACCTGTTGTGCACACTTAAGCGTGCTACTTTGATTCTAATTTTTTAAAGTGTTATTATTCATCAGGGCTCATCCACTTGGAGGTGATAAAAACCAATTCAGCCAGCTTAAACAGAAAGGACATTTACCGACTCTGGCCAAGCTAAACCCAGAGTCCCAGTCAATTTCACTGGGATTCTATTTCTTTCTGTCTTTGAGCTCTGCTTTCCTCCTGGGGCTGGCCTTTCCCCCCCCCCCACCTCCCCCACCCCCCAATGTAAATGGACTTCTTCCACATAGCTGAGGAAGAACCCCTTGTAGCCTTATGTTGTCTTAGCTGAGGACCACCAGCATAAGAGAACAAAGATTCTCTGGTCACATGCTTAGCCGTTGGCAGGTGTAGGAAGTGACATGATCGGCCAAGCCTGGGAAACGTGCCCATCTCTGTCGATGGGGATAGGGTGGCAGGCTGAGATTGACAGCCCAGGGAATAAGGATGGAGTGACTCCTCAGAAGGAGGAGTGATAGGCACACAAAACTGCGTGTGCCCACGTGGAGGTTTGTCTTTGTGTCTAAGAAGATGAGAATATTCTAATTTGACAGCACGTGTAAGAGGGATAAAAACGTGGGATATAGTTGATCTTAAGTATGTTGATCTTAAGCTGTTAAGAATTTGAATACAATCGGGGCGCCTGGGTGGCTCAGTCGGTTGAGCATCTGACCTCGGCTCAGGTCACGATCTCACAGTTTGTGAGTTCGGGCCCCGCGTCGGGCTCTGTGCTGAAGGCTTGGAGCCTGGAGCCTGCTTCAGATTCTGTCTCCCTCTCTCTCTCTCTCTCTCTCCCTCCACCACTCACACTCTGTCTCTCTCTCTCTCTCTCAAAAATAAACATTAAAAAAATTAAAAAAAAAAAAGAATAGTCTGTTCATACAGCACGGAAAGCTGCCGATGTGGATGAGAGTGTCCGTCATATTTGCAGGTGGGGTTAGGACCCGTAAATAGTGGTTACAAGATACAACTGTGGCAAACGTTGGGAATGGGAGCTGCTTTTTGTTTTTTTAATACTTATGTATTGTTGAGAGAGAGACACAGTGCGCAAGCAGGGGAGGGGCAGAGAGAGAGGGAGCCACAGAATCTGAAGCAGGCTCCAGGCTCTGAGCTGGCAGAGAGCCCAATGCGGGGCTTGAACTCGTGAGCCATGAGATCATGACCTGAGCCGAAGTTGGACACATAACCGCCTGAGCCACCCAGGTGCCCCTGGGAACTGGTTTCTTAAGCAAGAGGGAAATTTTAGGAATGGCCTAAGAATCTCTCAGAAGACACAGAGAAGGTGGAAAACAGGCAGGCCTCAAGGAGACCTCTGAGGCCAGGCTGCAGGGGCCTGGATGGACAAGAGGGGCCTGACTTTGGCAGAGGGAGGCTTCAGTGAGAGGCAGCCCTGGGAGAGCCTCTCCACCAGGGTGACTGGGGAGCCAATAGAAAGCAATGCTGAATCCTGGGAGACTATAGGAAAATAATAGCTATTTGCTACATAGGCGTACAGATTCGTTATTAAGACCTGCTAGTCCGACTTCAACTCAGGTCACGATCTCGCGGTCCGTGAGTTCGAGCCCCCGCGTCGGGCTCTGGGCTGATGGCTCAGAGCCTGGAGCCTGCTTCCGATTCTGTGTCTCCCTCTCTCTCTGCCCCTCCCCTGTTCATGCTCTGTCTCTCTCTGTCTCAAAAATAAATAAACGTTAAAAAAAAAATTAAAAAAAAAAAAAAAGGCCTGCTAGTGACTCAGTCTGGTCACAAAAATGCATGGCTGATTCTCTGGGCTCCCTGCTTCCCAGAGCCCTCCCCAAGCATCTGGCACTATCTCCCCCTCAGGGTGCCACCCCATCCTGGGTCAATAACCTCGTCCTTCTTTAGCACAGGGAGGCCGTCTTCCAAGAGCTCTCTCCACTTCACTTGTCCTTTCTTCTGAGAAGATGTTCTTTTCAGGTCATGGGCTCTGCTCCCAGTTCTCCCGAGCCCTCCCCTCCACCCCCTCTCCAAACACGAACATACTCAGAAGTCGCCCGTCCACCCTGCCCTTTTTATAACTCCAACTCCCAATGGAGAAGCTACAAACGCTAGATATTCTCCCAGACCCTCTCCTGTGGCTGGAGTGCAGTTATGAGACCCTAAACTCTGTTCGTCAGATACTCCTGTCCCGAGGCTTGCCATCAGGGTTTCCTGTTGCATCGGAAGCAGGGACCAGGAGGCTCTCTGGCCGCGGTGTCAGTTTCAAGGCTGAGTTCCTGGGGCAGCAGTGGCCACAGTGCTCGGAGAAACCCCAGGGCCCAGAGCCAGCCGAGTCAGGGATGGGAGCCGCACACCCAGGGCTCCAGGGAGGGCAGTGGCGGTCTCCGTGGCTATTCTTCCTCTGAGAGCTCCACGCCTGTCTTTTCCAGCCCGTCCAGAGCTTCTGGAAGCCACCCAGGCAAAGTTTTTAAATATGTGTCTTTTCTTCTAAAACGAGCAGAGCGGATTGGTCTGCCGAGCAATTAGGCGCTTTGTTCAACACACCGGACGGTCCTGACTCCTCCTCTCGGATGGGTTTCCCAGTTTCCTTGGCAGCTTCCTATTTCTCCGTCTCCCTTTTTAAGCCACGGATTCCCCCCATTCTTTCCCCTCCGCTCTCCTCCTGCCCCCCCCCCCCCGCACGAGGGATCGCATAGCAGCGGTGACCCCTCTGCATCACGGCATCAATGCCGCGGTGCCCCGCCCCCACTCTGGGGCCACACCGCCTTCCAGGTCACCGTCCGTCCTCCCCTCGCGCCCAGCTGGCTACCACTTCAAGCTCAGGGTTCGTCGTATCTACCACCGTCCTCGCCCCGCCCATCCCTTCTTCTGGAGTCCCAGTTCCTGCTAACGGCATGTCCGTTCTCCCAGTCCCAGTCAAAATGTCATCTTTGTGAGCGGGTGCCCCACGCGCAATCACTCGCTGGTGTGATCACGTCTATCAGGCCGTATTTCCTGTGCCCGTCCTCTCACCCGCCACCTATCAGCCCAGTTGGGGGCACGCTCACAAGCACCAACTCCCCTTGGCGGCCCTGCAGAGAGCAAGGACCTGATCAGATAAGGGGTCTACACGGTCAGGGGCAGGCCTAGCTGAGCTGCTGCACCCACAAGGCCTCCCCCGATCCTCAGCTGAAGGGGAAGCTGGGCCCGTGGCGTGGGAAAGAGCTGTCAGAGCTGTGGGCTCATTCAGACTCTAAATAAGAGAGTCTAGAAAAATAACATTAAAAAAAAAAAAATCCTCCAGGACACCTCAGGACTGTTTAACTGCCTTCCTTCCCTCCTTGTCTACAACGAACGTAGCCAGGAATTGTCATACACAAAAGTACACACAGAGAATTCCTTTCACAGGAGCAAGATCTAGGCCAAGCATTTGTTTGCCTGGATTGTTCCTGGTCGGCATAACCTTCTCTCTCAAGGCCCTACCAGCCACGGGAAGAATGAAAAGATGAAACACAGTGTGTAGCTTGAATTCCTACCGAGAAGCCTGCAGTCCCGTTAACAGGCAGAGGGTGGCCGTGCAGAGAACGCCAGCCATTTGCACGATCTCTCTGCAGAAGAGAAGTTAGACTCCTTCCTGGCCAGCGGCTTCGGGAGTCCCACGAAGGGGGAGGGAAACCACCCAAAGTCCTTCACTTACCGAGAACAGGCCTAGAGCTTCTGCGCCAGGACCCACTGACCACAGACCCTGAGCTTGACCACTAGTTGAGCTCCTCTGAGTGGCTCCTCAGCCCTGGGGCGGGCTGTCAGGTGAGAGACCCCTGTCTCAGCCCATCCAGGGCTGAGGTGATTCCAGCCCCGAATCACCTCCCAGAGGCCCCATCTCCTAATACCAACTGGAAGGGTGGGAAGTAAGGAGCATAAGTGGGCGGGGGGTGGAGGGGCATTGGTTTCAACATACAAATTTGAGAGGGACACAAACATTCATACTGTGGCCACCCCTATGTCCTCTGCCCTTCCTCCACCTCTGCTGCCTTTCACCGACTGTTCTAGTTCGTTCGCTGAACAGCCCTACAAGCTCTTCCTCCCTCTTCTCCCTCCCTCTCCCCGCCTCCTTCTCTCTCTCTCTTTGCTTGACTTCTAGCACAGAGCCTCTGGCCCTCTCCGGAGCAATCCCCTGTCCCTGATCTTCCTACGCTTGGTCCCATCTAGCAAAGAAACAAAAATACCCCCAATTACCTTGACTACTAGATAATAAGCCATCAAATCCAGAAACACAGTGTGATTACCATGGCAATTTGTCAGAACACAGTCTCATCTGGCTGCATTGGTAACGCCTGCTTTGAAAGAGTGCTCCACGATGTTGAACGCTGAGCCCCAGGTTGCCTATTTGTGTGTGTTTCTGAAGAAATCTTGGCCCTACCTGCATATACTCTGTCAGCCCACCCCCGTGTAGACCAGGATGCCTTTTTTTTCCCCCCTGCGGCTTCATAATGTTCATGGAAGGATGGACACTCTACTGTCCACTTAAGTAAGCAGCAGAGAAAATCTATATTCCAGGTCCCCCACCCCACCCCAGAGAATAGAGCCCCCAACTCTATTAGGCTTGGGAACAAGAACGTATTTTTCATGGAGGATTGCCTAATGGGTATGCACTCACTCCATCGCTCTAAGTGATTATTTCCCCCCTCTAAATCTTTTCCTTGTTTTCTAGCCAACCCATGGGACAAGTGTGCTTCAAGAGCATTTCTCTGGTGTCTCACAGAGGTGTTATATGTGGTGTTAGAGCACTGGCTTCACGGGTGGATTCTCCAAGAAACGGCCAGATGCGACTTTCTTTTAAATCCGTGCAAGGGAGTCGAGATGCCCTGTCTGCCCCTTTACCCATGATCCCCTTGTGAAATCTCACAGGAGACATCTGTCTGGGTCCTCTGTTGACGCATTGACTTATTTTGACCATTTGGGCACTGAAACTTCTGTGGTTTTGCTTGGCTTCGAGTGTGTCAAGTTCAGAGACAGGGGCAACCGTGTGGCCCACTCTCGTGCACCAACCTCCCATCACTTTGTTCTGTTTTAATTTCCTTTTGGTCGCCTCTTTTACTGATCTTATCCTATCGCATGGTGTATTTTGGATGCTCACTTAAACCCATTATGAATCCTTTCTTCATGTATGAGTCCTTTTTGGTTGGAAAATCATTAATTCTTCCGAACTGATGTAACATGTAAACTTTTTTTTTTTTTTTAATTCAGTGAGACTCGCAGGGGTATGTAACGTGAACCTCACAGATCTTACGTAGGAAGGCAAGATATATTATATATCTCAAGGGGAAACCGATATCTAAATACACTTGAGCCCTTTTTGAATTGAGGGTGGGCATCACAATCCCCAAGTAGATGGATAAAAATAAGAACGAATAGCTTGTGTTTCCACTCTTTACATGGCAGCCGTTATTATGTCACGGTGTTTGAGTGAGGGAAGGGCAAAGAGGGCCAATACAGACTTGCCGTGCACACAGCCACCCCCTCCACCCAGGTAGCACTCCGCCAACCGTAGATGTCACAGCATGATGTGATGTCACTAGAGTCCTTTTCCAATGCAACATTTGGAATAGTCCGCTTTGGATCATTGTTGTTGGACAAAAGAAGCGATTTGGGAAATCTTTTCACAGTGGGCATCTTTGTATGGAAGAAAACGGGTTGGCAACACGAGGGACCCCACCATCCGAGGCCTTGACATCCACTGCCGAACTGCAGTCGAATTCGGTTTCCTGCACGTCACGGAGAGCCTGCTGTGTGTCCAGCACTGTGCTCGGGGGAGGAAACCTAAAAGACCCAGGTCTGGAAATGTGAAAGACTCAGGACTCAACTTCCAGGCCCACTAGCATTCAGTGGTTTCCAGTTGGAGGGGGTGGGGGTCGCATACTCTTCTGGGAATATAAATAAAGCTATGGGCTCTTTCCCCAGAAAAAAATAGATGTACACACAAGACATTTGCCTGCCTGTCATCCTGTCCCTGTGCCAGCTAATGGATCCCAGGGAAAGAAGCCCCATCTCGTATTCGTGAGGCAAACTATACACTCAGGTATCTAACAAATGCCTCCTAATATCAGGCTTTCTGCTCACATTATCGCAATTAATTCTCAAAACAACTCTGTCAACTAGACTTATTACGTCCACTTTAGAGATGGTAAAACTGAGGACTAGCCCTAATAAAAAAAACTTGACCAACATTACGTGGGTAGTAAGTAGCCGATGAAACTAGAACCCAAGCACGCCCCCGACTCCAGAGTTAACGCGCATGTTACTAGAAGGGATGATTAAGACAAAAGGAATTTGGCTGAGGAGCAGTTGGCCAGGTACCCTGAGGCAGAGAATAAAGAGGGTGGGGACAATGTGGTATGGAGAGTAAGTGTACCGGGCACTGGGGCCAGATTGCCTGAGTTTGAATCTTGGCTTTGCCCCTATGTGACCTTGGTCAGGTACCTTAACCTCCTTGTGCTTCAGTGTCCGTAGGCACAAAATAGATGCGGTAGCAAGGTCTTGTGAGGATTGGATACAATTACAGTGTGTGAAGTAATGGAATTTGCATGTGCATTTAATAAGCAACCAGGAGACGGGAGCTCTTTTTATCAGAAAGCAGCAGCCCAGGATGACCGTGTGCCGAGTAACTTAGGATAGTGACGGCTGGAAAAAAAAAAAAAAATCAGACTGGCAAGAGTTGAATGAGCTTCAGAAATGAAGTTTCAATGAAGAGACGAGATAAAAGCCAAATCTTAGAATTGTCAAATCACTTTTGTGCATCTGAAACTAATATAACATTGTATGTCACCTATACTTAAATTATATATATATATATATATATATATATGTTTTTTTTTTTTTTTTAATAAATAGTGTGTGGGGTGCCTGGGGGGCTCAGTCAGTGAAGCGTCGAACTCTTGATTTCAGCTCAGGTCACGATCTCACGGTTTGTGAGTTCGAGCCCCACGTCAGGCTCCAAGCTGACGGCGTGGAGCCTGCTTGGGATTCTCTGTCTCAAAATAAATAAATAACCTTAAAAAATAAATAAATAGTATGTGAGTCGTGAGGCAATGAGCGTAGCCCACGTAAGCTGCTCATTTTCAAAGCCTGACAGAGAACAGCCTTCACCATCGTGCAGATCTCTCCCCTGAGCGTTTAAATGAACCTCTGAGACACGTTCTTTCTGAATTTGTAAGAGAGTCACATTGAGCGCTTTGGGGGAATTCTACTGTCTGAGTCGGCTCAGGGGGGTTAGGGCTTCAACATAAGAATTTGGAGGGGCGCCTGGGTGGCGCAGTCGGTTACGCGTCCGACTTCAGGCAGGTCACGATCTCGCGGTCCGTGAGTTCGAGCCCCGCGTCGGGCTCTGGGCTGATGGCTCAGAGCCTGGAGCCTGTTTCCGATTCTGTGTCTCCCTCTCTCTCTGCCCCTCCCCTGTTCATGCTCTGTCTCTCTCTGTCCCAAAAATAAATAAACGTTGGAAAAAAAAAATTTAAAAAAAAAAAAAAAAAAAAGAATTTGGAGGGAACACGGTTCAGTCCACAGCATAGACTTGGCCGGTTCTGGAGATCCACTGGGATGGCAAAGTCCACTCAACTTTCAGAGCCGATTAAACTTTATCGCCCAAAAACGTGACTCAGGAGAGTCAGAGAGTTGCCCATTTTCTGAGCGTGGAGAGGAGAAAGCGCGTATGTGAAAGGGACTTGAGTGAACTACAAGTCAACTACTGATTGTGTGGCTGCTGACATTGTGGCACATCTCGTCATGCCTTCTTTTCAGAACCCTGGGAGTTGGCAACCATGACGAAAATGGCTGGTCAGAAGCCAGGTTAAAGCTTCAGCCCCCTGTGTGGTCAAGGGGCGATAACACCTCCATTGCCTCATCTAGCCTGGGCTGCTGGGGCACGTACACATGTCTGCCGATAGATGAGACAGGGCTCAGAATGGCAGGGTAAACTTCGTGGACAATTAGCACAGGATTTTCCAAGCACCATGGTGGATGTTCAGAATGCATTTGCTTTTTGATGATGCAGTGGACTCTGTTGAGTCTCAGACAGGAAACGAGATATTCTAGGGCCACCTGGATGGCTCAGGGGGTTAAGCGTCTGATCTTAGTCTCAGCTCAGCTCATGATCTCACAGTTTGTGAGTTCGAACCCCACGCCAGGTGCCAAGCTGACGGTGAGGAGCCTGCTTGAGATTCTCAATCTCTCTCTCTCTCTCTTTCTCTCTGCCCCAATCCGCCTCAAAATAAATAAATAAACTTAAAAAAAAAAAAAAAGCCAAGATAGTTTGTAAACATTGGCCTTCACAAACTTCTCTAAAAGAAAACTTTTCCACAGGCATAGTAAGGACTTAACCTGGCCCAGAAGGAGGCCTGGCCTTTGCTCTCAGCCCCTGGGTGGGTAATCTCCAAGCTCTTGGAATGTCCTGACCTCTGAGTGTCTTTGTTTGCTTGGGCGTCTTGGACCCTACCAGAATGTCTAACAATGTGATTTATGAGGGGCGCTTTTAAGTCCTGCAATATCAGCTCAACTTCCAAAAGATCTGGAAACTGAGACCAGCTACATACACAGCTGACGAAGGAGCCCCCATAGAGACTGAGGCGTGGGTGAACTTCCTTGGTTGGCAATATTCCACAAATAACGTCACCCATCATTGCTGGGAGCAGTTAGCACTGCCCGTGACACCATGGGGAGGGAACAACCAGAAGCCCTGCTTCTGGAACCCTCCCGGACTGCCCCACGCAACGCTTCCTTTTGCCATTATATTGCAACCATTGGCTTTCAGTGAGTTCTGTGAGTTCTTCTAAGGAATTATCAAACCTGGGGCGTCCCAAACTTGGGGCTGGTGTCCAGAGCGAGGGTGATCTTGTGACCTGGGCACGCTACCTTCTCAATATTAGAGATTAATAAGCACGAGTACACAGTGGAGCAAAGGACTCTTGGTGGAAAAGTGTAGATAGTAGAGAAAAAGTGTTTGAACCTTCTGATCATTGCTACAAAGTTAAATTCGAATCCCTGTTGGCAGGAGTGGGTGGGAGAAGATGCAACACATCTCCTTTCATGGATCTCCTGACGTTGCTTAAATATTGGTTACTCCACATTCCTCTAGTCTTTAAAACCGAGAATACATGTGTAAGGTCATTTAGTGAAGGTGGCTCAGTCAGTTAAGTGTCGGACTTCGGCTCAGGTCATGATCTCCTGGTTCACAGGTTCAAGCCCCATGGCGGGCTCTGTGCTGACAGCTCGGAGCCCGGAGCCTGCTTTGGAGTCTGTGTCCCTCTCTCTCCGCCCCTCCCCCCTCTCAAAAATAAACATGAAAAAATTTTTTTGTAAGGTCATTTAGTGAAGGTAAATAAGTTTCGCAAGATCATACACTTATTGTCAGAGCTGGGACCAGAATTTTCTCTTTCATTTTACTCATTAAATGAGTAATATATATATATATATATATATATATATATATATACATACATTCTGGGAGAGCCTACCTGACATAAACCCCAAAGATGAACCAGGAGAGTACTGTTGTTCATGATTCCCAATAAAGACGTTTCAGACACATAATTTAGAGATACAGGGTGTTAAAATAGCGATGAGGGGCGCCTGGGTGGCTCGGTCGGTTGGGCGACCGACTTCAGCTCAAGTCACGATCTAGCAGTTCGTGAGTTCGAGCCCCGCGTCGGGCTCTGTGCTGACAGCTCAGAGCCTGGAGCCTGTTTCAGATCCTGTTTTCCTCTCTGCCCCTCCCCCACCCACACTCCGTGTTTCTCTCTCGCTCGCTCTCAATAATGGGTAAACATTTTTTAAAAATTTTAAAATAGCAACGAAAGTCCGGCACAAGAGGACTGCAGGGAAATCAGTAGCCAGCACTACATTTCCGTCCTTGCCATGAGGTCGAAATACACGACTTTATAATAAGCACCTCTCTCTGCAGTCAGCGATGGCTGGTTGGCAACTCTTCTTGAGCTCTTTCCTTTTCCCGGACAGATCCTTTGACTTCTTAAAATGGAAAGATGCATACATAATATAGTGGTTCTAGTGTAGGACCGTGGTGGCTTGATTCATTAAGCATTTATTGGCGGCCTGGGAGGCAGTTTTCATCCCCGGATAAAGAAGAACTTTCTTACAAATTGAATTGGGCCCGAAATGTGACCGGCTGCTTAGGTGTGGACCACAGAAAACCCTTGCTGGGGATTCGGTTGTTCAGTGGAAGACTGAATTAGATCAGTGAGGTCACTTACCAGTTAGTATGTAGGGCCCTGCAGTTGGACAGAGCTGGGCTGAACACCCAGCTTCCCCACCTACTCCCAGCGTGCCCCTGGGCGAGGCATCTGCCTCTCTGAGCCTAAGCTGCCAGACCCTGAGAGATGGGAATGATAACACCCGTGTCACAGAGACGTTGTGGAGGATTCAGTGAGACGCACACTGAGGGCTTCACAAGCACTCCGTAAATGCTAGAAGCTTTGACATTTTACGCCTTAAAGAAAACACACGGAAATCTTTTGCTAAAGAAAGTCTGACCAAGGGAGCTTAAACGGGTGAAACAGATAGAAATATAGTTTCCTTTAAAAAATTTTTTTTAATGTTTACTTATTTTGAGAGAGAGAGAGTCGCAGGGCAGGTGGGGGAGGGGCAGAGAGAAAGGGAGGCACAGAATCCGACGCAGGCTCCGGGCTCCGAGCTGTCAGCACAGAGCCCGATGCGGGGCTCGAACTCATGAACCGCGAGATCATGACCTGGGCCGAAGTCGGATGCTCAACCGATTGCACCACCCAGGTACCCCTAGGGTTTTGGTTTACATGGAATCCTAGGTATCAATCCTCGCCCTCTAGAAAAACAAGAATATTTGCTAAAGTTTTTACTCACTGTTCATCTCATCTGCAGAAGGGTAGTAGTTCCTGCGAGCATTTCCTACCTGGTCAGGCCACCTTCTACAGCAGACAGATTCCAAAATCTGCATATTCGAAAACAATAGAAGCCTGTTTCTCACTCAAAGAGGGGGCTGTCCTCCCAGCAATGAGTCAGGGACCCTGGATCTCCCCATCTTGTGACACAGCCGCCCCAAGGCCATCCCAACACATAGCTTCCAGGTCACAAGGAGAAGGGGAAGGGAGGGGACCAGTTGGAGAAAAACGACCTGTGTGTTTCTCTTTTACTCTCACGTGACCACCACACTCAGAACTCTACTGACACCAACATGCATAGGTTTTTACACACCAAGCAATTCTGTGACGCCAGCTGGGTGGCCTACAATTCAGTTCTGATATTATCTACCTGGAGTCAGCCTCAGATCCCACAGGTTAAGGGCTCAGTCCCGTAAATGGCCCCCACTTCAGAGGCCAGTCGCAGGTCACCACCTGTCCCCAAGTTACCTACAACTTCTGTGCCACCTGGCTGCAAATCAGAGGTTCCTGTGACCCCTCTCCTTGGATTTGATCATTTGCGGGATAGAATGGCTCACAGAACTCAGGGCGACACGTACTAACATTTGATGGTCTGTTACAAGGGTATGATAAAGGATATCAATGAGCAGTTAGATGAACAGACACATAAGGCAATATCCAGAAGGGTCTGGAGTCCAGGATCTTCTGTCCCCATGGAGCTGGAGTGTGCCTCTGCTGGCATATAGATGTGTTTATCGACCTAGAAACTCTCCGAACCCCGTAGGTTTGGGATTTTTGTAGACACTTTTTCATGTAGGCAAGACGGATGATTAACTCAACCTCCAGCCTCTCTCCCCTTCCCAGAGGATGGCAGGCAGGGCCGAAAGTTGCAAGGTTCTAATCGTGGTCTTAGATTGGTCTTGCGGGTCGCCAGCCTCCATCCTGAAGCCCACTCAGAGTCACCTCATTAGAACAACAGACACTCCAGGGGCACCTGGGTGTCTCAGTAAGTGAAGCGTCCTCCTCTTGATTTCGGCCCAGGTCATGATTCCAGGGTCGTAGGACTGAGCCCTCCATTGGGCTCCACACTGAGTGTGTAGCCTGCTTGAGATATTCTCTCTCCCTTTGTCTCTTTCTCTCTGCCCCTCTCCCCCAGGCTCTCTCTCTCCAAAAAAAAAAAAAAAAAAAAAAAAAAAAAGAACAGACACACGTATCATCCAAGAAATTCCAAGGGATGTAAGAGCCCTGTGTCAGAAACCAAGGTCAAAGAGGGGCACCTGGGTGGCTCAATCAGGTAAGCATCCGACTTCGGGCTCAGGTCATGATCTCACGGTCCGTGAGTTCAAGCCCCGCGTCGGGCTCTGTGCTGACAGATCAGAGCCTGCAGCCTGCTTCGGATTCTGTGTCTCTCTCTCTCTCCGTCCCTCCCCCACTCACACTGTCTCAAAAAATGAATACGGCCCGAGCCTCCGATGTGGGGTCAGCACCGGTATCGGAACAGATGTTACAACATGAACAAAGCCTGCCCTCCACGCGGACAAAGGGAACCCACAAGTGGCCGAGTTGACAGAATGATTCCTGGTGTGGGAGAAAATTTAAAGTGGGAGGAAGGCTTCTCTGAAGAGGGGCATTTGAGAAGAAACCGGAGCTGGACGAACATTTCGAGGACACAGGGTCAAGGCAGGGATGACAGTGAAAGCCCGAAGGAGCACAGGCCACTAGTGGCTGGGGAAGTGCCGGGAGGAGCTATGGGAACAGCTCTGAAGGGCCCCCTGCTGCTTTCCCAGCAGCCCGTGACTATGAGAACGGGGACCAAGCACGACCGTCCCGTCCGATGCATCACTCTCCCTGCACTTCGTTCGGGAGTTCTTACCTTCCAAGGCTGCAGCTGTGACAGCAATTTCAACGTAAGTCACTTTTTTTAAAGTTTATTTGTGTATTTTTAAGAGAGCGAGGGAGCGAGCAGGGGAGGGGCAGAGAGAGAGAGGGAGACGGAGAAGCCCGAGCAGGCTCTGCACTGTCAACACAGAGCCCGACGCGGGGCTCGAACTCAGGAACCAAACTGTGAAATGGTGACCTGAGCCGAAATCAGACGCTTGACCCACTGAGCCACCCAGGCCGCCCCTAATAAATGCTTAATTAATAATAAACTATCCCGAGTTTTCTTAGTTTACCTGTCCTTCTGATTCTAGTTTTATCTTCGGGAACCTGGAAGTGTGTCGATCAATCTGGGATTACCTCCCAGCCCTTCAAGTGTTTAGGAGACAGTCCTGTCCTATCAGTAAGTCATTGATGACATTAGAAGTGGCCTGAAGGGTCACCTAATCAAGCCCTTCATTTGGATAAGGAGGAAACTGAACCTCAGAGGCCAAGCCCTGACTCTCAACCAAGTGTCCCCCTCCCTCCACCCTGCTCCCCCTCCCCCTCTCCACAGGCCTCACCTTCTCCAGTATAAAAGCAACTCTTCCCTGGGGAGAAGACAAGTGTCTCTTCTCCACAGCTCCTTACTTTTCCCAATTTTTATAACACGGGTTTGTTTTTCTGCAGTAAAAAACTAAAACATGAAAAATGTTAAAAATGAAAAAGTTTCCTTTGTTGGGGAGCCTGGGTGGCTCAGTCAGTTAAGCGTCCGACTTCAGTGCGGATCATGATCTCACGGTTCATGTGTTCGAGCCCCGCGTCGGGCTCTGGGCTGATGGTGGGGAGCCTGCTTAGGGTTCTCTCTTTCCCTCTCTCCCTGCCCCTCTCCAGCCTGTGTGCACACAAGCACACACTCTCATGCTCTCTCTCTCTCAAAATAATAAATAAACTCTAAAAAAAGTTTCCTTCACTCTCCTTGGTATGGCATTCCACACGCCTCCTTATTCTGGTCACCCAGCTCAACGTTCCAGAATTCATCACTGTTCCCGGATCTTGAAATGCAGAGCCCAGACTTGAACTGAGATGCGGACTAACAGAAACTAGGTGAAAACTGATTTTCATGTACTATGGCTTGAACATGATCTTGACACGGATGCTTCAGGAAGGTAGGGCGGGATTGCGTATCTCTTTTAATCATGCCGCAATGTGTTCTATTCAGCTCCCCAGTGATTCTTCTCATGAATTGCCAACGTGTTTCTCTCGCATTTAAAAATCTAAATCCAACCTTGGCATTCATCCTGGTTGGCATTGATGCCCACCAGGCATTGATCTGAGCCCGCCATTTCAGGCTGTCAAGCTTGGATGTCAAGTTTGGTTGTCTGCCGACTAGTTGCCCTGTCGCTTTCGAAGTGCCTACGAATTTAGCAAGCAGGTTTTCCATTTCCAAACATTGAGAAACTAGAACAGAATACTCCACCCCCTACTACGATATCAATCCAGTTTCCAAACATCATTGTTCAAGCAACCCATCTCTCACCTGTCCAAGCGTGTCACTACCCAACCCACATTTCTCCATTTCATGCATAGGGTTTTATGTCGGATGCCATATGAAACGGACCAAACACCCTTGCGGGATCCCTCGGAGGTATTGACTGAGCACCACAATCTGAACAAGCAATGGCATCACTTTGGCATGACTTACCTGCTCTTTCTGAACGAGTGCAGACTCCCAGAAATCTCCTTATGCTTTTCCTCATAGTTGAAATCATATATTCAACAATGAATCTCAGGAGTTTTCTGGAAAGCAATGTCACACAGACCTACGGTTTCTCGGGATCTACTATATTTTCCTTTAAAAAAAAAAATGAGGGGCGCCTCGGTGGCTCAGTCGGTTGAGCGTCCGGCTTCGGCTCAGCTCATGATCTCATGGTACGTGGGTTTGAGCCCTGTGTCGGGCTCTGTGCTGACCGCTCAGAGCCTGGAGCCTGTTTCAGATTCTGTGTCTCCCTCTCTCTCTGACCCTCCCCCGTTCATGCTCTGTCTCTGTCTCTCAAAAATGAATAAACATTAAAAAAAATTTTTTTAAATGACATGCCAGCCTGGTTCCAATCTTGTTTAATATTCCTATTATCTAGATCTAAGGTATCATCTGTGATTCTTTTAAAATCACCAAAAAGGGTTCCAGGGGTGCTCAGTCGATTGAGCGTTCGACTTTGGCTTAGGCCATGATCTCACATTTCGTGAGTCCGAGCCCCGTGTCAGGCTCTGTGTTGTCAGTGCAGAACCCACATGGGACCCTCTGTCCCCTCTCTCTCTGCCCCTCCCCTGCTAGCGTGCTCTCTCTCTCTCTCTCTCTCTCTCTCAAAAATAAATAAACATTTCAAAAATTTTAAATCGCCACAAAGGGCTCCAAATTATATCCGGGGGCATCTTTAGAATGCAGTTATAGACTACCTGGGTCTGAAGTCTGAAACTCATAAAGCATCTTGCTCTGCCCTGGATTATGCTTTTGCCTAAAAGGACAATGCAGAGGACGGTGAGGCAAAGAGAAACTCCGGTTTTCATTATAATACACGAGCGCTTCTCTGGGGGCATCACTCGACAAAGAAAACCGAGTGCTAGCGTCTTCTCCAACCCTCGTGCGTGTTATAGGTCCAGACATTTCCAAACCGACCAGCTGGGGTCCTCAGGGACTGAACTTTCCCACGGAGCCCTGGATCCCTCAAAGGATCAGGTGGCGTTTCCCGGGCAGCGGGCCACCACGAACTAGAAGGTAAATGATATCATGGCCAGATTCGGACCAGGGTATCTGTTTCCTCCTCCCAAAACTTCAAGTTCTGTGTGACCCGCTTGCCAAGCCAGGCATCGTCCTGTGTCACGTTTATAAATAGCTCCAAACATCTCCAGAGGGACTCAGGGGCCCCCTGGACATACAGGGGTCAGCGGAGACGAGAAAGAGGAGAAATGTTTTAAGCTCTTCAGCGATTGCTTTGCACGAATGCTTTGCATTGGACCAAGCCCATGACAGAAACAGATCTGTGTATGTGGCGGGTAGGGGCTCGGGCCTCGGGCTCAGCACCTTCTCACTGATGGGGCTGATGGTCCAGATTTGGCTTCTCCAGAGAAACAGAAGAGGACTTGGCCGCGGAATTTATTTGAAGGGTGGCCAGCAGGATTAATCCTAACTGCGAAAATCCTTACCCGGTGGTATTCTGCGTAATCCCAGGTAGCGTGTAAAGCGGTGGTCTGAAAAGACCCAGCATGCACTTCGGAGATCTAGGGGATCAAAGAGACCGATTGGCCAACCGTCCACTAAGCACCCTGCATGCCTGGGCTTGTGCGCTAAGCAGGAGGCTGTTCGAAGAATTGAGTTAACCCGCGTGACACCACAACACTGGTGGCCTTATTGTGATACTATTTATCACTGGCTATGTCCCCAGAGGTGGGGGGTGGAGGGCAAGACCCAACTGACATGGGCAACAGAGTCAGCTTCTAGCCCCATCCCTCAGCTCTGTAAGAAGTGAGAGCGCGGGGCTGGGCCACAGCGATGGGGGGGCGGGGGGTGGGGGGGAAGCAGGGCTCCGCCAGGCGTTTGCCGTCTACAAGGCCACCTATGTCCTGAAACAGTGTGCCCTGCGTCTGTCCCTGCCTGAGTCATGCAAGAGCCGTGCTGGGTGAGCACAAGCCTGGGAGAAGGTTTCTGGTCCCCGGAGAAATGTAATGAGCCAGATCCTTCTCGGGGCGAGTATGCATTTGCTGCAGGAAGGATGTTGATTTCTAAATGAGTGCCCGAAATTGCTTTCTTGCCGGCAGCGCAGACAACTGGGTGATAGAACAAAGCCTCCTGCTCGAGAAGTGGCCGGCCATATACGAAGCAAATTGCATGGCTTCTGTCTCTTAGGTGACCCCAATTTCCACCCACCCACCCGCTCCTCAACTACAATGTAAATCATGATCTCCATCCACTTGATGACCTTGGTTCCCAAACCCACTCCAGGAATCCAAGAAAAATACCTTCCCTGTGTCTGTCCTTCCCCACAAGGGTCTGGCTTCCACTCAGAGCTCAGGAATCCTAGCCTTCAGACTTCAGCAAGTCCTTTGAACAAACGTGCCAATTCCCCCATTTCCCCTTCCAACTGCCCCACTGGGAAAGTAGGAACGAAGGCCCTGCTCTCATCGGCCAAGTTTTCAGGTGTGTGAGGACCCATCCCGGACAGAGACCCCAGAGCCGTGACTCCAAGGACCTCGTATGAATAGGGTTCAACCTTCTAAGGGACCCAGAGTTTTTCTGGCTCAGAGGCCAGCTCCAGGGTCCCTGCTCATTTGATGCCCTGGAAGACTTAGGAATCTAGCTTGGGACAAAATGCTGTGGGTCCTGCAGGTTTGGGGCTCTGAACGAGAACCTGAGCTCCTCAGGGGCTGGCTTCATATCTGATGATGCTAATGCCCGTCCCGACCCGTGTGTGGTTCTTCCTCTCACCGCCAATAAGCGATTCTCAGACACCAGCTGGGTGTACTACAATTCGACTCAATTCTGACGCTCTCTACCTGGTGTAGATGGTGTCAGATCCCACAGGGTAAGGGCTCAGTCCCACAGGACTGCCCCCCACTTCAGATGCCTGTCGCAAGCCCAGGCTGTTACCTGTGCCTCTGACCAACTAACTATAGATCAGAGGTTCCAGGGACCCCGTCCTTGGGTTTGATCAATTTGCTAGAGCCTCTCACAGAATTCAGAGAAAAACATCTCATGTACTAGATCACCGATTTATTATAAAAGGAACAGTCAGATGGAAAAAACACACAGGGCAAGGTATGGGGAAAGGGTGAGGAGGTCCCGTGCCCTCTCTGAGGATACCACTCTCCCCACATTCCCATGTGTTCACCAACCAGGAAGCTCTCCACACTCTGCCTTTTGGTTTTGTTTTTTTAATTTGAGACAGACAGAGAGAGAGACAGCGCCAGTGGGGGAGGGACAGAGAGAGAGGGAGACACAGAATCCGAAGCAGGCTCCAGGCTCCGAGCTGTCAGCACAGAGCCCGATGTGGGCCTCGAACTCATGAACCATTTCTAGCAATGTTTTTAGAAAGTCCTTGGTTTGGGCAAAATTTACAAGAGTAAGTAATTTAACTGCAACCTTCCTTCCAGTGTACTTCCTTCATACGGAATGGGGCTGGCTGCGGGTAATTCGGGGACCTGGCAGGTAGGACGCTGAGATAGGGAGACGTGAGTTTGGGTTTGGTGGAGTTCCTTTTTGTGGTCACAGGCCCTCCGCGGGGACCGATGATGCGGTGACACTCTGCGAACCTGGCCCACAAAGGGCCACCTGCCACCCCACCTGCCCCAAAGCACAGCTTGAGGCCAGCATCAACCTGCTGTGGCATTGTGGACCGTGTCACTCGACGGGGCGAGGAGGCTTCATAGACTAAGTTTTGAAACATAATTGGGAAAACATTCGTTGTAGAAAACTGCAAAATACAGGGGAAGGGGGAAATCGCATTAAAAGAAAATCCTCATAGGGGCGCCTGGGTGGCGCAGTCGGTTAAGCGTCCGACTTCAGCTCAGGTCACGATCTCGGGGTCCGTGAGTTCGAGCCCCGCGTCGGGCTCTGGGCTGACGGCTCAGAGCCTGGAGCCTGTTTCCGATTCTGTGTCTCCCTCTCTCTCTGCCCCTCCCCCGTTCACGCTCTGTCTCTCTCTGTCCCAAAAATAAATAAACGTTGAAAAAAAAATTAAAAAAAAAAAAAGAAAATCCTCATAATCTCCCCCATTTGGTTGTGTGCCCTTCTAACACTTATTTAAGTGTATGCTCATTTTAAACAACAAAATTGGGACCCTGCCAATTTTGTGGTTTAATATACTGGTTTTATGTGAGATGCCTCGTGGGCATTTCCCTCGATCGGTTCAAGATCCTTCAGTACATACGTCTAGTGGTTGCTCAGTGGTCCATCCTACACCACGCAGCGTAGCTTATCAAACTGGGCTAGCCTCGACCCATGACTTACCTCTTCCAATTTAGGCTTATCATAAATAGCACTACGGTGTCCTTGTACATCCATCCCTGCAGGCTCGTTCATTATCCCCTTAAGATAGATTCCTGGAAGTAAAATCACAGACAGGGCACTGTTATGGCTTTGGGGTTTAATTGTCTAAATTGCTTTTGGAAAAGTTTCCCCATTTCCCCTCCCCCGCCCCCCACCGGGATGCTGGGAGGCTGCCCACACCGCTAGTCTTCTCAGTCCAGAGTTGCGTGTTAGCTTCTTAAATATCGCCAATTTGATACGCGACGAGTGCCAACTCTCAGTGCCTAGATGGCCGTGGCTTTGATTACAGTGTTAAACATTTTTCACGTGTTTTGGTTTGTGTGTTTATTTTATGTCCTTTGTGCTTCTACAGAATATGTATCTTAAATCGTGATTTGTTTCGGGGGGCCACCTGGGTGGCTTAGTTGATTGAGCATCTGACACTTGATTTGGGCTCAGGTCATGATCCCAGGGTCATGGGATCAAGCCCCGCGTCGGACTCTGTGCTGAGTGTGGAGCCTGCTTGGGATTCTGTTTCTCTCTCTCTCTCTCTCTCTCTGCCTCTCTCCCCCACTCATGCACTCTCTCTCTGTCTCTCTAAAATAAAGCAATATCTATAATTATGATTTGTTTGTACCTGTCTGTTGCCTGCTTTCCTATTGGGATTTTTTAAGGTCAGTTTTTTTTCTGTTTTCTTTAGTCATGACTATACTAACCATTTCTCTGACCGCGGGGAGTATCTTCCCTGTCATTGTTTGCAAATGAACTGAGGGCTGGGCGCCACCACTGCTAACATTTCCATCTTCGTGGTGGATGGACGGCCTCTTTGTCCTCCCTGAACAGATCTATCCGGGGCGCCAATATCTTTTTTTCAACCGGGGTTTGAAGGGCAGTAAGAGAAAAACTGACCCGTGACGGGCACTTCAGTCCGCCAAAACCTCTACTAGTTCAAGCGCAGGACTGATTCACCAACACGGCCCTTCTTTCCAAGGCGGTCAGCCGTGCATGCTTTCTCCAGGATCTCTTCCTCAAGGCCGCCTCGGGGACCTCACTCAAGGCTCCCCTGCTGACGACCCGATGGGGGGCTCCTGCGAGAGGAAAAGCCAGCCTCCTTGGCAGGACTCAGCCTTTCCTGATCTGGCCCCTGCCTCCCTCTCTGGCCTCATCTTCCCCCAGCCCCCGCTCAGCCTAAGTGCCCCGGTGCCGTGCTGCTTACGGGTGGAAAGACCTTCCGCCTTAGCATATCAAACTGTCCAACTTCCAGAACTGATTCTGGGCAACTGCCGCTTCCAGCAGCCCCCTCCCCCTGCACCGCAGCACACAACCCCACCACCCTTGCCGCACTCATCACAGCGGATCTAGGAGCTTGCTCAACCGTCTGTGTCGGCCCATCCTCTGTGACCTCTGCTGGCTCTTCTCTCTTTAGTGCCCACTCAACATTTAGCAGGTGCGCCCCACATATTCCCAGGACGAAGGGGGAGAGGGAGAAGGCGGGGGCGGGGCACCCAGTGTGGATCCTGCTGGGGGCTGGGACAGGGGCAGCTTGGCCTGCATTTCTCGGCAGTGCTTTATGGGGGACCCGCAGGGCTGGCCCAGCCCCCAAGGCTGCATCTCCTGTCGGCACCCGGACTCCTGCCTGCCGGCTGTGCACGGTTCCCGTGGGTCCCCTGGCCTCCTTGCCTGCCCAGGTGGTTGCTGCTCTGGGCCGAGTGCTGGAGGTACAGGGGAGGCTCCATGAAACAAAGCAGGGTGAGGGTCCTTCCCCATCCTGCCCCGGGTTCCGATGCTCTCCTGAGTCATTTTTCCTTCAGGCCACAGTTCCCCCTAGGGCCTCTTTATACCAAGATCTGACCTTATCGGTTAATTACGGTAGCCATCCCATGAAGCAGATCTATTCTGGGGAGTCAGGAGGCCAAAACTTGGGGGCACAGAAGGAGCACACCATCGCACACGGCAGCGGCACAAGCCCATGGGCCATTTCAACCTCGGCTCTGCCATGAGTGACCGTGTTTCTTGTCCCTACAGCAGCTGCTCACCGGCGTCCGTCTGCACCGGAGTCGTCTGGGGCTTTTACTGAACTGCGGGTGCCGGGGGGTCCTCCCCTAGATTCTGGCTGTAGGGGAGCCCAGGTGCTTCCAGGGACTCCGATGCAGACGGCCTGAGGACCACACATGGGGAGACACCGCCTTCCCTCCGTGGAACAGGCCGGCGGCCTCGCATCCCCAGGGACCTGGTTATAAGCCAGAATCTCTGACCATCTCAGATCTACTGAATTCGAATCGGCATCTTGGTTAAAAAGAAATGCTTATTTATGTATTCAATTTTTTTTTTGAGAGAGAGAGAATCAGTGCAAGTGGGGGAGGAGCAGAGAGAGAGAGGGAGACACAGAATCGGAAGCAGGCTCCAGGCTCCGAGCTGTCAGCCCAGAGCCCGACGCGGGGCTCGAACTCACGGACCGCGAGATCATGACCTGAGCCGAAGTCGGCCGCTTAACCGACCGAGCCACCCAGGCGCCCCGGAAAGTGTTTATTTTTGAGAGAGAGCAGGCAAGCAGGGGAGGGGCAGAGAGAGGGGAACAGAGGATCCAAGTCAGGCGTACAAACGTGTTTATTTCCAGAGTAGAATTCTCAGTCGAGGAGACGGGGTATATTCCGTCTGCCGGAGACAAGGATTCCTGACTCACGCGGGCGAGGAAGGAACAGGTACCGTCTCTGGAATATCGAACACTTTTCCTCAAGCGCGAGCTCATTCAAAGACCAAAGGCCGTGGCTCTGTCATGGGTGATATTCTCACGTAGCATAAAAAAGAAAACACAGGCTGGGGCGCCTGGGTGGTTCAGTCCGTTAAGCGTCTGACTTCGGCTCAGGTCATGATCCCACGGTTTGTGAGTTCGAGCCCCGTGTCAGGCTCTGTGCGGACAGCTCAGAGCCTGGAGCCTGCTTTGGATTCTGTGTCTCCCTCTCTCTCTACCCCTCCCCCGTGCTCTCTCTCTCTCTCTCTCTCTCAAAAATAAACATTAAAAAAATTAAAAAAAAAAAAGATTCACTGGCCAAGTCTAATCCCACCTCCCCATAGCCCTCCCCTGACCTGAGACACTGAGGTTTCTGATAAGGATTGGGAAACAGAGGAAGAAACAGTAGGAGAACATGCTCCAGGGGGAACCCCACTGAGGCTGTGTCTGTGGCCTTAAGGGTCGATCGGACAGGTGGCCCAACAGCCCTCTGGCTCTACAATCTTGGGGGGCTCAGTCTACTGGCGACCTGGGGCCATTTTTGTAGCCGGACCTATGATGTCACTCCCATCGCATCCAAAATGCGCCAGATTAGGACGGGTCTGTTGGGGAGCGGGACCTGGAAACACGCTTCACCCCACTCTCGTCTGTGCCCTGAAAACATTACCCGTAAGCGAGCTGGGAGTCAGGGGAGTGTTTCATGCCGTCCTGTGGGGGTGAGCATCGACCAGAGGGTTCTTCCCGGGCAGCCACGTGGCCAGGGATGGGGAAGGGTGTGGTAGACGAGGGCCAAGAGGACCAGGGATTTGTGGCCTGTGTTTCCCCTTCTCATAAAATAATAGGGTATGTTCTTTTCCTGTAGGAAAACTCAGAGCACGTTTTTTTGCAAATGAACTCCAGGAGAATAGCTGGGCGGAGAAGCAGCTACGCCTTCCACTTAGGATGATGCGCGAGAAATTGGCCACCCACCCACGCACCCACCCACCAGTCTGCATCTAACAGGAATACTAACCATCCTTTTTCTTCACCACAAAAGCGCAGTGCCCCCAGATGCAATGACGTCATAACTTCCGGGAAGCATCTTTCTTGTTCGGGCTGGAAAATGTGCTTTTCTCCTTTCGTTAGATTTTCTGCGAGGAATTCTGACCTGCACAAGAGACCGATGCGGCAGCAACAAAGCAGGGGGGAGAAGGCCGGGGGGGGGGGCTCCTATCACCTCGCTGCCTCCTGGTGGAACAGATGAGACACCCCCCCCCCCCCCCCCCACCAATTCAGCGACATGTGCGCCCCACCCCCCACCCGGTGCATTAAAGGAGGGTCCAGACCAGAGGGCTCAGAGAGCCCCAACTCACCCCGGGCCAGATGCTAAGCCCCTGAGATGAACCGGGATCCGTTTCCCCAGGGAGAGGCAGGCAGGGGGCTGGTTTTGTATCTGTGGGATCGCGATGCTCCCTTACTCTTCATTTCCTGACCTGTTCCGCCGCCCCATCTGTACATGTGTGGTGCTGGCACACGGAGGGCACAGCTCTGGCCGCCGGCTGTAGCGCCCCAGGATTCAGGCCGGAGGCCCCAGTGGTGCCCAGGGCGCTGGCTGGCGGGTAGGGCAGCTGTGCTTCTGCTCTTGCCTCCGGGCCCGCTAGACACCACTTTGGGGACAGGGACCAGGGACGGTGCTGCAGGGAAGGGGCCAGGGAGGGACCAGGGGCCAGGCTCGCCGGGGAGTGGGGGTGGCGGGGGGGGGGGGTGATCCCCGTTGGCAAAGGAGGCTGAGGGTAGTGGCTCTCTCTCTGGGTGATGCTCTCTCTGGTGGGGCTGCTCTGTCCCTTCAGATCCCACCAGGGTCCTGCCTCTGGTCTGGCAGGCTCTCCCCCACCCCCACCCCACCCCATCAAGGGAGCCTCACCCCATCCCTCACTCCACCCCATTCCCTCTGCTGGGACATGAAAGCGGGAGGTGGTATGACGGGCAGTTGGCACCCTGTCCCCTGGCAGGGGGCAGGGGAGAGGCCGGGGCACCTCTGAGACCACCTCCCCCCCGTGTGTGTCAGGGCCGGGCTGATCCCCAGTGCCCCGGGGCCTGACTTCAGCCCTTCCGTCCCACTCAAGAGAGGTCACTGGCATCCAAGTCATTGTCCCTAGTAGAGGGATAATCCTGCCTCCATACACTCCATCATTTATGACTTGGGAGTGTCACTTCCAGGACAACAAGTCACAGGTGGGGGCCTCCCCGGGAGAGGTTGCGATGGGCAGGGGGCCGGGCCACCCTGGCCCTCCCCCTGCACCCCGCGGTAGCAAAGTACTGGTAGGCAAGGGCTGCAGGGGTGACACTGAGGCGGCTGGGAGGGAGGAGCAGGGAGAGGTGGGGGAGGGGCCCGGGGAGCAAGAGGATACAAATCCAAATCTGAGTTTTTCCTCATGCAGGGCTCAGAAATGCGCATCTGCAGAACTGGGACAGGTCACCTGGGGATTAAGGAACGGGATGAAGCGTCAGTTACGTCAGTCAGTTCCGACCTCCTCCCCCAGCACTGCCTGGGTGACTGACGTGTGACTGAGGCCTGGGATTGCCCAGAGTGCTGATCTCTGCCAGGAGCCATCGGTGGAGGGAGGCAGTGGGGGCTGGAGGGCCGCGAACCCCGGGCACCTGAGAGCCCCGGCAAGCTTCTGCCCGCCTCTGGGCTTGACGGGTCCTCCTGTGTCTACAGAGGGCTTCGGGCTCAGCGCTCCCTGAGACCCTTCTAGCTTTAAGAGTCTGTGACTCTGAGTCTGAGAGATCTAATACTGATTGATGATTCACCCTCAAGGCCTAGAGGTCATTTAAATGGAGGCCAGGGGATTCTTCATAAAGAATCAAAGCATCAGGCCGGTAAAACAGAATCACTTAACCATCAGAGTTCAACATCGGGCGATAGGGCTAGCAGAAAAAAAAACAAAACAAAACAAAAAAAACTTTTGTTCTCATTGTTTTTTAAATGTTTTATTTATTTTTGAGAGAGCGTGAGCAGGGGAGGGGCAGAGAGGGGGCGGGGACAGAGGATCTGAAGTGGGCTCTGTGCTGACAGCAGGGAGCCCGATGCGGGGCTCGAACCGACAAACCATGAGATCGTGCCCTGAGCTGAAGTCGGACAGACGCTCCACTGACAGCCACTCAGGGGCCCCGCAAAACGTAAATAAATAAATAAAAATATATTTTTTTAATTCCATCTCTGCAAAGCCAAATCAGATCCGAAGGAGGAGAGGAAATGATTGCCTCATCAGAGGGAGCACAGCAAGGAGAGGATAAGGGCTCGCCAGGGAGGACACTTCCAGGACCTGTCCCGCCAGTACCTGGCTCCTAATAGTTGCTCAATAAATGTTTGCTGAATTGGATAGACATAAATAAAGCATCCCTAAAGAACTGTGCCCGTTATCCGCCCCCCACACCATTCTCCTTTCTTACACTTGTATGGAATGCCCACATTTTAGTTGAGCACATGGCCGCTCAGAATAAAAATGACTTGGGGCGCCTGGGTGGCGCAGTCGGTTAAGCGACCGACTTCAGCCAGGTCACGATCTCGCAGTCCGGGAGTTCGAGCCCCGCGTCAGGCTCTGGGCTGAGGGCTCGGAGCCTGGAGCCTGTTTCCGATTCTGTGTCTCCCTCTCTCTCTGCCCCTCCCCCGTTCATGCTCTGTCTCTCTCTGTCCCAAAAATAAATAAAAACGTTGGAAAAATTAAAAACAGAATAAAAATGACTTTTCTGGGTTACCCTTGAAGCGATGTATTTTGGCCAAGTTTTGACCAATGAAGCACTAAATAGCAGCTTCCAGGAGCTTTCCGTAAGACAGCCAGTCACGTCCTTTGCCTCCCTCCTTCCTGCTAGCTGAAATGTGTGTGTGACGACCGGACCTGTGCAGCCACATTGGACCACATTTGCATCATTGATGATGCAAATTAAAACCACGTGAAGCAAGAGAGATGGCCCTGGGTGTCTGAGAACTTTGTGGAGTAGAGCCACAATTCCAGTCCTGGATGGTCTATCCTCAGGCTTTTAGAGGAAAGAGAAAGACATTTTATCTTATTTAAGCCACTGTTATTTTGTGTCTCTTACTCACAACTGAACCTGATCCAAACTGGGGCGCTATGCTTTAGCTGTCTAGAAGTCCTCAATAGTGCTTATTGAATGAATAAATGCCATGCTCATTATCGAAAAATAACAAAATCAAGAAAACATAGACAAACCAGAGAAAATTTGAGACTCATGTTAATAATCAGTAATAGCCAGCAACGCCTGGGTGGGTTGGTTGGTTAAGCGTCTGACTTCAGTTCAGGTCATAATCTCTCAGTTCGTGAGTTCGAGCCCCACATCAGGCTGTCTGCTGTCAGCAACCCGCTTGGGATCCTCTGTCCCCCTCACTGTCCCAGGGCTCGGGAGTCATTATCAACATATCGAGGGGTCATGATCATGGCTCATTCAGCCTGGGTGTGCCTGCCACAGAGTTTCTTGTCTGAAACTGACGACATAGGTGGCCTCCCCACTCACTACCATCCTAAGCTTGGAAAACCTCTTTTCCTGCAGCCCCAAAGAGCTTGCCTGTCCTCATTCTGTGGTGAAGAAAATAAGCTATAGGTAAGCGTTCTCCCAAATGTCACTTGCAAGCGTCTTCCTGTCATTTATAGGCGAACTTCAAACAGCTCTTCAGTTCTTAGACCTTTGATCCCCCTTAAAGCCCGGCTCTTGCCAATTGAGATCCTCGGTTTTCAAGACATTACTCCTCTCTGGTCCTCACAAGCCTATTTTCTTTAGTGTCAAGGCTAAGAATTTGATTGTTTTCTGACTCTGAACTTGGCCTCTAATGTTGGAAAGAAGGTCCATGGGATACAAAGGAATACCAAGAATAAAAATGAGCAGCCTTTTAAAGGGGCACCTGGGTGGCCCAGTCGGTTAAGCATCTGACTTTGGCTCAGGTCAGGCCCTCACGGTGCATGAGTTCGAGCCCCACCTATAGAGCCTGGAGCCCTCTCCCGATTCTTGTCTCTCTCTGCTCCTCCCCCACTCACCCTCTGTCTCTCCCTCAAAAATAAACGTTAAAAAAA
Source organism: Lynx canadensis (assembly GCF_007474595.2). Classification (NCBI taxonomy): domain Eukaryota; kingdom Metazoa; phylum Chordata; class Mammalia; order Carnivora; family Felidae; genus Lynx; species Lynx canadensis. The sequence goes on from NC_044313.2 coordinate 68,464,002, forward strand.
ATGTTTTTTAAACGAGCAGCTAATATTTCGAAATGTTTTCCTACCGCGTTAAGATAAATGGAACTTTTCGTGTCTCAGAGAGCGCTCAGGGATGAAACAAAAAACAAAAAAAAAAGAATCACAAAGAAACCAGCCTCTCCTGAGGCTCTAAATTCCATGGCACCGCTCTCACCTCTGAGCTGTGGTCTTTAAGCCTATTTCAGCCAGTGTTCTATTGCCGCTGAAAGCCTCCTCTCAAATTATGCATTTGTCTTTGGGGACTTTGCTCAGTCCAGGACGCAACGTCCTCTTTAAGAGGGCTACCGGAGACAACTGCCTTTGGCCTCGCTTTACTGAATAATTCGCGCTTCTCTTTCTCACTGGATACCACGGACACCCTGAGTCACTGCTGCAGAACCTGCCAGGGATTTGCTGTACTCGGGTGTGATAAGATACACAGACGTGGAAATATCTGTCACGAAGGAAGCAGTCTTTACACCGGTGGATTCCCTAGAAATGAGGGAACACCAGGTCAGTGAGGCGGTGGACGGAGCGCAGGTGACATCTCATTGCCCGGAGCCTTCCCGGTGGCTTCCACTGAGGCAGGGTAAGCAGGTTTGGGATTGGCTAGTTTGAATAATCTCGGCGGGTTTGGGGGCCTGGGGCAGGCAGGGCCTTCACTAGGTCATCAGGGCCCCAAGATGTGAAAACATCAGGATGAAGACGCGAGAGTCCTATACCTGCTCGCAGCTCCCTCTTCGCGTAAGCTGCTGATGAGCTCAGAATTACACTTCTGGGGGCGCCTGGGTGGCTCAGTCGGTTGAGCGTCCGACTTTGGCTCAGGTCACGATCTCACGCTCTGTGAGTTCGAGCCCCGTGTCGGGCTCTGTGCTGACGACTCAGAGCCCGGAGCCTGCTTCGGATTCTGTGCCTCCCTCTCTCTCTGCCCCTCCCCCGTTCATGCTCGGTCTCTCTCTGTCTCAAAAATAAATAAACATTAAAAAAAAAAAAAAGAATTACACTTCCGGTTCATCTGAACCTGCCTGGCTAACTAATCTCACTCCTAGGTTTACCTTAGCTTCCCGACCCTCGATGCCCCAATTTCTTCACTCATTTCCATTTCATCTTTCAGACTCTTGCAGAGGCTATCATAAAGGCATAAATCCCTTTTAGAACAAGACACTGTCGGCATAAATAAGTGAAGGAACCCCTGACGCTTCCCGCGAGGACTTGCACATCGTGAACGCTGGCATGTGGTCATTTTGTGAGAGGCCATCACGATCGCTGCACAGCGTGTCCCGTGGCTCGGGAAAGGGGCCCCGGAGCTAGAGCAGAGACGCTGGCCCATCTTCCGGCCAAGGAGACAGGCTAGGGTGCCTCAGTGCCGGCCAGCTACCCATCTCGAGAAGCGGGACCAAGATCCGGACTGAGGAAGCCTAAAGCCGCAATCTGTGCCTTTGACCCCCCGGGCAACTGCCTCAGGACGACACTCTTGGCCCGGCCTCTTTTGGTTGAAAGCGACAGAAACCCAACTCGAAGCGGTTCAAGCCAAACAAACACCAGTGGGGAGGCATCTGTAGACTCGAGCAGGGAGGACGCACTGAGGCGTAGGAGCCCGGTCCCCAGATGCAGTCTGAGCATCGCCACCTGACTCTCCCTCCCCCAGCCCCCACTCCAGGGCCACAGCTTCCTAGATCCCCCCCCACCACACCTGTTCGGCATCCCCAGGCCCAGAAGAAGCGAGCCTCCCTCTCTGAACACCACAGACCGGTCTAGGCAAGGACTCTCACTAGACGGGTTTGGATCACCAGGTCATCCAGGACCAGCCGCTGTTTCCAACTTGGTCAAGCTGGCTCATGTGCCGGGTCCCTGTTTTGGGTGGGGGGAGGGGGACGGGTGACACACAGCAGTGTGACTGACAGCGCAGGGAGGAAAGGAGTCTAATCGATAGACCAAAACACAGGTGGTTACCAGGTTACCAGAAAGCGTCCACACCACTAGCCGAGCAGCAGCTGCTTCACAGGAAAGACACCTCGGTCCGCACCTTCCCAAGCTGTGAGCAGCTCTTCTCCTTCCCCCGAGCCGAACGGGGCACGTGTGGGCGATTTCAGCACTCGGGTTCTCACGCTGGAGGTGACACAGGGACGCGGCATGTGCTCTGCTAGTAAATCCTTCCATTGGGAAAAGGCTCTTTCAATTAAGGCAAAGACATGCCAGACGACCATGGGTGCCGAGGCAGGGCCCTTAGGAACCCGGGGCTTTGACAATGAACCAGAGACACACTGATGTGATGGCTTCCCACCGGAGCTAAGACGCCTCCCTGGACGGCTTCCTGGGTTTCCCACGCAGACTGTGCCAAATGTGGTCCCGGTATCAGGCCAGGCGTCTCAATATTTTCTCCCAAATACACGGTTGCCCTACAAGTGGCCCCGAGTGACGGATAGTGTGAAGGTCACCAAAGTCCCCCGGGACTCGCACAACACCTCCTTGCCTACCTACGGTCCCAGGGGTAGATGCTTCTTTGAGATTAAGCTCTACCTCGTGAAATACACAAGGACCAAGTGAGGCAGACCCACGATGCTCCCATCCTTCCAATGAGGCCATATCTGTCCCTCGGACCTGGGCAGACAAGGACCTTGACACCAGTTCACGGGGAAGGAGAGTTCAGCCCAGGGATGCAGCCGTGGCAAAGCAGGCACCCGGGCCCTGGGGCCCCTCAGATGTTCTGTGTGGCTCCGCAAAGAGGGACACGTTATCTGGCTTCTTGAAAACTGCACTTGATCTTAGCCAAAAGGCCGAGAAGCGATGGCTTCTTGAAAACTGAAATCAGACTCACGAATGGTATCTGTCAAGGGAAGGTTTAGAAACGAAAAGCGTTCCAAACGCAAAAAAAGAGGTTTTTAAAAAAATATTTATTTGTTTATTTTGAGAGAAAGAGAGGAGGAGGAGAGGGAGGGAGAGAGAGAGAATCTGCACTGTCAGCGCAGAGCCTGACGTAGGGCTCGATCTCACAAACCGTGGGATCGTGACCTGAGCCGGAACGAAGGCTTGGACACTCAACCGACTGAGCTACCCAGGCGCCCCCCAAAAAGAAGTTTATTTGTGCAAAAGGGGCAAGGGAGTCAGACTTCAGCAACACTATCTCATCCAATAATAGAAAAACAAACAACGAACAAGTATCTAACATTAAAGACGCCACAAGACGATCATGTTTATGTCTGTGTTTTCATGGTGGAAAAACTAAAACTCCGCACACAGTTACTATCCACACATTGTGTTACATCCTCAGACATCAACTCTGAAAGCCAGGGAGGAGGTTGTTTCTGCCCAGAGTCTACACTTACAAGAAATGCTCAAGATTTGGTTCTTTGGGGGCCAAAACTCGACAGAGTATCTGTATTATTTTTATTTTGCGTGAGGGTACAGAGTGTTTTTCCTCCCTGGCTGTGGAAAACGATCCGCACACACATTGATAACGGAGGCTGAGCCAAGTGCCGGATTCCACGGGATGAATCATTTGTTTACGTTCCGGTCCATCTCTCAACCAGGCCCCTCAAAGACATGATCAAAATCAGTACCACTCCTAGGGGAGGGCTCTTTTCCTCTACTCCAATCAGGAAGGCCATAGGGCCATAAGGAAAAGTGGCTTCCACAAAAATGACACACATAATCTTCCCCTAAAAAGATGAAATAGTGCTGAAGCTGGCTTAATTCTATTTCTTTCAGCTTTTTTCTTATTCTCTGCACATCCTCTGAGATACATGAATCATTACATCTGTTGAACTGGGTTTTTTCTTTTTAATGTTTATTCATTTTTGAGAGAGAGAGAGAGACAGAGCATGAGCAGGGGAGGGGCAGAGAGAGAGAGGGAGACACAGAATCCGAAGCGGGCTCCAGGCTCCGAGCCATCAGCACAGAGCCCGACGCGGGGCTGGAACTCACAGACCGTGAGATCATGACCCGAGCTGAAGTTGGACGCTTAACCGACTGAGTCACCCACACACCCCTACATACGTTGATCTTCACGAAGGAGAAGAATGACTGTCTTGAAATACTATTCTTGGTACTTCCTTCCCGCCCTATGACTCTTTCATCGATAAGAGGCTGAGTTTTGCTGCATCAGGAGAGGCTGAACTGAGAGAGAATATTCTTGCCTTTGACTTCTAAACTGGGGTCTTGGAATCCATGCCAAGCTTGCACCCGCACACACACACAAGACACACGCACACGTGCACAGGCGTTCACACACACGAACACACACTTGGAAGAGTCTGTTTTCCCACCACTCCAAGAGGACAGAAGTTCCTGGGTTGGGAACGTGAGCCTGTTTTGCCAACAATACCCAATTTCTCTCTCTCTCTCTCTCTCTCTCTCTCTTTGTTCATGTAACATCTTTTTTTTTAAGTTTTTATTTTAATTCCATTTAGTTAACAATACAGTGTTATATGAGGTTCAGGTGTACAACACAGTGATTCAGAAATTCCATACATCACACTGTGCTCATCACAAGTGCACTCTTTTTTTTCTTTAATTTTTTTAAACGTTTATTTATTTTTGAGACAGAGAGAGACAGAGCATGAACAGGGGAGGGGCAGAGAGAGAGGGAGACACAGAATCTGATACAGGCTCCAGGCTCCGAGCTGTCAGCACAGAGCCTGACGCGGGGCTCGAACTCACGGACCGTGAGATCATGACCTGAGTCGAAGTCGGATGCTCAACCGACTGAGCCACCCAGGCGCCCCACGACAAGTGCACTCCTTAATCCCCATCCCCTATTCCCCTCATCCCCCTCCCACCTCCCCTCTGCAACCACCAGTTTGTTCTCCATAGTTAAGAGAACTGTTTCTTGGTTTGTCTCTCTCTTTTTCCCCTTGGCTCACTTGTTTTATTTCTTAAGTTCCACCTATGAATGAAATCATATGGTATTTGACTTTCTCTGACTGACTTATTTCACTTAGCATTATACTCTCTAGTTCCATCCATGTTATTGCAAATGGCAAGGTTTCGTTCTTTTGATGGCTGAGTAATATTCCAGTGTGTGTGTGTGTGTGCCATTTCTTCTTTATCCATTCATCAATGGACACTTGGGCTACTTTCATAGTTTGGCTATTGTAGATAATGCCGCAATCAACATTAGGGTGCACGTATGCCTTTGAATTAGTGTTTTTGTATACTGGGTATACCCAGCTGGATAGTGGGGTAGTTCTATTTTTAATTTTTTTGAGGAACCTCCATACTGTTTTCCATAGCGGCTGCACCAATTTGCTTTCCCAACGACAATCCAGGAGCTTTCCTTTTTTCGCCACATCCTGTCCAACACCTGTTTTTTCTTGTGTTGTCGATTTTAGCCATTCTGACAGGTGTGAGGTGATATCTCACAGGAGTTTTGATTTGCATTTCTCTGGTGAGCATCTTTTCATGTGTCTGTTGGCCATCTGGATGTCTTCTTTGGAAGAATGTCTATTCGTGTCTTCTGCCCATTTTTAATTGGATTATTTGTTTTTTTGGGTGCCGAGTTTTGTAAGTTCTTTATAAATTTTGGATACTAACCCTTTATCGGGTAAGTCATTAGCAAATATCTTCTCCCATTCTGTGGGCTGCCTTTTAGTTTTGTTGATTGTTTCCTTCACTGTGCAGAAGCTTTTTATAGGGATGAGGTCCCAATAGCTTATTTCTGCTTTCATTTCCCTTGCCTCAGGAGACATATATCTAGAAAAAAAATTGCTCTGGCCAATATCAAAGAAGTTACTGTCTGTTCTCTCTGCTAGGATTTTTATGGTTTCAGGTCTCACATTTAGGTCTTTGATCCATTTTGAATTTATTTTTGTGCATGATGTAAGAAAGGGATCCAGTTTCTTTCTTTTGCATGTTGCTGTCCAGTTTTCCCAACACCGTTTGTGGAACAGACTGTCCTTTTCCCATTGGCTACTCTTTCCTGCTTTGTCAAAGATTAACTGACCATATAGTTGTGCGTTTATTTCTGGGTTTTCTATTCTGTTCTATTGATCGATGGGTCTATTTTTGTGCCAGTACCATACTGCTTTGATTCCTACAGCTTTGTAATATAACTTGAAGTCTGGAATCGTGATGCATCCAGCTTTGCTTTTCTTTTTCGGGGCACCCGGGTGACTTGGTTAAGCATCCGACTCTTGATTTCACTGTCGTGAGATAGAGGTCATGATTTCACTGTTCGTGAGATCGAGCCCTGTGTTGGGATCTCCACTGACAGTGAGGAGCCTGCTTAGGATTCCCTCTCTCCCTCTCTCTCTCTGTCTTTCCCTACCTCTGGCTCCCTCTCTCTCAAAATAAATAACCTTAAAAAAAATGCATCAAGTTCCAGCCCCGCGTTGGGCTCCGTGCTGACAGCTCAGAGCCTGGAGCCTGCTTCGGTTCTGGGTCTTCCTCTCTCTCTGCCCCTCCCCCGCTCACGCTGTCTCTCTCCGTCTCTCAAAAATAAATCCACATTAAAAAAAAAAAAGAATTGTGATAGATGAAAAAAAGCAGTGTTTGTATTTCTTTGTTTACTAGTGACATTGAACTTTACTTTTGGTGGAGTGTGTGTAGAATATGCTTACTTGCTAAATTTGTCCTCTTGGGACTAACCCTTTGCCCGTTTGTTGAACAGCACACCCACTTTTCCTGCGAGCTTGTGAGAACCGTCTCCATGCCCATTTCTGGGCTGGTTTCTCTGCTGCAATCACGTTTCACGGCCCCTCGTTGCAGGGCGGCTCCTTTCTGAACCGAAAAGTTGAAGTGGATTTGCAATTATTTACACATTATCAGTTAGCGTAGGTGCGTGCCGTCGTCCTTGGCTGGCGTCGAGTTTCGGGTTTCACGCTGGCGGGAGAAGCCCTTGTCACCAGGGATGAGACGCTTGCTTCCCTCAAGTGTCTTTCCGTGACCGGGGCCGAGAGAGAGCACTCGATGGGTTTCCGCAGCTCTTAGGGCACCCTTGCTGGTTGGGCGAGAAGGGAGAAGGGGCCGCAGAGCTCAGAGTGACGTGAACCTAGACGGGAGGACGGAAGCGGTGAGATTTAGGCAAGTAGCGGAATTTCTCTGGGCCTCTGTGACCTCACCTAAAAAGTGAGGGGATGATACGAAGGGGGAACGCTGTGCATTTACAGAGGTTAGCTGGGCGGAGAGAGTGGGGGTGGGGTCTATCACTAACATTTCACTCCACTTTATCAACTACCCATTCTGCTACCCGCCCTTCAGTCCATCTGAGTTTTTTTTTTAATTAATTTTTTTTTTTATTTGAGAGAGAGAGAGACAGCACACAAGCGCATGAGCAGGGGGGGAGGTGCAGAGGGAGACTAAGAGAGAGAACCTTAAGCAGTCTCCACACTCAGCGTGACGCCCAATGAGGGGTTCGATCCCATGACCCTGGGATCATGACCTGATCTGAAACCAGGAGTTGGACACTCGACTGAGTGAGCCACCCAGGTGCCCCCGATCCATCTGAGTTTTTGATACATTTTTTTTTTAACGTTTATTTTTTATTTTTGAGACAGAGAGAGACAGAGCACGAATGGGGGAGTGGCAGAGAGAGATGCAGACACAGAATCTGAAACAGGGTCCAGGCTCTGAGCTGTCAGCACAGGGCCCGACGCGGGGCTCGAACTCACGGACCGCGAGATCATGACCTGAGCCGAAGGGGGACGCTCAACCCACTGAGCCACCCAGGCGCCCTGCCTATCTCATTTCTAAAGAGAAAAGTGATCATAACCCCGGTGTGAGAGGGGCCCACACATCTCCACCTGCCCCTTCTCTTCACTTTTTTATCCTTTTCTTCCCTTCTGCAGCTAGGGGTTGGCCACTTACCTGTCTTGAGTCCTCATTTCCTTCCCGTCCCAGGAGACTCCGCAGCCTAATTTGAAACCTCTACTTTGACGCCACAGCCAAAGGGAATTCGTCCACGTTTGGGGACACGCCAGCTGCACATTAGGCCAGTTTGGAGAATTATGTGGCCGGGGAGTTAATTCTACAGGAATTAGCACAAGCATTATTTCCCATTAGAAGGCTTGGTCTAGAAAATATTCAGCTGGAGACGACACGTCCCTTTAGTGAATGTGCAACCTTCCCACAGTCTTGCCATTTTCGCAGCAAAAAATGCCCCTGGAAAAAAAAAAAAAAAAGGAAAAGGAGCTGGTACGAAAATAGGACAGGAGTGACAGGTGTTCTGGCCTACCTTCATCCCATTCAGTCCCCCCCCCCCCCCCATTGCTGAAGTCATGACTGGGAACATTTGTCAAAACATTCGGGAGATCTGACAGCATGTGGGGCAGGACAACATTTTGGAACAGTCAGCAACTGAGAGCAGTCCGTCCAATTAACAGAAAAAATTACAGGGGCGCCTGGGTGGCTCAGTCGGTTAAGCCTCCAACTCTTGATTTCGGCTCAGGTCATGATCTCGTGGTTCATGAGTTCAAGCCCCGCGTTGGGCTCCGCGCTGACCGAATGGAGCCCGCTTGGGATTCTCTCTCTCTCTCCCTCCCTCTCTCTCTGCTCGTCCCCTCTTTGCACGCTACCTCTCTCTCTCAAAAAAAATTATACTTAAAGAGAAAATAATGAAAATAAATAAATAAATAGATAGATGGATGCACCGTTGGGGTATTAGCATAACAGACCTTAAAATTTCAGAGATTGCCCACACCCACACAATCTGATTCATGTATTCATCAATTCACTATTTATTGAGCATCTAAGTTTTACTTTATTTTAGTTGTTTGATTCATTTGATTTGATTTGATTTGATTCGATTTCATAGAGAGAGAGGAGCGCGCGTGGGAGAGAGAAGCAGAAGGAGACAGAGAGAGTCTTACGCAGGCTCCGCGCTCTGGGATCGTGACCTGAGCGGAAATCACGAGTTGGACGCTCGACCAACTGGGCCACCCAGGTGGCCGGCATCTACTGAGTTTTAGCCACCGGGGATACACGGGGAAAGAAGACAGACATGGCTCCTCCCCCCCCCCCCCCCAGAGCTTCCGTTTTAGCAAAGGAAACAGACCAAACTGGAAGAAAGGTAGGAAATATAATAAGCATTATCATCCTGGGAAGGCTTCCATAGTAACCTTATCTTTTATTTTCTGTGCTCTGATGCTGTCACACCTGGGGCCTTGCTGACCTGGAGGGACTGCCCCTTCCAGGGTCACACAACCCCTGCACACAGTAAACAACGTGCCCCAAGGGGGTGCTTTTCCGATGTGAACCTACTGACCCAGAGCCCACACCTCTGACCTCCTCCTCTATGGGGCTGTCACACTCAGGATCCCTGCCACCTGCTCTACTCACTCCCTGGCAAGACAGCCAGGGACACCCCCGCCCCAGAGTCCACAGACACCATTCAAACCAGCCACTTTCCTTCCCACAGAAACCGTAATAATGGCTCGTGCCCACATTTTCCCCTTTGCTCCCTCTGTGTCCTGTCAAAACCTGGTGCTTCCTGAGTGGCCCTGCAGAGCTTGGGGTGTCTATTTCTGGGAAACTGCCAGAATAAAACCCTTTTTTTTCTCCACAGTCATCCCCATGTCTGCGTGCCTTACCACACCTGATTAACGCAAAGCCTCGGCCCCTTGAGACAGCCTCTCTGCAAGGTGGTGCTTCAGCCGCTCTCCCAAGGATGGGAAGGAGTCAACATTCCCAGACCTTGGGGAAGTTGGGTCCATAGAAAATAGAGACAGCAGGAGCCGAGGCCTCAAGGCGGGAAAGAGATGGGCTTATGTGAGGACCGGAAGTGACCCGGTGGCAGGAACATGGTGGGGGGGACCCGGAAGTGACCCAGTGGCAGGAACATGGTGGCGGGGGGGGGGGGGGGGGGGACCCGGAAGTGACCCAGTGGCAGGAACATGGTGGGGGGGGGGGACCCGGAAGTGACCCAGTGGCAGGAACATGGTGGTGGTGGGGGGGACCCGGAAGTGACCCAGTGGCAGGAACATGGTGGCGGGGGGGGGGGGGGACCCGGAAGTGACCCAGTGGGAGAAAAACGGGGGGGGGGGATCCAGAAGTGACCCAGTGGCTGGAACATGGTGGGGGGGACCCGGAAGTGACCCAATGGCAGGAAAATGGGGGGGGAGGGACCCGGAAGTGACCCAGTGGGAGAAAAATGGGGGGGACCCAGATGTGACCCAGTGGCAGGAATATGGTGGGGGGGACCCAGAAGTGACCCAATGGCAGGAAAATGGGGGGGGAGGGGGCTGGAAGTGACCCAGTGGCAGGAACATGGTGGTGGTGGGGGGGACCCGGAAGTGACCCAGTGGCAGGAACATGGTGGCGGGGGGGGGGGGGACCCGGAAGTGACCCAGTGGCAGGAACATGGTGGCGGGGGGGGGGGGGGGGACCCGGAAGTGACCCAGTGGGAGAAAAACGGGGGGGGGATCCAGAAGTGACCCAGTGGCAGGAACATGGTGGGGGGGACCCGGAAGTGACCCAATGGCAGGAAAATGGGGGGGGAGGGACCCGGAAGTGACCCAGTGGGAGAAAAATGGGGGGGACCCAGATGTGACCCAGTGGCAGGAATATGGTGGGGGGGGACCCAGAAGTGACCCAATGGCAGGAAAATGGGGGGGGAGGGGGCTGGAAGTGACCCAGTGGCAGGAACATGGTGGGGGTAGGGAGGTTCCATCCAGCAAGGTGCATCCCCCACATGTGCTTCCTGTACTGAGATACGGAAGCCTGTGCTACCCCGAGCTCCTTCTTAGAGTCTGTGATGACAGGAGCACAGCACAAATCCAAACAGAATGTCCTCCTGGGGCTATAGAGATCGCCACGAATTCCTCCCACACCACGGTGACGGGAGGGCTCTCTGTGCACGAACTCATGCTCACAAACAACCTGGCACAGGACTAGATTCTCTTAGGACTTCCACGAAAATTCCTTTAGAGGATATTTTACAGCAGTTAGCATGGTGTTAATAACCAAGGGCAGAAGGAATCTTTCCAATATTAAACACTCATGTCCATTCTCCCGGCCATCTGTTTTCTTGTAAAATAGTCCCTCAGTAGTATTACCTGTTGCATTCTGCTTTAAGATTCGGCAGTTGAGTCGACTTTCGGAATTTAGTTTTGACTTCTAAGGTCTCTGGTGTGAGCAACGGAACTTTCTTAAGGCCAAATGGGCTACTGGTCACAACATTTCCAGCAATTCAGATGCCTCCAGAGTCCTCTTTCAGGCATTAGATCCCCCAAGAATAGTGACTATCCTAATTTTTCTTTTTTTTTCTCATTTTTCTTATTGAGATGAAATGAACATAACATAAATCAACCATCTTGTTGTATTATTTTTTAAATTTAAATTCAAGTTTAACATACGACCTACAGTGTAGTCTTGGCTTCAGGAGTAGAACCCCGTGATACACCTCTTACATAGGACACCCAGTGTTCATCCTGAAAAGTACCCTCCTTAATGCCCATCACCCATTTAACCCATCCCCCCACCCACCTCCCCTCCAGCAACGCTCAGTTTGTTCTATTTAAGAGTCTCTTATGGATTGCCCCCCTCTCTATTTTTATCTTGGTTTTCCTTCCCTTCCCCTATGTTCACCTGTTGTATTTCTCAAATTCCACATTCTTTCTCAAGAATTCTCAAATTCTTTCTCTGACTAATTTCTCTTAGCATAAAGCCCTCCATCCACGTTGTTGCAAATGGCAAGATTTCATTCTTTTTCATCCCCTAGTAGTATTCCATTGCGTACATGTACCACATCTTCTTTATCCATTCATTAGTCAATGGACATTTGGGCTCTTTCCACATTTGGGCTATTGTTGATAGTGCTGCTGTGAACATTGGGCTGTATGTGCCCCTTCAAATCAGCATTTTTGCGCCCTTTGGATAAATACCTAGTAGTGCAATTGCTGGGTCACAGGGTGGTGCTGGTTTTAATTTTTGAGGAATCTCCATAAAAATCAACCTTTTTTAAAACAATTTTTAATGTTTATTTTTGAGGGAGACAGACAGATCATGAGTGGGGGAGGGGCAGAGAGAGAGGGAGGCACAGAATCCGAAGCAGGCTCCAGGCTCTGAGCTGTCAGCGCGGAGCCTGATGTGGGGCTCGAACTCAAGAACCGTGAGATCATGACCTGAGCCGAAGTCGGATGCTTAACTGAGCCAGCCAGGCGCCCCCAGATCAACCGTTTTAGTGAACAATTCAGTGGCATTTAGTACACTCACAATGCTGTGCGGTCACCACCTCTATCTAGTTCCAAAACATTATCATTACTCCAAAACCCCATACCTACTCCCCATTACTCTCCATTACTCCCCATTACTCCTCTCCCCACCCCCCCCACCCCCCAGCTCCTGGACTCCACCTACTTTCTGTTTTTATGGATTTATTCATCCTGGATATTTTTATATAAATGGGATCATACAATATGTGACCTTTTGGGTCTGGCTTCTTTCGCTTAGAATAAGGTTTTCAAAGTTCAGGTACATTAGAGCATGTGTCCGTGCTACAGTCTTTTTTGTGGCCGAATAATATTCCACGTGTATGGACGGACTACATTTTGTTTATCCATTCATCTGTTAATAGCCAATTGGGTTATTTTCACTCTTTGGCTGTTATGAATGGTGCTGCTATGACCATTCATGCGCACGTATTTGCTTAAGCGCCTGTTCTCAAGTCGTTTGGATGTAAATCAAGGAGCAGAATTTCTGGGTCATCGGACAATGCTATGTTTAACTTTTTGGTGAGCTGCAAAACTGTTTTCCAAAGTGGCTACCCCATTTTACATTCCCACTGGCCACGCATGAGTTCCCATTTCCCCACGTCTGTGCCAATACTTGATATTGTCTGTCTTTATTCACATCCTAGTGGGTATGCAGTGGTATCTCATTGTGGTTTTGGTTCACATTTCCATAATGACAAACGATGTTGAGGGTCAAGTGCTTACTGGCCGTTGGATTTTGTGTTGTTTTGTTTTCGGGAGAAAAAATCCATTCAAATCCTTTCCCCGTTTTTAATGAGGGGATTTATTTTTTATTGTTGAGTTTTAAGTTATTTATCTATTCTGGATACGCGTCCCTGCAGTGCAAGCCTTACTTGTTTGTTTCCTTTTTCCCTTTTTGTAATTCAAGTGCTTGACTTTCGCTTTCATGGCTTAAGTATCCATTTCAAAGGTGACTCTCTTGAATAAACATATTGCCAGCCTGAGTAGATGATTAGATTAAAAGCCAGGCCACCTCCCTTCACTGAGGCTCCATTGTTTCAGACGTCTTGGTTAATTTTGGTAACTGGCCATTTGAGTCACTTGTCTCTTCCCTTCCTGTACATGTCCACTCTTATGGTTTAAACTTACCAACAAACGGTGAGCCTGTGAAATCCTAGGCCCCCACCCTTGATCCCAATAAAAGCAGAACTCCTGATTTGTGCACTCTCTCCCCCAACAACCTTTCTATGTGGCCCCAGGTATGCTGTGTAATTTCCAGGTGTTGGAAGTAATAAACTTCTATTTTTTCATCGCTTCCTGCTGGTTGTTGCTGAAGCGCATCTTGCAATATTATGAACCATAAAAGCCAGTCCAACCACAACACTGGTTATTGGTAAGCTGAGGCCAAAACTGTCCCTTATCAGATATATAATTGTAAATACTTTCTTCCGTTCTGTGGGTTGTCTTTTTACTTTGTTGATGGTGTCGTTTGAGGCACACATTTTTAACTTTTGGACTTCCAGTTCAAGATGGCAACTCACTTCCTCTCATGAACACACTGCATCTACAGCTGTGAATGGAACAATGCCCTCTGGCAGGGTGGGGACTAGCTGAGTGACCCTTACACAGCAGGTGGATGAGAAAAATCCACAAAGAAACTGGTAGTAGAGTTAATTTTTGTGTATGGTGTGAGGTAGGGGTCCAAATTCATTCTTTCATACATGGATACCCAGTTGTCCCAGAACCATTGTTGACAAGCCTGTTCTTTCCTCCATTGAATTGCCTTGGCCCTTTTGTTGAAAATCAACTGACCATTAGCCAAAGACTACAGATGACACAAGCTAATCCAACCACAGTTCTAGGCCCCAGAGCGAGGCAAATGATACACCTGACGTGGGTTTAGGACGCACACCTGCTTCAAAGGGATGCTGTGAGGCCTTCCACCATGGAGGGCACCGTTCTAAGACCCTTACAAACATCATCTCATGTCAGTCTCATGGGAATCCCCTGAGGGCAAATACAGTTATTCTCTCCTACGGTGGAGGAAACTGAGCCACAGAGGCTAAGCAATGTGGGCAAAGCCATTCAGCTGGTAAAGGGAGGGGTAAAAAGGGGAAGCTAGGAGTCACATCCAGGGCTCCCAACCACTATACCAGGCAGGAAGCATAGCACAGCCCCTGCCGTGTCTCAAGCTCTCAGAAAAGACCAAAAGAGTAGCGATTATTTATAAAATGAAAATAATAGCATCTACATTACAGGTTTTCGATGATGTGTGCGAGTGCTGTTTTACAGACTCTAAAGTGCCATTTTCCCGGTGTAGGCGACATGTAGCTTTAGGCATTTCCACTGGTTACATCTGTGACATAACACAGGACTTTTTTTTTTTTAATTTTTTTAACGTTTATTTATTGAGACAGAGAGAGACAGAGCATGAACAGGGGAGGGGCAGAGAGAGAGGGAGACACAGAATCTGAAACAGGCTCCAGGCTCCGAGCTGTCAGCACAGAGCCCGACGCGGGGCTCGAACCCACGGACCGTGAGATCGTGACCTGAGCCGAAGTCGGACGCTTAACCGACCAAGCCACCCAGGCGCCCCAGGACTTTTTTTTTTTAATGTTTATTTATTTTTGAGAGAGAGAGAGAGAGAGAGAGAGAGAGAAAGCGAACACACGTGGGGGAGGGGCAGAGAGAGAGGGAGACACAGTGTCCGAAGCAGGCTCCAGGCTCTGAGCTGTCAGCACAGAGCCTTACACGGGGCTCGAACTCACAAACTGTGAGATCATGACCTGAGCCAAAGTCAGAGGCTTTACTGACTGAGCCACCCAGGTGCCCGCCCCAGACTTCTTTTTGTGGACGTTCTGCTGGCCGAGGAGCCTCATCTAAAGGGATGTATTTCTGCTCCAATCTTAAACCAGCAATGATGCACAGAGAATAACGTAGGCTTGTTGTTTTGAAAGCTTCTTCAGTCTCATGGAAAGTTTGGTTCGTCTATTTCTGGAGAGGTTTCGAATACACGGAACCCACACCCTCACAGACACGCACACACACAGACCCGCATGCCCCGGTCGGGGAAGCCTTTCCCTTGAGACACTT
This sequence comes from Lynx canadensis, assembly GCF_007474595.2. Classification (NCBI taxonomy): domain Eukaryota; kingdom Metazoa; phylum Chordata; class Mammalia; order Carnivora; family Felidae; genus Lynx; species Lynx canadensis. The sequence continues at coordinate 68,479,217 of NC_044313.2, forward strand.
TATTATTTAGAAAGGAAAAGCAACGCGTGAAAATAAGTCTTCAGGTTGCAGAGAATTTATCTGCCGACTACTGTTCTCATCCTGATATTCAGGAAATAAAGATGCCCTAAACAGCAAAGGCAGATAATTACTGCCTTCCAAAAAGAAGTTGGCAAGAACTTCAAAGAAAGGAAAGCAAGTTCGCTTCCGTCAAGTACGGTTGCAGGTGATAAATTTGCTGTGGACGTGGAGGTGGTGGAAACCCAGCGTAAGCATCAATGTCAATTACCCTCGGCTGTTCCAGACTCCCGGGTCACCTGTACGCAATGCAGGTGTTTGTGATGCCGATCCTAAGGCAAATTTGCCTCCTTTACCACAAGGACCCTTGCTTTTGTGGCAAGTTGGCCTGTGCCAGGAAGAGGGAAGTCAGCCCCAGAAAGGATCACTCTTCTTGACCCTTGTAGTTTCCTATTGTGGCTGTCTAACGTTGTAGTGAGTCACCGCAAACTTAGTGGCGTGAACAATATGAACTTACCGCCTTGCATTGCTGGAGATCAGAAGTCTGAAGTGGATCTCAAATCAAGGGGTTGGTGGGTCTGCGTTCCTTCTGGAGGCTGTAAGGGAAGATTCCATTTCCTCAGAGGCGTCTTTCCTTGGCTCTTGGTCCCCTTCTGGCCCTGTGGCACTCCCGTCTCTGCTCCCAACCATCACGTCTCCTTCTCTCACTCAGAACCCCTGCCTCCCTCCTGTAAGGACTCTTGTGACTATTTTGGATAATCCAGGATAACCTCCCCATCTCAAGATCCTTACCTTGCTCACATCTGCGAAGGCTCGTTTGGCCATAGAAGCTAACGGGGGGTACGGGTCCTGGGATTGCAAGATCTTTGGGGGCCGTTATTCTGTCCATCACCCCATGATAGGCTCTTGTGCTTCCAAGGGAACAGGTAAGGAGCCCAGTTTGCTACAAGTTGAGGCAAGAACAGATGGGCACAAAGTTGTAGTTGCGTTCCCAAGGGAGCAGGCATCCTGGAAGATGACCCAAGGGCACGTGGGAGAGCAGCCAGAGCAGGTGGCCTTGGCCTTGGCCTTCTCTTTTATTTATTTATTTATTTTTATTTTTTAAAAATTTTTTTTCAACGTTTATTTATTTTTGGGACAGAGAGAGACAGAGCATGAACGGGGGAGGGGCAGAGAGAGAGGGAGACACAGAATCGGAAACAGGCTCCAGGCTCTGAGCCGTCAGCCCAGAGCCCGACGCGGGTCTCGAACTCACGGACCGCGAGATCGTGACCTGGCTGAAGTCGGACGCTTAACCGACTGTGCCACCCAGGCGCCCCAAAGTAGTTTTTGATTTACAGAGAAGTTGTGAAGATAGTATAGAAGGTTCCCATATACTTCATACCCAATACCCCTGTTATTAGCATCTTAAATTAGTGTGGTACATTAGTTACAATGAACTAACATTGATACATTATTATTAACTAAAGTTCATTCTTTATTTAGATTTCCCTAGTTTTTTGTTTTGTTTAAAAATTTTTCTAACGTTTATTCATTTTTGAGAGAGACAGAGCATGAGTGGGGGAGGGGCGGAGAGAGAGGGAGACACAGAATCCGAAGAAGGCTCCAGGCTCCGAGCCATCACACAGAGCCCGACACGGGGCTCGAACCCACAAACCCTGAGATCATGACCTGAGCGGAAGTCAGACGCTTAATCCATGGAGCCACCCAGGCGCCCCTGGATTTCCTTAGTTTTTATCCAGTGTCCCTGTTCTGTTCCAGGATCCCGTATTTCCTTTAATTCTCGGGTCTTGGGGCGCCTGGGTGGCTCAGTCGGTTAAGCGACCGACTTCGGCCCGGGTCACCATCTCGCGGTCCCTGAGTTCGAGCCCCGCGTCGGGCTCTGGGCTGATGGCTCAGAGCCTGGAGCCTGCTTCCGATTCTGTGTCTCCCTCTCTCTCTGCCCCTCCCCCGTTCATGCTCTGTCTCAAAAATAAATAAACGTTGGGGCGCCTGGGTGGCGCAGTCGGTTGAGCGTCCGACTTCAGCCAGGTCACGATCTCGCGGTCTGTGAGTTCGAGCCCCGCGTCAGGCTCTGGGCTGATGGCTCGGAGCCTGGAGCCTGTTTCCGATTCTGTGTCTCCCTCTCTCTCTGCCCCTCCCCCCGTTCATGCTCTGTCTCTCTCCGTCCCAAAAATAAATAAAAAACGTTGAAAAAAAAAATAAATAAATAAATAAACGTTAAAAAAAAATTAATTCTCAGGTCTTCTTGGGTTCCTCTTAGTTGTGACATTTTCTCAGACTTCCCTCGTTTTTGATAACCTTGACAGTCTTGGGAAGTGCTGGTCAGGTATTTCATAGACTGCCCTTCGGTTGGGATTTCGTCTGACGTCTTTCTCGTAATTATACGGGGGTCGTGCATTTTTTGGAGAAGAGCACAGATGGAAGGGGCCATTTTCATCACACCAAGGTTACGCACATCAGCATATTATCTTGGTCACTTGGCTGTTCGTCAGGTAACGTACTACAGCTGGAGACACGAACTCGTTTCACGAACGAACTCGTTTCACGAACGAACTCGTTTCACGCACGAACGCGTTAGGCAACGCGTTTAATATACGTGTTTCCTAATACAGCGATATTTACAGTTGTGTGTATCCACAGGGTGTAGAGTGCATAGTTTCTTGCTCTGCCAGCTGAGAGGCCCTCTGAGCAATGATACCCACGTAGCAATAAGTACAGCCAGCCCCAGAACTCTGCGTCCTAAGACCATTCTCCGATAAAAGGAACCCGAACTCCCTGGAGAAATGGCTGAGTCTAGGACTAGGACAGAAGATACACAAGGGCAGCCTGGAGTATCTCGTCGTGCCAGCAGGTAAAGGAGTGATCAAAAAAATCCCAGTGAGGGCATAGATCAAACTGACATGGGAGCCAGTAGCCAAAACGGGGAGAATCTGGCCTTGTCTTTTAAATAGCGGGGATGGCTGCTACCAGGAACCGAATGGTATTTCACAACCAGCCAAGGCTACGCAGACATCACCACGTCAGTCCTCACAATATCCTTGCAAATATTTTTCTGTTTATGGACAAGGAAGCGGAGGCTGGGGATGGTTGAAGTGAACCCCCCCCCCCCCAAGATCACACATCTGGGAAGCGACCTCTAAGACTCATGGCTTCCAGATTCAGGGTCTGCTCCCAAATGTCACTCACTGCCCGCTCCCGCAGCCTCCGGAGAGCCCACAGAGGTCTCATAGGCCAGGACTCCTACCTCTGGTGGGGTTTCTTGTGCATCTCACCTTCTCCAGGGGACAGTGGGCTTGTCGGGGCAAAACAGATGTCTCCCTTTCGCTTGCTCTCTCCCCCAGGCCTGGTGAGGCCTTCTCTAAGAGGTTTAAAGCAGAAGGCAGACTTATCATGCCTTTCTCTGTTTTGCAAGTCACATCTCTAAAGACTCTCTGCGCTTCAGGGGGTGCCCAGGTGGCTCAGTTGGGTAAGCGTCTGACTTCGGCTCAGGTCATGATCTCACGGTTCATGAGTTCGAGCCCCGCGTCGGGCATATGCTGACAGCTCGGAGCCTGGAGCCTGCTTTGGATTCTGTGTCTCCCTGTCTCACTCTCTCTCTCTCTCTGCCCTTCCCCACTCGTGCTCTGTCTGTCTCTCTCTCTCTCTCAAAAATAAACATTAAAAAAATAAAGATGCTTGGTGCTTCAAGCCAAGATTCCTTTCCCTTTAATTTAGAAGCTTCTAGAACCTATGAGCCCTGCATGTCCCTCAGATAGGTCCTCTGTCCTGACTTAAAGAGGGAGACAAGAAGCTGGAGCCCTTCGTGCCCCTGCAGAGGAGGGGGAGCTGGTAAGGGGAGTGGGGCTCCTGTAGCCAGCTGTGCCCCACCACCTGCCACAAAGTCCCTTTAAACAGGTCATGGTGGGGGGAGGGGGCCCTAGGTGGCTCAGTCCTGATGTTGGCTCAGGTCATGATCTCATGGTCCGTGGGTTCGAGCCCCCCGTCAGGCTCTGCACTGACAGCACAGAGCCTGCTTAGGATTTCCTCCCTCCCTCTTTCTCTCTGCCCCTTCCTCTACACCCCCACCCAAAAATAAATGAATAAACATGAAAAAAAAAAAAAAAGTAAACAGGTCACAGTGGCTGGCAGCCAGTCACCACCATCTGTCCCAAAGTTGAAGGCAGAGCTCAGCATAACGGTAAAGCCTGGGCCACCTTCAGACTGGGGAACCAGAAAGCCAAACTTGCCTGGTCTGGACTGGCTTTTGCCTAAAGGAGGGAAGACCAGGTTTCTTGTGATCCGTGTGGTGCTTCCCCACCCAGGCAAGGGGGTCTGTGGGCCCTGATGACCTGCCCAGGGTATCCAGAAGTTTCAGAGCAAGGATAGCTTGTCTGAAGGTGCCGGAATCTAAGATTGTCAAGTCCCCCCCAGGCACAGTAGGGGGGAAAGACATGCCCAGAGGACCCACACCCAGCTACTTGGACAGCACTGTCTTCCTACCCTTAATAGAGCTGGCTCTGGAAGGAGGGAACGTTTCACTTTCTTTACGTGAGGATGTGTCATTTCAGTCTATCTCCATCTGTCTCTATGCGATGGCAGACAACTGGCTGAAAAGTGAACAAAGCAATTAAACGTTCTCTCTGTCAGCTAGATGTCAGCTGGGCTTGTGTGGTCTCCTAAGATTGAACTAAGATAGGCTTGGGGCACCTGCGTGGCTCAGTCGGTTGAGCGTCCGGCTTCGGCTCAGGTCATGATCTCACAGTCTGTGGGTTCGAGCCCCGCGTCGGGCTCTGTGCTGACCGCTCGGAGCCTGGAGCCGGCTTCAGATTCTGTGTCTTCCTCTCTCTCTACCCCTCCCCTGCTCATGCTCTGTCTCTGTCTCAAAAATAAATAAAATCATTAAAAAAAAATTAAAAAAAAAAACACAGAAAGAAGGAAGATAGACTCGAAGCTTCATTCCATCCCACGCAAAATCCAATATCTTCCCTCCACAGCTCAGGAATAGAGACTCTTGTCTTCATGTCCATACTTTTCTCTGAGCTAGCCAGATTCATTCAAATCATGCATCATTTAAAACTCCGTTAGAGTCAGAGATACCAGTAAGAAGCCACGTTTAACCTAACACGTATGTCACATAGATGCAAACGCATACGTGGAAACAGTTACAGATGTACGTATATACGTGGGCTAACGTACACACACATCATTATTCCCGAGCGCTGCCTACCCAGAGGGCCTAGAAGCGAGAACAAACACCCCAGGAACAACGAGCACCCCAGCGCCAGATCTTGGTTTCTAAAGATCCAGGAAAAGGCACCACGGCTCCTTGGCGAAGTGGTTGATTCTAGAGCCGGTGGGGGCGGGGGGGGGGGAGGGAATACACCACGTGGCTGGAGCAGATCACGGTAGGAGCAAGCAAGCAAGTGCTTGATGAACAGCAGTTTGTGACGCCAGAGGAACAGGGGAGCCAGCCCGAAAGAGCACCTGACGGCCAAGGCCGGAATGATTTGACAGCGAAATAAATAACGTGACATTGGATTATAGCCCAAAGCATGAAATACAGATGTCTCCACGCAGATGTAGATTACGACTGAATTCGTGAATAAGGAGTGAAGAGGGGCAGCCCCTCCTTACGAAAGATTCCAAGCAATATATGGGGAGACTCTCCACTCCGGGCTGTGGGTGGAGCTTCATCCCCTCCTCTAAGCTCTAAGCCTGGGTTCCGGAAAACACCGTAGGGAAAGTACAAAACAGCCACTTCGGGTGGAGAAAGCTGGCAGACAGCCCCTTGGCCACGGGAGGAAGGTAAATGCCACCAGGGATGACGTGTGGATCTCACGCGTCCCTCTCTAGGATGGGATGGAAAGGGCACTTGGCCTCTTTCATATTCTTTCCCCATAACGCGTGTCTGATCATGAGAAAAACACGAGAGAAACCCAAATTGAGAGCTTCCCTTTGGTGGCCCCTGGGTGGCTCAGTCGGTTAAGCGTCCGACTTCAGCCAGGTCACGATCTCGCGGTCCGTGAGTTCGAGCCCCGCGACGGGCTCTGTGCTGATGGCTCGGAGCCTGAAGCCTGCTTCCTAGTCTGTGTCTCCTTCTCTCTCTGCCCTTCCCCTGCTCATGCTGTCTCTCTCTGTCTCTCAAAAATAAATAAACATTAAAAATTTTTTTCTAAAAAAGAAAAGAAAACATGATAATTAGATGCACCAGGGCTCCCTGGGTGGGGTCCTGGAGCAGAAAGGATATTCATGGGGAAACTGCTAAAACCCAAATAAAATTCTGGAGTTCAGTTAATAGTAACGCACTTTGTGGGCCTTTCCTAAAGATTTGGAGACATGGAGAGTTTTCCCGGCTCCAAGCTGAGCGTCAGAGGGCTCATCTCCCCCAAGCAGAGCTCCTGCCACTGCCTCTTCTCCCCTTCCCTCCCACCCTAGTTCCTGGGCATAGCTCAGGCAGAGGAATTTAACCTCTCTTATTTACTGCCCACCACCCCCGCCCTCGTCTATGTGAGGGGAGTTTTTACAATTGGCCTTTTTTCCCCACAGTGCGCAGACTGGCCCGAGACTGGAGTTCTCAGTTGGCAGGGGAACAGCCCCGCACACAAGAAAAGCCCTGCATTAACTCATTTAGAGGTGGGGCAGTGCCAGCCAGGGAGGGCACCGAGCTTCTAGAGGGGAGGCGGGCTGAGGATCTCCCAGGACTACCACGGGCCAAGATGGCATTCGGGAGCCCTGTGTGTCCCAGAGCAGTAACTGTAGGCTGGCTTCAGAGCTTCAGGACAGAAAGGGACCCTGGAGGTGACTATTTTGTCCCTTGTTTTACAGATGCGGAAGATAAAGCCCAAGGTGGGAGCACTGAGTCATAGAGGAATTGTCCCAGAGTGAGGTTGGGGGAACCAGGATAACTCAGCCTGGAAGGAAGGAAGGAAGGAAGGAAGGAAGGAAGGAAGGAAGGAAGAAGGAAGGGAGGGAGGAAGAAAGGAGGGAGGGAGGAAGGGAGGGAGGGAGGGAGGAAAGAAGGAGGGAAGGGAGGGAGGAAGTGAGGGAGGAAGGGAGGAAGGAAGAAAGGAGGGAGGGAGGAAGGAGGGAAGGAAGAAAGGAGGGAGGGAGGAAGGAGGGAGGGAGGGAAGGAGGGAGGAAAGAAGGAGGGAAGGGAGGAAGGGAGAAAGATAAGAAGGAGGGAAGGAAGGAGGGAGGGAGGAAGGAAGGAAGGAACAAAGGGAGGAAAGAAGGAAGGAAGGAAGTGAGGGAGGAAGGGAGGGAAGAAGGAAGGAAGACAGAAAATCAAAGTGCCCTGCCCATGAGGCCCGACCTTGGCTGTGAGCCCCTGGAGAGGCAGAGGGCAGGCTTCTCTCCCGCTAAATGCAGCCAGTGAAAGGGGTGAGTATCCTCTCCTCCTGTCACCTAAAGACGCCGGTCACTTCTGGTGGCAGAGGTCCACAGCCTGTCTGCTGCCGCCAGCCATTGTCAAATAGTCCGGGGGCTGGGGCAGGAAGCAAAACTGTGTGCATCCCTCCATCCCAAAGCTTGGCAGCTCAGGGACCCCCGAGCGGGGGGCCGGGTGGGCTCTGTGCCCTGGGAGGGGCCTCCTCCCGCACCCTCCGGGGCAGTACGGCCCCCATTTCCCAAATTAACTCTCCTTGTAGAGCCATGGCATTAAGCGCCCTAGTAAACATGCCCATATGTTACCAGAGAGAGAAAGCAATTAAGCCCAGATCAGCCACAAACTAGGTCAATTTATATTACAGAAACAAGCCCCGGGGTGGGTGGGGGGCACAAGGGGGCCGTGGGGCCAGGCAGGCCCACGTGTGAGCTCGGGGGCAGGTGGGGGCACACAGCAAGGGAATGAGGAAAGGCACTGACAGATGTACGAAAGGCACCTTCTTCATTTTGCCCGGAGGCGGCCCCGGGGACCCCCAACCAAGCTCAGGTTCAGGGATAAACTCCCTCCAGGACCGGATCGCACCCCCCCCCCCCCCCCCCGCCACTGAGGCTCACCCATGGCCGCCGGAGTCCCTGGGACCTAATAATACACGCAAATCAGAAGGCAGGCTGCAGGCCCTGGCCATGCAAGGAGAGGAAGAAAGCTGACACCTGGCCCAGCCTGTCCCCACTGGCCTTGCCCTAAAGCAGCAGGGTGTCCGGCCCCAGAGCCAGAGGCCCCCTGCCTGGGTGTGCCAGAAGCACCCTATATTGAGAGGATGAGCGCGCCAGGGGGAATGGCAGGCATGTGGCCCGTGGCAGGCATGTGGGGTGAGCTGTCACAGCGAGCCCAGCCCAGGAAGGCTGCCCGCTCCCCACACCCTCCTTCCTGGCCCCAGGCTCCGGAGCCAGCTCCCAAGCTCCCAGAGGATAACAAACCCTGCGACATGGAAAATCAGGCTGCGGAGGGAGCGGAGGCCACCAGGAAGACTGAAAAATTAAAACCCCGCCTAAGGAAGGTGGGCTGAACACTGACTCTGATTGAAGGGATCTAAAAGAGAATGTGTCCTCTTGTCTCTTTCACCAGGAAGCGGCCTGACAGCTCCCCGTTTCCAGGGTTACCCTGGACTCCTCCACAATCTCCACCACGACGTTCTCGGGGGGGGGGGGGGGCAGTCCCGTGGCTCAGGGGAAGTGACGGGCCAGTGATGGAGGAAGAACAGCCTGGGACTGTGTGATCGACTCTCGGCCTTGTCTTTCAAACCGGCAGAACGGGACTACGGCTAGCTTTCCTCCTGGGCAGGGTGCTCCTTGGCCACAAGAGAAGGTCCCCTCCCTCTAGTCCACGATGGGCGAGACTCTGTAAGGCCTGCCGCTCGCCCGGCAGCCCCTCACTGAGCCAGCCCTGGAGGGAGGAACCACAGGGGCCCTGGGGCCCCTTTCTGAGGGGGGAGAGTGTCTCGAACATTCCAGCCAGGCTGCGATGCCCCCTGGGGCCGCGAACTACACAGGAAAGGGAAAACGACCAGACACAGGATGGGAAAGGGGGGGGGGGGTTCTTGCGGTGGGGTGAGCATGTGGGAGCCAGGCACCTGAGGCTGTGTCTGGGAGAATGGGGCCCTGGGCTCCTCTCACAGTGCTCAGATAGGTAGGGGAAGGGGGAGGGGAGGGCAGGGCAGGAGAGGACAGCGTGTGCATGGAGCCTGACTGGCAGCATCTGGAGGCTCTAGACTGTTCCCCAGGGCCTACCAGGGCCACTCATGGCCTTAAGGTTTGAGTTCAGGGCTGCCCGCATGGCTCAGTCGACTTCGGCTCAGGTCGTGATCTCACAGTTTGTGGGTTCGAGCCCCGCATCAGGCTCTGCACTGACCGTTAGCTCAGAGCCTGGAGCCTGCTTCGGATTCTGTGTCTCCTTCGCTCTCTGCCCCTCCCCCGCTCACGCTTTGTCTCACTCTGTTTCTCAAAATTAAATAAATGTAAAAAAAAAAAAAATTTAAATAAAATAAAGTTTGAGTTTAAATCTGTGCCTAGTTGGACGAGAAGAAAGGGGGAGAAAACAGGCCCCTTGTCAGTGTCCCTGGGCTTCCTTCTAGGGTCAGACAGTGTATGAAGGAGAGGGCAGCTGCCTGTTCTGGGGGTCCCCAGAAAGGAGAAGACTGTGCCAGCGGCCAGGCACCTGCTCCTACAGGCATGACTCTCGGGGCACCTGATGCTGCACTGGGTCCGGGGCTCAGCCTACCTGGCCCGCAGCCTCAGGGCACAGGCAGGTCCTGGGCCCCTGGGTCACCAGGATCTTGCTCTGAACGTGGGGATCCTTGCCATGGAGAGACCAGAAATGCTCACGCCTCTTCTCCACCAGGCCCAGGAGCCGGGAAAGAACCCTGGGACCGGCGTCGATCCTGGGGACACAAGGACACACGGACACACGTGAGTTCTAGCTGTGCATTCGGTGCAAAGCATGGCAAAAAGGACGCACGGGTCCCAGCTCCCCCAGCTCTTCCTGGCAAGAGCGAGCTCTAACTCCCCTCTGCCCAGCACCTCTAAAGCACCAGGATTGACGTCACCAAGATTCACCCCACGATCTGACGCAAGCAGGTGAACTTCAGAAGGCAGGGCTCAAACAGACGTCTCTGATCAGGACGCGTCACATAACCGGACGTCAGAGGAGGAATGTCATCCCGGAGAGTCTCCAAATGGAAGAAAATCCAGAGAGGCTCAAAGACACATTGGCAGAGCGCCTCTTGCCCTTGACCCCTGCTCAGAAAGGCTGGTATAACCATCACAGATCCCAGAGAAAGCAGCACTCATTCTCTAGCAGGCGCGGGGGAGCAGAGCTCTTCTGCGGACACCGCCAGAGGAAGCCCCGGGCCCAGCAGCCCCCTGGGCGCACCCGACTCGGACACGGGGTGTCCCTGCAATCCTCCAACCCCACGAGGCTGAGCGCACTACCCACCCCCCCCCCCCCGCCGCCATTTCACAGCTGAGGGAACTGAGGCTCGGGGCCCGTTGAATTACTTGCACAAGGTGACCTGGCTTGCGGGCCGGTGGCCCCCTCCCCCATGTGACCGCCAGCCCCAGTCTCTCGCATTTGTCTGTGACCATCTGCGGTGCGCTCCCGCTGGCTTGCTGGGTGGAAGGGCACAGCCTTCCCGCTGGCTGCGGACGGGGCCTATTGTGCTGGGTGTCACCGGCAGGTGCGATGGGCGCACCTTCCCCAGCCCCTCCCGCAGCTGCCACCACCCTCTGGGGCCAGAACCCCGGCTGCTGGGATCCTGGGATCATTCGTGTGGCCGCTGCCCAAGGCCTCGCAGGTCTCCCCTCCCCTGTGCGGCAGCAGCTTAAAGCGCCTGGTTGTTAAAAAGGCGAAGATCTCCTAATAAGAGAGAGGGATCGCTTTATGATTCCTATTTAGACTTCTACATTATTCCCTCGGTCCTCATTCTCTGCCATCAGATTCCCCTCCTCCAGTTGGGAGGCTTATTTAACGAGTCAGATATGAGCAGGCGCTGATATAAAAATAGAGGCAGGCGGTGGGAGCTGGCACCGTGACTCACCGGGTGGCAGGCGGTGGCGCTGGGCAGACAGCTGCGGCCCTCCTCCCCTCCCCTCCTCCTCCTCCTCCTCCCCCTCGGCCCCATCCCTTTTCCCCCTTTCCCTTCTCCCCTTCCTCCCTTTCCTCCTTCCCCCCCACCTCGCCTTTCCCTATCTTGCTCCGCCCCCTCCCTCCCCCTCTCCCCTCTCCCCTCCCCAGTGCACAAAGCACCGTCCTCAGAGCAGACACTGGATAGAGCGGTGCTATTTGAGGCAGGTTCCCCCCAAGGCTCATTTACCATTTAAGATTCCTCTGCATTAGTGCCTGAGGAGGAAACGCCAAAATAGCACGAACTCTCGTTCTCCTGTGCTCTTTCCGGATTTTCTACGGAGAACATTCCAGTTCTAATGACCCTCTGTGCCAGCTCCAAGGTGGGGATAGACTGGGAGGAAGTGAAAAGGCTGCAGCCCAGGGGCACCCCACCTCAGGACCCAGGCCCCGCCCCCACCTCAGGACCCGGGCCCCGCCCCCACCTCAGGAGCCAGGCCCCACCCCCACCGCAGGACCCAGGCCCCGCCCCCACCTCAGGACCCAGGCCCCGCCCCCACCTCAGGACCCAGGCCCCGCCCCCACCCCAGGACCCAGGCCCCGCCCCCACCTCAGCACCCAGGCCCCGCCCCCACCTCAGGACCCAGGCGGCCCAGCCCTCACCTCAGCACCCAGGCCCCGCCCCCACCCCAGGACCCAGGCCCCGCCCCCACCTCAGGACCCGGGCCCCGCCCCCACCTCAGGAGCCGGGCCCCGCCCCCACCGCAGGACCCGGGCCCCGCCCCCACCTCGGGCCCCAGGCCCCGCCCCCACCTCAGGACCCAGGCCCCGCCCCCACCTCAGGACCCAGGCCCCGCCCCCACCTCAGGAGCCGGGCCCCGCCCCCACCTCAGGAGCCGGGCCCCGCCCCCACCTCAGGACCCAGGCCCCACCCCCACCTCAGGACCCAGGCCCCACCCCCACCTCAGGACCCAGGCCCCGCCCCACCTCAGGACCCGGGCCCCGCCCCCACCTCAGGACCCGGGCCCCGCCCCCACCCCAGGACCCAGGCCCCGCCCCCACCTCAGCACCCAGGATGTACCCCCATCTCAGGACCCAGGCCCCATCCCCAACTCAGGCCCCAGGATGTACCCGCATCTCAGGCCCCAGTCCCCGCCCCCACCTCAGGCCCCAGGCCCGCCCTGCCCTCCCCACCTGCCGCTCCTGCTCCGGGACCGCCAACTGCCTGGCTGCCGCACCAGCCACAGCGCACACTGGCTCCCGTGTTCCCATGACTGTGGGTGAATGTGGGTCAGGGGCCGGAGAGCCGTCACGGCGTCTGTCCCGCTGCCTCCGGTGATGCCCGGTTTTCTCTCTGTCTCTGCCTAAAACACGTCAGTGGCTTTCCACACTTAGATCAAGGAAAAACTGCATCCTCCGCAAGGGAGGGTCTGCTCAAGCTGGGGGCGCCTCCCGCTGCACCCTCACCCCGCACCGCCCTACACCCCAGCCTCGCCCGGCCCTCCTGGGGGCTGGGGGCTCCACCCTCCACCCCACCCTGGTCTTGAATGAGCTGCTCCTTTGCCCTTCGCCTGCTAACTTCTCTCGACCCTTCAGACGTACCTCCACCTGCACTTGCTCATTGAACCCTTCTGTGTGGCCCTTGGCTCGCTCTGTATTGTCACACGCCACACCTCTGTTTTGTCGCATGTGCCAGATTTACGGACTTACGTTGATTTGTGTTATGTAACTGACATGTCTCCCTTCACCCTGATACTCTAAGGCCCCTGAGGACTGAGCCCCTGAGTCCTTTGGCTCACCCTTTTATCCCCTAGCACCGTGCCTGGCACACAGGAAGTGCTCAATAAGTGTTTGTTGAATGAATCAGCACATTAATTGCTGACTGGTGGGTAGGCCCCTAAGCAGGCAATAGTCGAGGGACAGCGCTCTAGATCCTTTTGGAAAAGGAGCTAAGGAATGAGCAGGGGGCGCCTCGGTGGCTCAGTCAGTTAAGCGTCCGACTTCAGCTCAGGTCACCATCTCACAATTTGTGAGTTTGGGCCCCTCATGGGGCACCGTGGTTTCAGCTCGGAGCCTGCTTTAGATCCTCTGTCCCGCGCCGCACCCCCCCTCCCCTCTGCCCCTCCCCTGCTCACACTCTCTGTCTCAAAAATAAATAAAACCTTTTGTAAAAAGGCAAGATGCAATTATAAACAACAACAACAACAAAAGAATCAGGACTAGGTTGGGGATGTCTTGATTTCTCAGACTTATGAGGACAGCCCCCACGCCTGTGTCCTTGGACAACCAGGAAGTTGGGTGGAGGAAAAGGATACTTCCCTGGCAGTGGACCATGACCCTGTGTTCTCCCGTGGCCTGGGACAAATCTGTTTGCCTCACAGTGGCCACATTGCCCTTTGGAAAAAATAGAGACATTCGGCTCAGGGCTGGGATGAGGGTGTGGCAAACACAATGCCCCGGGGCTCAGGGACTTGAGGAAGAGCCCGCTCTGAGGACAGTGCTCCCCCTCATCCTGGCCCAGACCAGAGTGTCTTCCTCTGTGAAGTCCCTTGAATTCGAGAGGCCCTGAGACCCTGGCTTTCAGATTCCTGGCCTCCAGTGCCCGTGCGGTGCGGGAAGAAACACGGGGCTCCCCTGAGGTGGCAGACGCAGGCCGGCGGATTCAAGCCTCAGTGTCCCTGGTGGTCTGAGCGCACCTGACTCTACACCCACGCCCCCGCACCCCCACCCCGCCATCCCGCTCTCCACCCGTGTGCTCGGCACTACACTCTAGAGTCTAAAAAATTAGAGGCAAATCCAGGTTCCAGAGAAGCTTCCAGAGATAGATGTGAAGCATGTAAGGCATCCCTTTTAAGCATTTGGAACCCGGACTAGAATTCAGTGTCTGGGACCCCAGGGACTCTTTCCTCACTGCTGTCTGCCAAGTTCACCCAGGACTGCTCTGGAGCTCAGCAAGTTTAGCTCCTTTCAGCAGGTGCCGCCTTGGGCTCTTGCATGACACGGTGGCCCTGTGATCCACTGCCCAGCCCAAACCCCAAGGTTCCTCCATCTGTCTCAGGAGCCCAGCCTCTGGTCACCAGCCGGGTTGTGAATGGATCTGCCCAAACTTGTCCCTGCTGCCGAAAATACTATCCAGGGCTACTGGGCAATGGGGGCCTTTTCTCTTCTGTTTGTTTGTTTTGTTTTGTTTCTCATTTTCTTCCTGACTATATTTAATATTGACATAATATGCATTTCCTGAAGAAAAATAAAGTTGGAAGAAATATTGAGGCATAAAAAAGGCAGGGGAAAAAATCGCCCACCAACATCAACCTTGCAGAACCTGCTGCGATGACTTACCACTTTGACCTAGTTCCTTTGTCCCTGTCGCCCTTCATTCATTTTTGTTTTGTTTTGTTTCTCGTGGTTCAGCTGATCCCTGGTGACACATGGCACGTTCTCATAGGGGCTGCAAGGGCTCCAGGCACCTCTGCCTCCCAGCTGGTACCCTGTCATCCTGGGGAATAGTTCAGAGCCAGAGCACTTTTAGGTCCAAGGAAAAAATAACAGCCTTGAAATAAGGCAGCAGAACTTGAGGCAAAATTCCTGAAGCTTGTATATGAGGTTTGTGCTGTTTTTCAGAGGTGGCTAAAGCCAAGCCTGAGAAGTAAGAGACGTTGAGTTCTATTTTTAGAGAACATGGCAGGCTAAATTCTCAGAATCAACACTCCTGTTGAAAACAGCTTTAAAAAAAAAAAAAAAAGCCAGATAAAGTATTTAAAAAATCTTACAGGCCCTGAAGAGTTGACAAGATAGTAAAGAATTACTAGGGCCAAAATCCAAGGAAAGCCAGAAACGCAGCAATTCTAGGAACAGCTCTTTCCTGGAGAGGGTTTATCTTGATTACCTTGCACTTGGGGTTTAACAGCTTTGTAAAGCTTGGGGCCCCTAAGGGCTACACCACAGGGTGGGAGTGAAGGAGTCACCCAGAAGTAAACCCTACCCCGCGCTGACACTCAAGTCCCCGGAAGGTAAGTGGCCTTGACACTGAGCATGTGGTGGTAGTGGTGTGGGGTGCGGATTTCGGAGAAATTGTGAACACAGCTGAGCCCTCACGTGTGTCTGTAGTCCCAATCCGTATCGCCTGGGAGGACCAAAAGACCTCAGGCTGTGAATTTTACCATCATTGCAGATTACTAGTAGCCTAGGAGCTCTCTGGCAGAAGCAAATACAAATCGTTTCTGGAGAGAGTCACTTTTATTCTGTTTCCAAGTATTCTACAAGTAATTCTTTCAGGACGGTGAACATGGCGTTGTTAACAAGAAAACACATGGAAACAAGGTAGTATGGACAAGAATCAAAACAACGGATAACAGAAACAAACTCCAAGACTCCAGCTACTGGGATTATTAGGTACACGTTGTGAAAAACCAAAACCAAAAACAAAACGAAACAAAATTATGCGTGCTCCATCAAGGAAGTAGGAGAAAAGCTAACAAATATCCCCTGGGAACAGAAAATATAAAAACATGACCTCGTTGATTTGGAAAAGAACAAAGCAATTTCTAAAAATTTCTATCAGTGAGAAAGTTAATAACAGAGACTTGAAAGTGAACGAAGGAACTTCATGATAGATTAAGTAAGAGGAAGAATTAGTGGGTTGGAAGATCAGTTGGAGGAATTACCCAAAATGCCCTTTGGAAAAAATACAGACACTCAGCACAGGGCTGGGATGAGGGTATGGCAAACACAGTGCCCAGGGGGCAGGGACTTGAGGAAGAGCCCGCTCTGAGGACAGTGCTCACCCTCAATAATTAGAGCAAAATATATATAACATAAAATGTTTTATTTGAACCATCTGTCAGTGTACAGTTTGTGGCATGAAGTTCATTCACCTTATTGTGCAACCCCCACCACCATCCATCTCCAGAACTTTTTCATCTTCCCCAACTGAAACTTGGTGCCCATTAAACACTGACCCTCCCTTCCCTTGTCCCCCCAGTCTCTGGAAACCACCCTTTCACTTTCTTCCTCTGTGCATTTGACTACACTAGGTACATCATATAAGTGGAACCATACGGTATTTGTCTTCACGGGACTGTTTGATTTCACTTAGTGTAATGCTCTCAGAGTTCCTCCATGTTGTAGTATGTGTGAGAATTTCCTTCCCCTTTAAGGGTGAATAATATTCCATTGTCCGCATATACCATATTTTGTGTATCCAATCATCCATCAATGGACACTTGGGCTGCTTCTATCTCGCGACTCTTGTGAACCACGGCGCTATGAACGCGGTTGTGCAAATATGTCTTTGAGTCCCTGCTTGTATTGCTTTGGGGATGTGCCCAGAAATAGAAATCGCTGGATTCTATCTTTAATTTTTTTTTTTTAGGAATTGCCATAACGTTTTCCACAGAGGCTCCACCATTTTGCAGTACTACCAGCAATGATCAAGAGTTCCAGTTTCTCCACATTCTTACCAACACTCGTTATTCTGTTGTAGTTGGTTTTCTGTGTGTTTTTACTATAGCCATCCTAACAAGTATGATCATGCGCTTATCTTATTAGCCATTTACAGATCTTCTTTTGTGAAGTGTCTATTCAAACTATTTTGCCCATTTTATTGCATTTTTATCTGTTTGTTATTGAAGTGTAGGGGTTCTTTCTATAGCCTGGATATCACACCTTTGTCAAATATGTTTTGCAGACGTTTCCTCCCCGTATTAGGTTTGGCTATTCATTTTTTAAATGGTGTCCTTTGATGAACAGGCATTTAAATTTTGGGGAAGCCCAATTGATCAACTCTTCAGAACGAAAGGAGAGAAAAAATGGGACCGGAGCCAGTATTTGAAAAAAATAATGGTTGGTGGGGCGCCTGGGTGGCGCAGTCGGTTAAGCGTCCGACTTCAGCCAGGTCACGATCTCGCGGTCCGTGAGTTCGAGCCCCACATCAGGCTCTGGGCTGATGGCTCAGAGCCTGGAGCCTGTTTCCGATTCTGTGTCTCCCTCTCTCTCTGCCCCCTCCCCCATTCATGCTCTGTCTCTCTCTGTCCCAAAAATAAATAAACGTTGAAAAAAAAATTTAAAAAAAAATAAAAAAATAAAAAATAATGGTTGGTGACTTCCCACACCTGTTGAAAAGACACCAATCCACATATTCAAAAAGCTCATAAATTCTAAGGAAGTAAAAAAATAAATCCACAATTAGGTACATCATAGAGAAACTGCAGAATACCAAAGACAAGGAGAAATCTTAAAAAAAAACGAAGCAAAACAAAATAAAAATACTGAGAGGCAGGGAGAGGGAAATGCAAATTGCCTCAAAGAAACCCCAGGATGACTGTTGACTTCTCGACAGCAAAAATGGCACTCAGAAGATAGAGAAATGTCATTTTCAATATGCTGAAAGAAGTAACTGTCAACCAGGAATTCTGTATTCAGAAAAAAAAAAATCTTTCAAGAATGAGGGAGAAACAAACAAAAAGTGAGATATATTGCAACCAACAGAGTCTCATGAAAGACATTGTAAAGACTTTGTGCTTCGGGTAGAAAAAAACGATCCCACTTGGAAAGGATCCATAAAGAGGAAGAAATGGGCAAAGAAAATTATTAATATACAAGTAAATCTAAACTGACAATTATAATACTTTGAGGAAGTTAAAGCCATGACTGATGTATAACAAATGATAATGTCTGGGGGGTTATAGTTTTTTTTAATCTTTATTTATTTTTGAGAGAGACAGAGTGCAAGCAGGGGAGGAACAGAGAGAGAGGGAGACACAGATTCTGAAGCAGGCTCCAGGCTCCGAGCTGTCAGCACAGGGCTGGGTGTGGGGCTCGAACTCACAAAACACCGGGAGATCATGACCTGAGCGAAACTCTGACGCTTAATGGACTGAGCCACCCAGGCACGCCTGGGGGTTTAAAAAGATAGAATGAAAATACATGACAAGTCAGGAGGAAGGTAAATTGTTGGAATGACAGTCCTCAGAGGGTCTCATATTGTACCAGGAGGGAGAAGTGATTAATTTTAGACTTTGAACAGCCGAATCTAATGGAACAGAATAAAATGGTAGACTTAACCCAAATATGTCAGCAATTACATCAGATACCACATGGGTCAAGTGTTTCAATTAAAAGACAAATTTGTCAAGCTGGAAAAACTACGTAACCATATGCTGTTTATAAGAAATACCTATAAAACACCAGGTTTTATATATTGAAAATAAAAGAATAGAGTCGAGAGTTCCACGTTCAAGTCTTTGCTCTACCACATTTCCTAATTAATTTATTTATTTATTAATCTATTTATTTATTTATTGAGAGAACGAGAGAGCAGGGGAGAGGGGCAGAGGGAAAGAGAGAGAGAGAGAAAGAGAGAATCCCAAGAAGGCTCCATACTCACTGCAGAGCCCAACTTGGGGCTGGATCCCATGACCCTGGGATCAGGACCTGAGCTGAAATCAAGAGTCGGACACTCAATCAACTAAGCCACCCAGGCGCCCCTCCCTTTTCCTAATTTATAAACTTAGGCAAGTCACTCAATCTTGAAACCTCACCTTTATCATTTATGAAAGTGGAACCGTACTCTCTACTCTAGCTACCTTACAAACTCAAATGAGTTCATGCATTTGAAGGTGCTTCATATAGCATAAGACACAATATTAGCGTAAGAGCTGTAGGACCTATTATAATGAATTACTAATGTAGGGGCACCTGGTTGGCTCCCTCCATTAAGTGTCCGACTTCGACTCATGTAAGAATCTCCAGTTCATGAGTTCGGGCCCCGCGTCGGGCTCTGTGCCGACAGCTAGGAGCCTGGAGCCTGCTTCGGATTCTGTGTCTCCTTCTCTCCCTCCCCTTCCAATGGCTCTCACTCTGTTTTGCCCTCAAAAATAAACATTAGAAAATTTAAAAAAATTAATTATTGATGTTAATATAAATTAATTGTTATAGGGCCTCTTAGGTACCATAGTGGGTCAAATTGTTCCTCCCTATTTTGGGCTGAATTGTGTATCCTCACTCATTCATATGTTGAAGTCCTAACACATCCAGTACCTCTGAATGTGACTATATTTGGAGATGGTGTCTTTATTTTTATTTTTTTTTAATGTTTATTTTTGAGACAGAGAGAGAGAGAGAGAGAGAGAGAGAGAATGTGAGCGGAGGAGGGGCAGCAAGCGAGGGAAACACA
Organism: Lynx canadensis; assembly: GCF_007474595.2. NCBI lineage: Eukaryota > Metazoa > Chordata > Mammalia > Carnivora > Felidae > Lynx > Lynx canadensis. The sequence continues at coordinate 68,498,371 of NC_044313.2, forward strand.
GAATCCGAAGCAGCCTCCAGGCTCCGAGCGGTCAGCACAGAGCCCGAGGCGGGGCTCGAACCCATGAACCGTGAGATCATGACCTGAGCTGAAGTCAGACACTTAACGGACTGAGCCACCCAGGGGCCCCTGAAGATGGGGGTCTTTAAAGAGATAATTAAATTAAAACGAAGTCATTAGGGTGGACACTAAATCCAACATAACTGGTGTTCTCTAAGGAGGAAAGTTGGACCCAGACGTGGAAAGAGGGAAGATGAAATGAAGACACAGGGAGAAGACGGCCATCTACAAGCCAAGGAGAGAGAAACCAGTCCCCACCGCCACCTTGACCTCGAACTTGTAGCTTCCAGAACTGTGAAGAAGGCAATTCCTGTTGTTCCAAGTCACCTACTTCGTGGTAATTTGTTACAGCAGCCACAAGAGCCCAACATAGGTACCGTGAAGGAACTAAGTGAGGACACGGTGGGATGAGGATCTAAGGGTGTCACGGCTGTCCCTTGACCCATGCTATAATCTGCCGTTCCTGAGGCCAGCTGTGGTGACCAGCAACTCCGCACAACGATGAGGCTTAAGAAACTCCAATCGTTACCACATAAAAGGCAATCCTGATTCTATTGACACATATGAGAACCACCAATGTCCTCTTTGCACCTTCCTCGATCTTTTACTCGCTCACTAATCAGCCCCAGGACCTGTTGAACGTCAGGATAAGCCATTAAGAAACTGCTAATGGGGGAAGGGTCACTTGGAGGTCTCAGGGCTTATCATCGGCTTACGGTAATTACACAAAAGAACTATGACATCTCCATGGTGCTAAAATGGGTGCCTTCCAAAGGACGGTGCAGGGCAGGAAGGAAATGAGAGTGACAGAAGCGAGACGAAGAGGAGAAGGAGGCAGTCAGGTAGGCAGGCTGACCACACAAATGCCCACATGGCCGTGCCGGTCTGGTGACGTGAGCCCCTCCCCACCTCCCGCCCTCGGGGCTGAGGCACCCCCAGGTAAGGGGCCGTGCTACTCTGTGTCCCCAACACCACAGGCAGGACAACCTGCTTGAGCACCATGAGGGACGTGTATCCCCATAAGCACCATATTTGGAACCCATCGAGCCTTGTCGGAAAACAATGGGAGGGAAGCCGGCCTCATGGTGGCAAGTGACTGAACAGGCAACAAAACAGCCACTGTGTCCACAGCATCTGATGGCTCCCAGTGCGGCGTGTGCCGGCCTCCCTCACTGCCCGCAGAGCGGCTCCAACAGCCTTCGTGGTGATCAGAGTCAAGGCATAAGGTGCCTGGCGATCCTGGGGATCAGGGCCCCAAACGCGTAAGGATGGGACCATATCTTAGCCCTCTCTGTACCCCTTGCACATGGTACGTGGGCAATAAAATATTTTATTAACCTTTGGTGGGTTCTACCACATCTGGGGTGATGGGTCACGGGACAGATGCAGCTGGGAGGGACCCTGATATCCCCCGGTCTAATTCGAGCTTCCAAAGGTTTAAGTGATAGAGCCTAGCATGTGCCGTGGTACTGACTACTTTCAATTCTCCCTCTCAGCCTTAATCTTTTTTTTTTTTTAAGTTTATTTATTTATTTTGAGAGAGAGAGAGACAGAGACAGCGTGAATGGGGGAGGGGCAGGAAGAGAGGGAGACAGAGAATCCCAAGCAGGCTCCACACTGTGGACACTGATGGGGGGGCTCGAACCCACAAAACTGTGCCATCGTGACCTGAGCCGAAATCCAGGGTCAGACGCTTAACTGACCAAGCCTCCCAGGCGCCCTCATCCTTCATTTCAATCCTGACACACTCTCTCTGCCCATTTTCTTCCCTATTCCTTCCTTCTTCGACAGAACACTGGTAACATAGATTCAGCGAAAACAAATTGGTGGCAACTTACCAAGGTTTGTGAGAAGGAAATAAGATCCCCGATAAGCCTACTGCCAAGTCTAGGGAAACACACCAAAAGCAACGGGGGGTGGGGTGGGGGGTGGATTCTTTGCTGCTTTCAATTCTCTCACTGCTCCAGCAACGGATTCCCCGAGATGGCTTTTCGGTGGGGAATCAGATGTAACATTATTCACTCTAGCGCTAAGGGTACTGCCACCACACAGGGACTTCTCGACTGTTACTACTACAGACACTCATAGAGCTGCCGGAAATAGTTCTTTCTCCCCTCGCCCGGCACAGACATTTGTATACGCTCTAGATATATATTCTCAACAGACTCATTCTTTATTACACCACACCCACCACTCTCTTTCAGGACAAACATAGGTAATAGACCTGATAGGAAAGTACAGAACGCCAATAAAATGCCTGTTTTTTGTTTGTTTGTTTGTTTGTTTGTTAGAAGTGTCAGTAAAGGAAAGGTAATTTTTAGATTTGGCACATTCCCAGTGAAACCACGCAATTGATAGTTTTTGCACGTTTTGTCCATAGAAATGTCAGAGGCAATGCATGAGGAAACGTTACCAGATTATATCGAAAACTTCTGTGGATCCTAAATGATCATGAGCTATGTAATGATTATGATCACCGGGAAAATGTGTTGTTACCCCCTTACACACCTTACTGAAGTCTTAATTAAGTGATGTTGGGTTTTGGTTAAAAAACACTTAACATGAGCATCGGGATCTCTGCTGTCAGCACAGAGCCCACTTTGGACCCTCTGTCTCCCTCTCTCTCTGCCTGTCTCACTCGTGCTTGCTCTCTCTCTCTCTCAGAAACAAATCTTTTTTAAATTAAAAAAACAACAACATGAAAATTAGCTAACTCGTGTAATTCTGACATTTTTTTTTCCAGGCTGCTGGCTACATGATTATTCGGGCTGTGTGTGTGTTTTGTTTGATCATATATGCCTATGTATATTTACTGTTATCAGTAAAACCTAGATTCCTCTGAGAGACTAGGATGTAGCTCATTTTAAACATTTATCCACCCTTGGTGGGCAATAACACATAGCATCATATGCTTGTTTTATTAACGTTTTAAATTCTACCGAATTATTGGTTTTCTTGATCTCTGCGTTTGGCAGTCATTCCCACCTTAGAGGCCTCAAGGATTTCAGAACCTTTTCAAAAAGGAAAGGAGAGAATGAATAAACACATGGCTACGTGGCATATAACACTGCATATTGTTAATTCTACTTATAAGCCTATCTCCAAAAGAGTTTGTTACCTGCCTTGAGTCAAAATCGATTTTACTTAGGTACCACTGTCCTTGGTAATCTTGACTAGAAGACATTAAGGTAGTTCTGTTTTTGTTTTAAAGAAGACGGCTGTGCTGTCCCATAGAAATTCCTAGTCTGTTAGTATATTTCGTGCCTTCTGGAACATTGCGAGTGCTGGGAGGGAGGACGGTCGTCTTCCTTCTTCCCTGTTCATTCCTCTTCATACTCCTGCTCCACTGGCACCAGCGCCAGTGCCAGTCTCAGCTCCACTCCCCGCAGACCCCTCCTTGCTGGGCCGCCCTCCGTGCCCGGCCCAGCCCTGCACGCGCCGCCCTTTCTGGAAAGCGCATGTGTCCCTTACCCTCCTCCCACCTCTGGGCGGCGCTCCTCCCCAGCCCCCAGCCTGGAAGAGGCACTTCCGTCGCCTTGGCACGAAGCAAAGGACTTCCCAGTCGGGAAGAGAAGTGACCGCCTTCCCTTGCAGATGAAAGCTGGTTCATTAAATGCAGCGCACCACTTTTTCAGTTAGGTCTCCAGATGCAGTAGGGAAGGCCGATCCCTTAAGGTGGGACGGAAATGCGCTCTGAGGGGCGGCTCCCGGCGCCAGCACCGTGGACAGCGCCCGCCGCCGGCCGCTGGCCAGAGCCACCCCCGCCCGCCGGCGGCCACCCCAGAGCCTGCGGTGGGAGAGATGGCCTCACCACCGACCAGAGGGGCGGGCCTGCCAGTGTTTGGGAATGGATCTGATCCAGAGGGGGAGACCGCGAGCAAGGGAAGACTTAACTAAGGCGTCGCAAGGAGCGCGCTCATTCCGAGTATCGTGAAAAGTCACGCAGGAAGGTGGGGCCCCTCTTCCTCCCCTGCCCCCTGCGACTCCCCCCCGCCCCGGCAAATAAACACAACGAACAACTTTACGCAACAGACAGAATGGCTGAGTTTAATGCTTCAAGTTTTCCATTTCCTTCCACAGGGCTTTGTTTTAAAAATAACAAAATGAGGTAAATAAGTTAATGTATGTACACGTTATAAACATTGTGTCGGATTGCGGCCGCGGCAACTCAAGTTGTTAGAGACGAAGTTGCTGCGCGGTGACTCGAGGTCAGCCACCTGCAACCTGAGCAGATTTGTCGTCCTGAGGAGAATTCGCACGCTGTTGGTGGAATGGGGTCTAGAAGCATTTGCGGTGGACGATGGAGGGGCCAGCCTCGTCGTACTCCTGCTTGGTGATCCACATCTGCTGGAAGGTGGACAGCGAGGCCAGGATGGAGCCGCCGATCCACACCGAGTACTTGCGCTCAGGCGGGGCGATGATCTGTAAGACAGGGAGCGCGTCAGGCCGGCGAGGGCCGCACCCCGGGGCCCACCCGCGGGCAGGGGGCGCGGGCCGCCGCCAACCTTGATCTTCATGGTGCTGGGGGCCAGCGCCGTGATCTCCTTCTGCATGCGGTCAGCGATACCCGGGTACATGGTGGTGCCCCCCGACATGACGTTGTTGGCGTACAGGTCCTTCCTGATGTCGATGTCGCACTTCATGATGCTGTTGTAGGTGGTCTCGTGGATGCCCGCCGACTCCATGCCTGGGGGCCGCAGGGAGGAGCGTGAGCCGGCGGGTGCGAGCCGGGGTCCGGGCGGGGCCCCGGGGCTCCCGGGGAGGCCGGCGAGCGGGACTCACCGATGAAGGAGGGCTGGAAGAGCGTCTCCGGGCAACGGAAGCGCTCGTTACCGATGGTGATGACCTGTCCGTCGGGCAGCTCGTAGCTCTTCTCCAGGGAGGAGGAGGAGGCGGCCGTCGCCATCTCGTTCTCGAAGTCCAGGGCCACGTAGCACAGCTTCTCCTTGATGTCGCGCACGATCTCGCGCTCAGCTGTGGGGGGGCAGGGGCAGGAGAGGCGCCCTCAGCGCAGGGCCCCGCGGCCCGCGCGCCACCCCGCCCGCCCGGGGAGCCCGGAGCGCCGCGCACCTGTGGTCACGAAGGAGTAGCCGCGCTCAGTGAGGATCTTCATCAGGTAGTCGGTGAGGTCGCGGCCGGCCAAGTCCAGGCGCATGATGGCGTGCGGCAGGGCGTAGCCCTCATAGATGGGCACGTTGTGGGTGACGCCGTCGCCGGAGTCGAGCACGATGCCTGCGCGGGGGGCGGGGCGGGGCACACGGCGGCGGTGAGCGCGCGCCCCCGAGGCCGGGCGCGGGCGCGCGCGGCGGGCGGGAGCGGGGGAGCGGGGGAGCGGGGCGGCCCCGCGCGCACTCACCGGTGGTACGGCCGGAGGCGTAGAGGGACAGCACGGCCTGGATGGCCACGTACATGGCGGGCACGTTGAAGGTCTCAAACATGATCTGGGTCATCTTCTCGCGGTTGGCCTTGGGGTTGAGGGGGGCCTCGGTGAGCAGGGTGGGGTGCTCCTCGGGGGCCACGCGGAGCTCGTTGTAGAAGGTGTGGTGCCAGATCTTCTCCATGTCGTCCCAGTTGGTGATGATGCCGTGCTCAATGGGGTACTTCAGGGTCAGGATGCCTCTCTTGCTCTGCGCCTCGTCGCCCACGTAGGAATCTTTCTGACCCATACCCACCATGACGCCCTGCGGAGCGGAGACACCACGCCCACGTTACCGCGGCTCCCGCGACGGCGGCTGGCCTACGCGGGGGTGGGGGGTGGGGGTGGGGACCCCCTCCCGGCTCCCTCCGCGGACGGGCAGCCTGACCTGGTGGCGAGGGCGGCCCACGATGGAAGGGAACACGGCCCTAGGGGCGTCGTCGCCGGCGAAGCCGGCTTTCACCAGGCCGGAGCCATTGTCGCACACGAGGGCGGTGGTCTCGTCTTCGTCACACATGGTGTCTGGTTTCTGTAAAGGACAGGAAGGCCGTGGAGACGCACGACGCGACAGCGCAGGAGTCCCCGACGGCCCGAGCGCCCTCCCTTCCCGGGGACCGACGGACGTCCCCAGCCCCGAGCCGCGCGTCGCCGGCCAGGGGAGCGGCGGAGGGCACCCTGGCGGGCTTCGCTCCCCGGGCTCAGGGCCGCGCTGCGGAGAATCTCGGAGAAATTTCTCCACCCCGGGAACCCCGGCACAGTGTCCGCCGGGACACCTCTGCCTTCGCTGCAGGCTACCTGACGCAGGAGCCGGGCGCTGGCGCCCCAGGCCTCGGCGCCTCGGCGGCCTAGTCTGGGCGGTTGAGGCGGGCGATACCTGCTCGCCGGGCAAGCGCGGGGGCCGAAGGAGATGCCCGTGGGAAGGGCTTTGGTGCGCCGTGCCGAGAGGAGTGGCCCATTCCGGACCCCCACGACATTCCAACCTCAGAACAGAGGCACCGTTTCGCCTGATGGCGACCCCAGAGAATTGCGGCCTTTGCTGCTCCTGGGCTCCGGCCTTCCTCGGGAAGGCATTGCCCTTGGAACGACTAAAGCAAAACCTCTAATCCACCCGGCACATACGAAACGCCAGGTAAAGGAGCCCAAAGAGGCTGGGGATAAATTTGGAGATGTTTCCCAAAGCTGATGGCCTCGGGCCTCCTCTATAAAGCGCGTGTGGCTCTGAGGACCAAGCCACGGGGTGGGCGGGCAGAAAGCAGGCCTGGGGGCTGATCAGGTGAGTCGGTTGGGTTCTACCCCGGAGTTCTCCAGGCTCCCCTCGGTGGTGCCCTGTCACCTTGTCCCCCTGTCCTATTGTTCTCCTGTCCCCGGCCCCCTGCCCCACTCCCGCCCTACCTGGGCGGGTGGCTACACCTGCTGCTCTCCGACTCGGGCCCTGGTCGCCGCGGGAGGGAAGCGAGGCTTCTCTCGGCGCTGTCCGCTGCGGTGGCCGCTGGTCCTCGCGCTCAGGTTTTATATAGCCCGCGGGCGCTCCCCCCCGCGCCGCCCCGCAGGAATGTCGCTCCCCTTCTCGAGCCATATTTGGGTGTTGGGCACTGGAGCCCCGTCCCCCAGCCGGCTCGCGGCCTGGGTCCCCGCCCGGGTCCCCTGCGCTGACCAAAGAAGGAGCGGCCTGGCCCGAGCCCAGGTAACGCGGGCCGGGCCGTATATGGAGTGTCTCCCCGGCCGGTCGGCCCCTCCCGACCCGGCCCAGTTGCCCGCCCGAGGGGATGGGGTGGGGCGAGGGTCACCGCGAGCGCCAGTGGGTGCGCGTGTGCGCCTGCGCTCCCGGAGCTGCACCTGTCCGCAAGGCCTCCCCACCCTGTCCGCTCTGCTCGCACAGGGCGCTCCGGAGGGTGCCTCCCACATTTCATCCCTTCTTTGGGTTTACTCAGACCCTCAGAGCCCCACGTGCGGCTACAGGGAGGAGGGAGCCGTGTCCCAGTGGTGGGACAAGAGAGGATGGGAGAAGCGGTCCCAGGAAGGGAAGGAAGGCGACCCCCGCTCCCCGGTGAACTTCGCCTCTCCCTTCCCACCCCTGAGCTCCCCGATTCGGAGGGCTGACCCGCCCCCACCGCGGAGAGGGCCACCGGCGGCGGGAGGGCGCGCAGCTGTCGCGGGCCAGACAGCTGGCGGCGGGAGGAGAGGGCGGAGAGGCGGGGAGGAGGAGGAGGAGGGCTCCCGGGGACAGGCCGGGGCGGCGGCCCCGGCCGCGCCAGGCACGACGCCAGGGCAGCCGGAGCTGTTCCTCTCAGTGACACGCAGCGCACTCGGGTGTTCGTGAGGGGAGTGAATTTGGCGGTGCTGGTGGTGGGTGTTCTCTTCCTCCCGGACTGAACCCGCCCCAGGTTGGGTGGGCTGGGCTGAGGCCCCAAACCGCCACCTCCCTGGTGGGACTAAGAGTGTCCCTGTCCTGGGGCTGAAAGGCAGGGGTCACAACTCCCGACCCGGTGGTGGAACGGGCGAAGCGCCCTTACTAAATGAGACCTTGCTCGACCTTCCTCCCGGTAAAGAGGACAAGGACATTGCACTCTAGGATGGGTAGCGATTTTTCCTTCTGCAAAGGCTGAACAAACTCATCTTTCTATTTAGAGGGTGCAGCCTTGCCAAGGCCAGGCTGCTTCCCAGTCCACCTTGGAGCAACTCACCCTCTACCAGAGCCTGCTGAAGCGGTTCTATTTATACCACTGATACATGGGGATACGCCTTTCAGATTTTCTAGAAGGATTTGGATCTACTTATGGTAAGGTGGAGCGAGGGTCAGAAGAGGTTATCCAGTCGGTGCCGGACTCGCATTTTCGGCAGGGGTGGGGGTGGGGGAACAAGCGCAGTCCTAACCCTGCCATCGAAGGCAGAAGGAGAGACCGTTTTCTGTGATGAACTCAGTGCCATGCTTGGAGCGGGTACATCGGTGCTGTGGTGCCAGCGCGGATGGAATCATTCATTTTTCTGATGTGCTTAAGTGTTCCCAAAATAGTTGCAATTCGCATTTGGTCGTGGAGCTGGGCAAGGGGGACAGGTGTGGGTTCTCCGGAGGACGGATATAAAGGCACATGTAACCCTCCCCGGTAGCCCACATCATGGCAGCTCTTCCTAAACCATCAAAGTCCGTTAGAAAATGAAGTTTGTTTAGCAGGGGGCCTATGTCGTGAGTATAAAGAGTCAGCTGAAAGCTGCTGTAGTTTCTCTCACATGTAGCTTTTTCAGTTGTTGCAGAGAACGAGTGAGTAACAGACAGAGCTACGTGTCCTTTTTAATACCTTCTGTTCTGCTGTCCATGGGTAGTGAAGATGCTAGGAAGGAAACAAACAAAAAGACGCCCCCCCCAAAAAAAAATCCAAAAAAACCCTGCAAATGCACTGTATGCACAATTTTGAGGGGTAAAGCTTAAATTCTGGCCTGAAAATAGGAAGGATACCTAAGAATTTGTTGCTTTTTTAAAAAGGGGAACTGGGCTGCCACTATCTTCCAAACCTCTTGCTCAGTGTGGTTCCTCTCTCTCCCATAGCAAGCTTTTCTGAGCCCGGAGTCTATCGGTTTCAAAGACACGTGAAAAGCTATGAAGAAAACCCAAGGGAAGGAAACCTCGGGAGCTGGGGCCCGAAAACACAGGGCCGGACATCTGCTCTCCGCCCACGGTTGGGGCTGTTTATTTTTTTTTTTTTTTTTTTTTTTTCAACGTTTATTTATTTTTGGGACAGAGAGAGACAGAGCATGAACGGGGGAGGGGCAGAGAGAGAGGGAGACACAGAATTGGAAACAGGCTCCAGGCTCCAAGCCATCAGCCCAGAGCCTGACGCGGGGCTCGAACTCCCGGACCGCGAGATCGTGACCTGGCTGAAGTCGGACGCTTAACCGACTGCGCCACCCAGGCGCCCCGGTTGGGGCTGTTTAAATGGTCTCTTGACGGGTCACCACGGGGCCACCCAATCCCATCCTGGTCTTGTTGAGTTCTCATTGGCCTAGGGAATAGACCTAACCGGTGAGTGCAAAGGCCACCTCCATACATGTACGGTTTTGGGGAACACAGCAGTGCTCTGCTCGCGCCTAGTAAGCGGGTGGCTGCCCGCAGAGCCTTTTGAGAACTATCGCCAAGTAAAGCTCAGCCACGGAGGGAATGCTTGACAGAGAGCGTCGGCTTCTAAGTTTTCCCTGGCTCTTGACACTCTGACGGGGCCTTGGGCTGCCGCTCAGCTGTCTTCTCCACAGCCCTGTCCCCTCGGTTCCTCACTCATCTGTGAGCCACCTTGCTGGGTCTCAGCCTCCCACTGTTATTTCCTACTGATTCAAATACGAATTCATAGAATGCCTTATGTGCTTTCACGTGGCTCCCTCGGATGCTTGTAACTATTCTGAGGGAAATAAGACCCGTACTAGTCATGCCATTCAATGTTAAAACTCAGAATAAGGCTCGGTGAGTCAGACCACAGGGCCCCCGGGATCCCACCGCTGGGGCTTGGGCGACTCCCCCTCCCACCAGGAGCAGTTGGGGGTGGGACCCCTTTCTCCCTTCCTTCAATCCTCCCCAACACTTGGTTTCGTTCCGGAAATATAAAAGATCCTCAAGGGATCTTTTCCAACAGGAGCCAAGGACATCCAGAAATGAAGTCACGGCTTCCGCCCTGGCCACCTCTGAGGGCCGTCACCTCTCGTTCTGCCCCCACTACCTCCTAATATCTGGCATAAGAACCTGGTGAAAAATCTGCACTTGGCATTTCTGGGTATGCCCCTCACCCCTTCTGAATGGCTGTGTGGCCTTGGGCAGGTCATTTCAAGAAAGACTGTATTCTCAACTGAGGGTACTACCTACTCCTTAAGACCGACTTGGACAGAAGTGCCTGGGACAGAAGTGCTCAATAAATAGTACAATATCTTTCTTCTGAGTGTCTGGAGGAGGTGGGGTGGGGGGTGGTGAGGTGGGTAGGTGAGCAAAGGACATTCAAAATGATTACAACTGTTCACTAAACGTGTATAAGCATCATCACAAACTGAACAGGAAAAGTCATGCAATTTTAAAGGAACTTGGAGCACACAAAGATTTTTGTAGAAAGATTTATTCTATTATTTAAAATGGCAAAAACAAACAAACAAACAAACAAACAAGAAAAAGCCAACCCAAACCCAAACCATGAACTCAAATGTTAAGATCATTAAGAAGGGAGAACTGTTAAATAAACCATGGCATAGCCATGTGGTAAAGTGTCAGGCACTCATTAGAAAATTGTATCTTGAAAAATCATGCATTCTTAAAGGGGGGAAACTGTTTCTTGGGGGGTGTGAAAAAAACTTAGATATTACAATGATTTGTGGCCTCCAAAGGCATAGTACATTATGTGTGTGTGTGTGTGTGTGTGTGTGTGTGTGTGTGTGTGTGTCTATCTATCTATCTATCTATCTATCTGCAGTATTAAATTTTCATGGAGGGATGGGGGTGGAGTGATTAGGGCAAAAGTGTCTAAAAAGATCCCTTAGGGATGCCAATGGGAAAAAGGCTGGGAAACATTGGATTAAGGATATATGGAGATGCTCATAATATACATTGGGTTATAAAATATGGACAGTCCCAAATAGTCTAAGATACATTTCTTTTTTTTTTTTTTTTTACGTTTATTTAAGTCATCTCTACACCCAACATGGAGCGCGAACTCATGACGCCGAGATCCAGAGATGCACGCTCTTCCAACAGAGCCAGCCAGGTGCCTCTAAAATGCATTCTAAGCTGGTAACTGAAATGATTTCTGGCTGGTGGTATTACAGGGGTTTATGTTCTTCCACATACTTTAAAAAAAAAATAGGTTTTACATTTTCTACAGCTTTTCATAATTTTAGAATTACACAAAATTATTTTTTAAAGTTGCATTTTTGTATTTAATGAGTGGATTTTACATAGGAGTACGTAAAACTACTTTCTCTTCAGGCATTCTCCAATAAAAGGTCCAGGAATGAAAAGGTGGGACTACCTTTTTTTGTAGTTATCAGCCTCAAGATGTACAAGTGTGATGGATCACAAGAGATCAAGAAGGAGCCTGACGACATTATGACGTGGCTTTCCGTCTGTTCCCGCTACTAGAGAGAGCGATCCACCTGGAAGGGGAAATGTGCCGTGTGCCCTTCGCGCGGGCCTCGTGTGCTTGGTGGGTGACAGACTTCAGCATTTTGATTCAGACCCCGAAGTCAAAGAAAGAATCCAATTTCGAGGGCTTCTTCAAAAACAAAATCCCTGTGACAGAGGGTGTCCGTAGCCTTTTACTTCGCTAAGCGTTTCAGCAAGTCCCTTACGTGTATCTCAAGTTCTACCTTCATCCTTGACACATTCACAAAGTCTTAAAACAAAACATACCAGAGCACGAAGCTGGCTGCTATCAAAAACTGCGTTGCTTCATTTAATTGAGGCTGCAAACTGTGACTTTCAGAACAGCAAAGACAGGGGTGAAAAAAACCCCTTCCCAAGGCAGTAATGTTCTCTTTCCTTAGAAAACACGCTCACCTTTATAATGTGCCTTTATTACTCAATTTATACAAAAATCAGTAATTCTTTGATAAAGACTACACTGTGAAACAACTTTTTAAAATTTAGAAAAGTTACTTAAAACCTTAGACCTTAATTTTATTAATTTTAAAAAACCCAACCATTTTGGTGCCACGCTAAGAGATAGAGCTAGAAGAGTGAGGCTTCTCCTCCCTCAACATAAGACAACTATGCATTACACCGTGAGAGCGGCAATTTGACATCAGGCAATCAACGGGGCCAGGGTCACCGTCAGACTGGCTTTCCTGTCACATTAGGGATACTTAGATTTGTGGTAGCATGTGAAGGGGGCACAGTCTTATGTTCCCAGAGCACACGAGTATCTAAAAAGGATCATACAGGCAAGAACTGTTAATGTCTATGTAAAAGCAAAGCCTCGGCTTAGAACACAAGAGTTCAACCATTTCTTCCCTGCCGCCTGACAAGTTCTTCCTACCTTCCCTTAGCACCGCACCCTTCCATATACTCCTAACCGGGACCCTCATGCTGTCCCAGCACACAAGCTGCAAACAGAAAAAGACAAGACTGCTAGTGTCTTTCCTCTGGTTATTAACGTAACGAGCTCCATTAACCTGTTCCTGCCAACATGTTCAAAGGCTGGATTTGAAGCCTAGAGGGGAAGAGGGCAGGGGAAGAGAGGCACGATGGCCGCACTTTGTGAAACCAGGCACCGGACTCTTTACCATATTTAACTTCTGACCTTTTCAGCTGTTGGAGCAAGTTGTTTAGTGAGCATTCAACTGGGCCAGAATCTGAATATGCCAGCAACACCCTGTCCAACCTCTAGTCTTTATTTAAAGCTGAGAAAAACTGAGTAATGACACTAGTCAGAACAATGAAGCTCTGAGAGCCACTACTTTTCAGTAAATCAGATGCCGTGTTAAGAAAACCTATAACGGCTTCTAGCGTAACACATGCTCTATGTTAGCCAGACTGTGGCAAAGCAGGAATTCAGTGTAAATCACCTTGAAAATACAGCTTGAATCCCCATACTGAAAGGCCATAACTAACTTTAATACTACAAATTTACCATATGGTACTTGCAGGTAGGTTACCACTTAAGTGTTTTTACTCACCACTCTAATACTCTATTTACATGGAAATGTATAGTATTTTCCCAGTGAATTAAGCAGTTCTCAAACTCACAGGAATTATGCCCACTTGTTTTGTCTTTCGGTCCTACAGCAAGTCACCAAATCTGACATCTGTCTTACTGGACATTTCGCAGCAGCCCTAACCCAAACGGATACCAGACTCCCAATTCTCCTCAGTGCACAATCTCCAGAGCGACAGCAATCTCAGAGACAATCAGTGCAATCCTGTCACGTTCAGAGTTATAGGGACTGAGGCCTAGAAGTGCTTTGTGCAAACAAATAGCCACAACTAGAACGAGAACTCCAGAGCCCTTGATGGAATGAGAAGGGTAGCCAGCAGGGAAATAACAAGTGATGAATCGATGGCAAAAGGAGAAAAGATCTTGTAACTAAAAAACAAAAAACTACAGTCACACGGCTGTTTCCAAATAAAGTACCAAAAATTCAGTAATTCATGTTATAAAGCTGTACAAACTTTTCGATATTTAAGGTCTAAGATTTTTCTAAGGACGAGCCTGTACAAATTTTTAGCAGCAGCGACCATTTTCAGAAGAAGTTACACTTGTCCGCGGACATAGTATTCATAGTTTGCTTTCAAAACAAACGCAAAGTAGGGATTAGACTTGAGGCTCCCAAGCTGGTCTGCCTGTAGGAGGTCTTTCGCCTCTGGCAGGTATTCACTGAGCTGAACGCCTACAAACACAAACACAAACACAGAAAGTCCTTTTTTACTTTGATAAAACTCTCAAATGAATTAAGATGATTGATGATAACAGCATCTGTGCTTCTATTTAAAATATAATGTCACTCCACTATTGGGAAATACTCTGTTCCAAATTCCTTCCACGGTCAAACATACTTGCAGGTCTAACAACACGACACGCTTTACTCAGAAGAGGTTGCTTGAGTGTTTTTTTCCCCCTAGTGGTCAAAACAGCCAATCTAATTAAAGTCTTTAATAAGACCTGAAATATTTTCATTTTTCTCTACAGTTTAAGTCATTTATTTCTTCAACGTGGGAGTTTTTAACTAACAATCACCTGAGAACAAATATTTCAAACAATTATATATTCCAAAAATTATGTATTCAGGTATTTCAAATATCTTATAGTTACATATTCAAATATTTCGACAGTTATATATATTAAATATGTATCCAATTATATGTATAGGGAAATAATTCAGTAAATGCCATGTCATGAAAGCTAGCTACAGTCTCTCAAAATATATATTATAGTTAAAAGTGAGATAGGTAGAGAACCATTTCATTAGTCCTCTAAAAGCCAGAAAGCCAATGAGCACTGATGAGACAGAACTGCTGAAATCAAGATCTGTGTAGTTACAAAAAGGCATGTACAGTTTTCTCGCTTGATAAAGAAAACTGGAAAAAAAAAATTTTCATATAAGACAGTATTTTATAATCTGTTACATTAGCATAAGGGTCTCAAAAATCAAAGGCCCTCAAAGTGCCTAGCACCGTTTTTTGTACTTAATTGTAATATAATAAAAATCTGGTTAATGAATGTTACGAGGCTAAATTCAAAATATTTATACATCATTTATTATAATTAAAATACTTCCAGTAAAGACTTTTTATCTGTAAAACAGTATTAAACTTGTGAAAATACATTAGTTTCTAAAAGATCAATTCTCTAAAAAAATGTAACATCTTATTTGGCTTCTATTTTTATGAGGCACGCCCTCTGTTTAGAACTAACATTTGGTGGATTTCTTTTCGTTACAGCTGGGGCCAAAAACTCCGGCAGGTGGTATGAGGAAGGTGGCCTCGGGGACGTTGGTAAACTTAGAGCCAATGCCTCATCCAAAGGGGGCAGTGCTCATCAGATCCAGTTTACTGTTGCCAGATAAATATATCAGTTCAGTTTAGGCAAACAGTTTGATTCTTAAGAGAATTAAGAAAATAAGAATTTTGTGGGGCGCTTGGGTGGCTCAGTCGGTTGAGTGTCTGACTTCGGCTCAGGTCATGATCTCACAGCTCGTGAGTTCAAGCCCCACGTGAGGCTCTGTGCTGACAGCTCAGAGCCTGGAGGCGGCTTCGGATTCTGTGTCTCCCTCTCTCTCTCTGCCCCTCCCCCGCTCATGCTCTGTCTCTCTGTCAAAAAAAACAAACATTAAAAAAAATTTAAAAAAGAAAAGAAGACTTTTGTAAGAACTCTTCTCAACTATTAAATACTGGTGACTAATTAGAAAAAAATTTAAACTCCATATATAATGATACGTGCATTTTATTTTGTGTGGATAACGTACTTCAATAATATATAAAAACAAACTGAAAAGCTCTGTATGGGTAAGTTAAATATATCTGGAGGATGAATACATTTCCACAAGCTGAAGTAATTGTTGGCTGTCAGAGCTTACGAAATATGAGGCTATCTATAACTCTCTATCTTCAGGATCTGTCTTTAAAAATATTTACCATTGTATATAGTAACTATATTATTAAAAAGGTTCCAAAAATAAATGTCTTTGGCTTCTTGTTATATATAATACATATACCTTTAATTTGTACATGTATGTATGTAAATGTGTCTGAATGTACTATATATATATGTATTATATATATTTATATATACTTATATATATTTCTATAATATAATATTTCTACTTGTTTTTGTCCTTTGGTCACAGTGTAATAATTCTTCACAACTTTACGTTCCTGTTGTCCTTATGAGTAAGATCTAAGAATAACAAAAACAGCAAAGTCACCTTTAAAGAGCACCACTTGGGGTACCTGGGTGGCTCAGTCGGTTAAGCGTCCGACTTCGGCTCAAGTCATGATCTCGTGGTTTGTGGTTTCAAGCCCTGCGTCAAGCTCTGTGCTGTCAGCTCAGAGCCAGGAGCCTGCTTCGGATTCAGTGTCTCCCTCTCTCTCTGTCCCTCCCCTGCTCACGCTCTGTCTCTCTCAAAAATAAATAAACATTAAAAAAGAATTAAAACACAGGACTGCAGAATACAATCTATTGCAGAGGAGCTGGGGCTATGAGTCCTATGAATCTGCAAAATACTTCTAGGCATTCAAAGGACAAACGTCTATTGAGTGACTACAATGTATCAGAGACTGGATTTGGCATGTTTTCGTAGATTAAATAATGTACCTTGCATATGTATATATAGAAACCTTTCAAATGTGTGTAAATGTCAGTATGATGGATAGAAGTCCCGTCCACTTAGAAGGACTGCTGAATTTACAACTTTTTATCACTGTGTATTTTTTCCATTTGATATAAAAGAGAGTGTCCTTATATTTGAAAAGATTGGTGAACACTAAGTTAGCCTATTTTGCACATTGCCTGAATTTAGTAGCATACGTTTTGATATAATTCTATAATACGAGTCACATAGGTATAAAATGTGCAAAATTGCTCATCTCTACCTAACATTCTCCATATATTAAGCTCCCAGTAATATAAAAAATGGTAAAAGTAAAAATACAGCTGATCCCTGAACAACACGGGTTTGAACTGCAAGGGTCCACTTACATGCGATTTTTTTTTTTTTTTTTAAATACAGTACAGTACTATGCAAGTATTTTATCTTTATGATTTTCTTAAGAACATTTTCATTTCTCTATGCTTACTTTATGGTAAGAATACAGTATATAACACACATATAATATATGTGTTAACTGTGTTACTGGTAAGGCTTCTGGTCAATAGCAGACCATCAGCAGTTAGGTTTTTAGGGAGTCAAATGTTGTATGTAGATTTTCAACTGTGCTGGGGATCAGTGCCCATCATCGACACACTGTTCAAGGGTCAACTGCATCCTCTAATTCATATACCTCCCTAAGAACAGCATTTTGTCCATAAAAGCTTCTTTACTTAATTTGTGTCTCAATCAGCAAATGAATTTTGCTCACTGCTTTAGTATGGGAGTATGTGCAGAACACATTCCCTTCTTGTTTCTTTTTATTTTGTTCCTAAAATGAATTTTAGAGTATTAACATCCAAAATGGATTTGAAAAAGCATTTGTAATTTATTCTTAAGCATAGTATGGTCAGTTATATAACAAAAAGCTACATCTCATTTATCACATACATTTCTGGTGTCACAACCAACACTTGAATCTATTCCTTGTCCAATCAGCACGGAGACTTTGCCCACTAGAGTCCCCCAGGATCCATGTGGATGGAGACTTCACCTTGACACGTGCTCCCCCAATTGGAGAGGAAAGAAAAAAACCCTTCATTTTAATATTTGTGTATTTTTGAGAGAGAGCGCGTGAGCAGGGGAGGGGCAGGGAGAGAGGGAGACACAGAATCCAAAGCAGGCTCCAGGCTCCGAGCCGTCAGCACAGAGTCTGATGCGGGGCTTGAACTCATGAACTGTGAGATCATGACCTGAGGAGAGGTCGGACGCTTAACCGACTGAGCCACTCAGGCACCCGAACCCTTCCTTCATTTTAAACAAATCGAATTCTGAGTATGGTAGTGTTTAATCTTAAACTGCCCTCGCATTGACACCTTGGCAAATCCTATTCTCAGATTTCTAAAACTGAGGAGCGATACCAGAATTTCTAGTGTTAACAAACTACTTACCATCTTTTAAAAGTTTCTGTAAGATTTTCACAAATATACTGCCTTTAGATACTTCAATTGGATCATCCTTACCATCTGAACTGGACCAGCTAGAAAACAAAATTGCAATGGGAAGAAAATGAAATCGTGAACATATCTGAAATAAAGGACTTCTGTTTGCTACCACAGTCTTGTTCTAATGGTTGTGCTGGGGAGGGGTTGGGGGGTCAGGTGGAGAATCTTAAGTTTTTGTGATACTGTTTCAAGTTATTAAAATAAGGGAGCTTTAAATGTTGAACACACTTAGAGTCTTTATAGTAGATACAAGATGTTACACTCAAGTAGCTATCTACCTATGTGATGTCAAAACCAAGTAGTGAGGTATCTGTTCCCAAAAAACGCTATAAATATATAACAAATCTAGTAAGGACTCCAAAGTATGATCTTCGGAGCACAATAGTTACGGTATATTGTAACAGATTCTGCTTTTCATAAAAGTAAAAGGGTAACTGGTGTCTAATACAATGTAAGTTTTATCTAGATGAGATTATCTACTGCTGAAATACACACACAGAACCACTACTCTGTATCATCAATGGATATATCTCACGATACCTTAAAGTTTTTAAACATAAAGCCATGAAAAGAATTCCAGCCAAATGATGGCATACTTTTTTTTAGATTAGGAAGGAGAATCAAGTGGCAGAGCTAGATGCTTCAGAGAGTGACCTCCAAGACCAAGCAGAACAATGTGAACCATTTGGGAGTGATCAGAGGAAGAAATGCTTTAGTAAAAATAGTTCTACTGTAATTTCTCAGCACGATATAAAAAGGAAAGTTGTGGGTAGGGAAGGACGTTAACACTCAAGTCACGTTCTCTTTAAAATTCTTTTTCCCCGAAGCAATTTGATTCTCAGTCTTTCACAGCCACCACCTTTCTTTGCCACCATTTCCAGCAGAAATCTCCCCCCTTAAGAAGGAGATAATGTGAGAGGTCTCAATAACTTACAAGACAGTACTGATACTCTAATAAACTTTTTATTTAAAACAACAGCAGCTTGTTTGGCAGAATTGGCCTAACTTGTGTGAAAATCAGGAACACAGGCATTTCTGTGCAAACTGACAGTCTAAATTTTAAAATCAAAAGTAGAGACGTATTATACCAGTGGTCCTAAGTCCTTAAACTCTCCCTTAATTATTGAATGAAAAATTTAGATTACTAACGCAACCATTACAATTTTCATAGTATATGTTATAAAACAATTAGGCTACAAGACCATTTGATGTATGGTATCATAATCTTCCTAAAGAATCCTTTCCCAAAACCGTACCTTAGATTCATGCTATCAGAACTTACTTATCTCTCTGAAGAGCTTTGCAAAGGATTTCCAGTTTTAGATCATTTATATTTACATCTTCCTCCTTTATGGTGAAACAAAAAAATTCTCATTAAGTCCTGATTTTAAGAAATACATGCTTACATTTGAGTTGTATCAGTTTCTAATTCTACATAAATATTGCTTTACTTTTGATTCATAATTTTAAAAAATTTCCTTTTAAGACATTAATACGCAGAAGAGTAAGCCAATTAATAACTCTGTGTGAATCAGTTTCTGATTATTCTGTGATAATCTGATGTTATCAGGAACCCTGAAAAGGTTAAGATTTTAAACAAGGTAACATAAAAGCCAATCCATTACATTTTTTAAATCTACCAAACTACTTTCAATTGCAAGGCCAATTCTTATCCTACAGAATTATCATCATAATCTTTTTTTTCCCCCCAAAGAAGGCTGAGAAACAGCTCCTCTTAGGGTGAATACTATGAAAAATAAATTGATAAAGCAACGTATCAGAATGAAGAACTAATAATGACTTAATAAATGAAAGAAAAAAATTACCTCAGGACTCTGAAAAGCCGTGTTTTTTTATTCGTGCACAGAAAAAGACACCAGGGAACATGTGAGAATTATCAGGAAAGCGACTCTCCTGACAACTTTTCTAAAGAGCTACACATTCCAAGAGTTAGGAATAGCTGAACCAGAGAGTCTTTTTTAAAATTTAAAAAAAAAAAAACATTTATTTATTTTTGAGAGAGAGAGAGACTGAGAGAGAGAGAACACGTGGGGGAGGGGCAGAGAGAGAGGGAAACAGAATCTGAAGCCGGCTCCAGGCTCTGAGCTGTGAGCACAGAGCCTGATGTGGGGCTCGAACTCATGAACTGTGAGATCACGACCTGAGCCAGAGTCGGACGCTTTAACTGACTGAGCCACCCAGGCACCCGAGAGTCTTTTTTATATTTTTTAATTAAAAAAAAAAAAAAAAAAAAAAAAATTTTAACGTTTATTCATTTTTTGATAGAGAGAGACAGAGTGTGAGGGGGGAGAGGCAAAGAGAGAGGGAGACACAGAATCCGAAGCAAGCTCCAGGCTCTGAACTGACAGCACAGAGCCTGACGCGGGGCTCGAACTCACAGACTGCGAGATCGTGACCTGAGCCGAAGTCGGACGCTTAACAGACTGAGCCACCCAAGCGCCCCACCGGGAGTCTTTTTTAATTAACACATTGTCATGATTGGCTAAAAGAAGTTATCTTTTCTTTTTTAATACGTTTTCAACTCTACAGCAAACCAAATATATAATTGTGATACTTGCCTTTGATCGTCTCCAGGGATTTTACTCACCTCATCGATATATTCCAGCAAGTCCAAAGCTTTCTTGAAATCATATTCATTAGCTCTTCTGTTTTCTTCACAGATATATAGCTATGGGAAATTCAAATAAGGCTGAGGATTATTTTAAGTAATCATACAACTAAGACTAGAGAAATTTAGGGAGAAAATGAGTCATTATGTCTTCCAAGTAAGTCACAGGTATTTGTATTTTATACTAAGAAGACTGTCACATTTGGAAATCACATTCCATCTATCCTCACGATCAACTTTCTTTTAAAACATGCCTACACTCAACAGTACTTAATTTGTGTAATTTGGTATATATACTTTAAAAACGTCAGTAAATTCATATTCTTAGGTTCAATATAATGTAACATACTTCAGTATTCTTTTGGGCATATTCTTTGCGATATGCTATATAAAGAGAGGCTGTTGTGGGCTCAATTACAGGAAATCTGTTACCAATAATGACTAAAATACTGAAGTTTTGGAATTGTCTTCTGTTACTACAATTAGAGCGATTCCAAAGTGATCCTACATCACTCTTGTATTGGGATGCTCTGCTGAAGGGCAGAGAGCGAAGCAGAGTTAAGGCTACAAGTACAGTACATAACACTGAGACCGTCTCATGGAGGCTGCAGCCCATAATCTAGGGAATTGTTGTGTTCCTGCCCTCAGGAATGTGTTGTGTTCCAGACAAAAGCGGGAGGACAGTACTCACAGGCTATGTAAATCTAGTTCCTTAAACTATTTTTCTTATGGAAGAGCCGGAACTGTACCTCCTGGTATGTATATGTCCTATGCTAGAAAAGAAAATCCAAGTACTTCCTTCTGGTCACCTGGGTAAGCATCTCTAGGAACAGCTGGAGATCTACGGGAGGCAGAGGCTGATCCGCTTCCTGCCAACTGGCATCCTGTTCCCAAGCAGCTTCTAACAACTTATTTTAGAGGAAGGGGAAAGTTACCGGAAAAATAGAAACGGAAAGAGACTACTCTTAGGAACTGTCCATCTGACTCAAGAGACACTGGCGCTGTTTTGAGACTGAGGAGTGGCGCGAGGATTCGCGAAGACGTACGCTGATGAGCTGTGGTGCAGTCAGCACTGGCATCGCACTGAGACTCAGCTCTTTCTCTGCCAGCAGTTGCTCCGGCAGGGTCTCCTGGTGCAGCAGAAAGCGCTCCTGCTCAGCCATTTCTAGAATTCAAAATGAGAGGCAGGGAGGGGAGTAAACTTCTGCTCTGTCATAAAACAAATCTGAATTAAAAAAAAAAAAAAAAAGGAACACCTCTAATGGTAATCTCATCGTTATTTGAGGATCTTAACATGTTATTAATTCTGCTTGCCTTTGATTCCTGATTATGTTAAAACATATTCATGATTTGATCCAAGTCATATAAACAGTCACAGTAACCAGAGTTAGGAGAGAAGAGAAGAGCTATGAAAATACACCTACTGCCTGGAGAACAGATGGCTATTTCACAAGACACAAGTCCCCCAAATCTGGGGCCACCCGGTCCCATTTTACGTTAACTCAAGAAAGTGCTTCTTCCCACCAGTTTCCAGTAGAATCTTGCACTAAGGGAAATGATCTATTTAAAAGCCGCCATGAGTTATTACAAGAAAAAAAGGCTGGAAGATTATGCACCAAACCTATTAATTAGCAATGGTGAGCTCTACTGGATGAGGTGATATCAGCCATCCAGGCTGCAGCCCAATTCCCTGGTTTTGCCCAGGAAGATGTGGACTGCAGGAGACAAGGACTGAGAACTGCTATGTATTCTCATAAATACAGTTGTCACCGCCAGGTACAATGACCAAAGCATAAATATGCTCATTCAAATACTGACATCCCTCCTCGTGATCCTAATTTTGTAAAAATTAAATAATTTTTGTGCGATTTCCATACATAGAGAAGCAGACTGGGAGGGTACACAAAACAGTGACTATAGTTCTCTCTGGGGCAGTGAGATTATATGGACTATTTGTTTGTTATGTTTTTTCCTGGTAATTTACAAATTTCAGTAAGGAATTATTCATATAACCAGAAAATTAAAAAAAAATCTACTCCCTAGGATTAGATACACTGTGATGATAGTCTGCAGGTAATTACTGACACCCAAAAACATTCCCACTGTGTTAAGAAAGCAAAAGTTAAGAAGTGATCAAATGTAAAATGGTGACCACAGTTCCAATGATTTCTGGTGAGCGGGTTGTGGGGGGAGCAAGAAATAAAACCTTGATTTGAGGGACACTTGGGTGGCTCAGTCAGTTAAGTGTCCGACTCTTGATTTCAGCTCAGGTCATCTCACGGTTTGTGGGATTGAGCCCCGTGTCAGGCTCTGAGCTGAGCACAAAGCCTGCTTAAGATTCTTTTGCTCTTTCCCTCTGCCCCTCTCCCCAGCTCGTACAAGCACGCTCTCTCTCTCTCTCTCTCTCTCTCTCTCTCTCTCTCTCAAATATAAATAAATAGATAAAACAACCATCTGGATTTGAATAACATGGTCTATCTCTGGTGACTAGGCTAAAATATGGCTTCCCATGTCAGACTATCAGCCAATCTTGCAGAATATATACACACTTCTCTAGAACAATAAACACTACTAGTGCTTAAAAATAAGATTGAAAATCTCCTTTATAAACAGTGAAAAATAGTTTTAATAATAAAAGTTAAATGCTAACCCTACACTTTATTGGGGACTTAATACGTATAACACATTTTTTTCAAGGAACACAGTGTCTCCACTCCTTACAACTACCCATTTTATAGCTGAGGAAACTGAGGCTCAGAGTGTATCCAAGGTCACAAAGCTAGTAAGCCAGAGAAAACATATGAAACCAGATCTGTCCAATTTCTGTCAAGATTCTTTCCATTGTTCCCATTCCTTGAAGAAAAAAAGACGGTAGTATAAATAGAACCCATACCTCAAAGGCTGGCCTCTGTGGATAAGCCCTGCAACCAAATACAAGTATCTATGTGTGTATACCCTTCACCCCTGATCACAGAGCTAAGATCCCCTTCCAATTTTTACTTTGAGAAATTCCAAACTTGGGGCACCTGGGTGCTCAGTTGGTTAAGTGTACGACTCTTGATCTATGGGTCGTGAGTTCAAGTCCACAATGGGCTCCATGCTGGGCATGCAGCCTATTTAGAAAAGAATTCTAGGGGGGCCTGGGTGGCTCAGTTAGTTAAGTAGCCTACTTCAGCTCAGGTCATGATCTTGTGGTTTGTGAGTCTGAGCCCTGAGTCAGGCTCTGCTTTGGATTCTGTGTCTCCCTCTCTCTCTGCCCCTCCCCTGCTTGCACTCTGTCTCTCTGTCAAAAATAAACAAACAGGGGCACCTGGGTGGCTCAGTCGGTTAAGCATCCGACTTCAGTTCAGGTCATGATCTCTCAGTTCATGAGTTCGAGCCTGGCGTCAGGCTCTGTGCTGACAGCTCGGAGCCTGGAGCCTGCTTCAAATTCTGTGTCTCCCCCTCCCCTGCTTGTACTCTGTCTCTCTCTCTCAAAAATAAAGCATTAAAAAAATTTTTTTTAATAAATAAACATTAGAAAAATAAAAATAAATTCTAACACCACAGAAAATTAAAACAATTTTTCTTAACATTTTTTTATTTTTGAGAGAAAGAGAGAGTGCGAGCAGGGGAGGGACAGAGAGACAGGGAGACAGAATCCAAAGCAGGCTCCAGGCTCTGAGCTGTCAGCACAGAGCCTGACGCAGGGCTCGAACTCACGAACCATGAGATCATGACCTGAGCCGAAGTCAGACGCTCAACCGACTGAGCCACCCAGGCGCCCCTAGAGAAAATATTAAAGAACAATACAGTGCACCCCTGTATACCTACGGTTACCTGTTATCATTCTGCCATCTTGGCTTTATCTACCTATTTACCAATCTACCTATTTGCTTTTCCTCCTAAATCAAATGAAAGCTGCAAACCTCAGGACATTTCTAAATACTTTAGGATGTACCTCCTAAGGGCATTCAATCACAATATCATTATCAGGTCTGAAAAATTTAACATAAATACAGAAATATCATCTAATGTTAATTATGTTCACATCCCCTCAGCTGTCCCCAAAACGTGCGTCATGGTTGGTTATTTGGGGGATGATCGAGGAGCTGAGCCAGCCTCTCTCCCTACATTTGGTTGTCATGGCTCTCAGGTTACTTTAATCTAAAACAGCTTCCTGTTTTGTTGTTTTTTTAAATTTTTTGTCTTTCATGCTGCTGAATTAGGGAGTCGGAGCCAATTATATTGCAAAATGCCCCAAAACAGGATCTATCTAATCACTTCCCTGTGGTTAGATTCAGGTTGAACATTTCTGACACGACAATAGCACAAGGTGGTATTCCACACTGCTACATGACATCACCCTGGGAAGTATTTACGGTGAGCCTGTCTCAGTGCTGATGATGGTACCTGTCAGGTCTATGTCATGATACTCTGAAAACATGAGGCCATCCTTTTCCCCTAACCCCTAAACTCAATGGCTTTAGTGTCCTTGGATGACACATTAGTCACCATGGTTGCAGGTGGTGATCTGCCAAGTCCCATTCTACACTTATTAGTTGGTATTCTTTTTTTTTCTAAAGGAAACTCTCACTGACCCCTCCCCTTATGGGTCTCACTGTAGATTTATGGATTTTTTTGTTTTTAAACTGTGAAATAAAATGTTTTACTATCATTCTTTTTGGTGTTTAGATTATCCCCAAACTTGGCCAGTGGTGGCTGTCGTATTGTTTGACATCTCTACATTAAGCTTGCTTTCTGGCCCAACAAGACTCCCCAGGATCATTTCCTCAATAACCCTCATCTCCTTTTACTGAGAAATAGTAGTTAGAAGCCATGATACAGGACTAGGTACGCTCCTGCCACTGGGGTGTCACTGCTTTTAGGCCTTTTCAGTGGACAGAGCCCAAGAAATACTTTAATTTTGAACGATCGTGATTCCATCTGAAATCTCCAATTCAAGTACAGTCCAGGGCCCTTCCTCATCCTCCTCCTAGATTTCCATCTCCCTCTTCCCCTTGGTTCTCAAAAATAAGAATATATCCAAACATTTTCTTAACTGACAACATAACAAAAGTCTCACAATTATGACACCAAAAAGCTTTGAATTCTGAAACCAGTAGCTTTAACAAACTACTACCTACAACAAACCCACTGAATAAAGATTTCTTTGCAGCTCTTCCTGTTCTTAGAATGTGAGTCACTAAGGGTGTAATCAAAGCACAGGTCAAATCATTTACTTTCATTCTTTAGGAATTCTTATTTAACATACAAACTTTCTCTAAAAAATAGAATCCCAAATATGTACTTATGTAGTTGTCTAAAGCCACTGAACAGAAAGCATTCCTCTTAAAGAAGAGATGGGTCCTATGTCTAATGAATACCATTTGAACAATACTAGGAATGCATTATAAAAGTTCACTGATAGCATGCTTGATGCTCAAATTCTTTCTTTTACCTTCAATTTTTTCTTGCAGTACATCCTCTGAAAAGTCTGAAGCCAATGCAGCCAATTTACTCAAGCCAAGAAGGGTTTTTTTCTTTGCAAAGTAATGTGTTTCCATGTTTGCCAGACCCAG
The DNA here is from genome assembly GCF_007474595.2 of Lynx canadensis. Lineage (NCBI taxonomy): Eukaryota > Metazoa > Chordata > Mammalia > Carnivora > Felidae > Lynx > Lynx canadensis. The sequence continues at coordinate 68,524,309 of NC_044313.2, forward strand.
AAGTGTTGCATGAGCCTACAACAAAACATGAAAAGTGATAAGACCCTGCGTACTAATTCAAGTTGAAATACAGGCTAATGCACGACCTAAACTTGTTTTCCCCCCTAATTTATATCAATGAAAGATCAAGTCAGTACTAGCAAACCTAAAAACTAATTGGTTCTATACACCAAGAGTAATTACACAATAAAATACCAACCAGCGACACTAATTATTGGGAAAAGAACATGTATAAGACATTTGCTCTGTAACAATTACAGAGTCACTTCAACGACCTGTCAAGGACAAATTTTAAAATTAATTCGTGTATTGTTTTTACTCATAATTTGAACATTTTAATACTCATTGCAAATAAAGGTCAACGGTTATTTACATGTTAATACAATTTTTGTGCTTTATTTTACTCTAATAGTAGTCAAAACACAACGGGCTACATTTTTTTGAGACATTAAAAATACGAGCAATGCCATCATAAATAAACAAGAATACTTTATTCAAATTATGTCAGAGAAAGGAGACATATGCTTAAAATAATTTCTAAATAGCATTTTAATCACTATAAACTAAACTAATTAGAACTAAAGGGGCACCTGAGTGGCTCAGTCATTTGAGCATCTGACTCCTGACTTCAACTCAGGTCATGATCCCAGGGTCATGGGATGGAGCCCCACATTGGGCTTTGTGCTGAGCATGGAGCCTGTTTGGGATTCTCTCTCTCTCTCTCTCTCTCTCTCTCTCTCTCTCTCTGAACTTCTGCCCCTCTCCCCTGCTTGTGCTCTTTCCCTATAAAATAAAAACTAGTTAAAAAAAAAAAAACTAAGTAAAAAACTGCCTAAACCTGCTCCATGTAACTCAATTCTTACCTTTTCTAATTCTTGGCTGTTAATTTCATGTAACCAGCTGAGATGTTCATGAGCTTGCAAAAAATTTGCCAACTCTCCATGCTGAGAAATGGGTTGAGATAATAATTTGCCTCGCTTTCCTTTCTCCAGATACCAACGGAAGAGAAAGTCTGAAAAATTCTACAAATAAAAGAGCAAAGAATCCAATAATATTTATTAATACAGCTTTAAAAAGTATATTTCTGATAATAAAACGTTAATATTTTTTTCAAAGGTCTTAGATTCCAGAACAGAGATCCTGTTTAAACATTTATTTTCTATATACGAGGATCCTCAAAAAAAAACCCTTAACTTAGTTTAACAAAAGAGGAATGCAGATTCAGAAAGGGGATCTTGCTTAAGATCATGTAAACTCTAGATGTGCGTGGTATGGTTTGACAGCCATTAGCTATGTACAGCTGTTTAAACCTAGTTAAAATGTTAAAATTCAGTTCCTCAGTCACACTAATCACATCAGGTGCTCAACGTGCCCCATGTCCTATCTTAGAAAACACACAGGGAAGTTCTATGCAACAGTGCAGAATGGAAGATTCCCAGGGGTCAAATTCTTTTTTTAATGTTTATTCATTTTTTTTGAGAGAGAGAAAAAGACACAGAGCATGAGCAGGGGAGGGGCAGAAAGAGAGGGAAACACAGAATCCGAAGCAGGCTCCAGGCTCTGAGCTGTCAGCATAGAACCCGACGCAGGGCTCAAACCCACGAACTTGTGAGATCATGACCTGAGCCCAAGTTGGACATTTAACTGACTGAGCCACCCAGGCGCTGCCTCCACACCTCCAGGGGTTCAATTCTGTGCCAGAAGGCCATGTGCACTGGAATGATAAACAGGATTCTAGAGAGGGTCTAAATGCCTAGCCAGTTTTCCCCACCTGATGTTTGCCGGATGCTGGGGTAGCACGGAAGGCTAGGCTGGAAGGGAAGATTAAAATGTCCTACAGTCACACAGTATTTAAGAGGTATTTCCACTAAAGGAAATTCTGCCATGAACACACCAGTCCCACAAGACTTTGAAACCAGAAATGAAATGAATGTAACAAAAGCCTCAACCAAATCTTGGCCCACCTCTGTTCTTGATGAACTGAGTGACCTACCTCTCACTTTATCTGCCTCTCAGGAGAAAAAAAAAACAAACATTATTTTCATCTTTAAGGTTCCTTTACACACAATATCCAAAATACAACAAGAAATTCGTAAGACATACTAAGCAGAAAAACATGACCAAGAAGTAGGCAAGAGAAACAAATCTGAGGATGATCAGATTTTAGAGGTAGTACAGAAGGATTTTTTAAAGAACCACTGAACATATTAAAGAAAATAAAAGAAAGAAAATGTCAACAAAGAACTAGAATCCACAAAAGAATAGAAATCATGATGGACGCAGAAATATTTACTTTAGTGCTATCGTGAAATACTAAATAAGCCATGTCAAACAATCAGGCCCTGATCAAATAAGGCAAGTTACATCCAGGCCATGAAATACCACGATACCATCAAAACATTGTGAAATATTTAATGATATCAGGACAAATGTTTGTGATTAGCAACTGGCAAAACATATTTGTCCACAATAATATGGCGTGAAAAGATTAGAACAACATAAACCAGATGTTACAAAGGGTTCTTCCTCTCTGGGTAGTGAAATTTTGAATGATTCTTAAAATCTTTCTGGTTTATAGGGGCTTTCTGAATTTTATACTATGTTCACTTTTATAGTAAGAAAAAAGTCAGTGCTTACTTGACAATCAACTAGCTTAAATTCACCTAGAGAGTGTCATAATGAAAAGTTTTTTGAAAAATTAAAAGCATGTGGTCCACCTGGGTGGCTCAGTCGGTTAAGCATCCGACTTCGGCTCAGGTCATGATCTCATGGTTCATGAGTTCAAGCCCCGCATCAGGCTGTGTGCTGACAGCTCAGAGCCTGAAGCCTGCTTCAGATTCTGTGTCTCCTTCTCTCTCTCTGCCCCTTCTCTGCTCATGCTCTTTCTCTCTCTCTCCCTCAAAAATAAACATTTAAAAAAAAAATTAGAAAAAAAATAAGAAGCATGATGTCAAAGAAGCAGAGCACAAATCTTTGGTGTATGGAAAGCTGAGCTCTCTAAAAGCTGCAGCATCCTGTGCTCCTAAGATCTTCTTTTCAAATTTTAAAAATTCTCTCAATTTTCATATACCTAAGTACTTTCAATTATGACTGAAATATATGAATAGAAATGAAAATTTTAACTTATTCGTCAAAGGTCACAGAACCTTTCAACAATATTTGGAATCATCTGCCAATTTACAAAGAAACCTAATGCACAAATTAGTATATAAGGTAACTACAAAACGACTATATATCATCTTCCAACAAAACACCCAAGTAAGATTTGAAACGAGGGCGCCTGGGTGGCTCAGTCAGTTAAGTGTCTGACTCTTGATTTCTGCTCATGTCATGATCTCGCGGTTCATGAATTCAAGCCCTGCCTGCATCAGGCTCTGCACTGACAGTTCCGAGCCTGCTTGGACTTCTCTCTCTCCTTCTCTCTCTACCCCTCTCCCCACACGTGCTCTCTCTCTCTCTCTCTCTTGAATAAACATAACAAAAAAAAAAAAAAAAGATTTGAAATGGTAAAACCTTACAACAGCATCAATTTCCTACGTCCCCAACACTCGTTACCTGATCAGCAAACTGGGTCATGTAGCGCTGGAGTCTGGTCTGGTTGTCAGTCTGCTCACACATTTGCACTAAGATATCAAAGTCACAGTACTTTTCTGCTAATGAAGCAGCCCACGGGTATTGGCCTAGTGTGACTGTAGAAATGAGAACAGATGGAAAAATTTCTGTTAGTGAAAACTTATTATGTGATAAAAAGTATTACTTGAAACTTTACCTTTAATTCATATTATATTCTAAAAAATAACGGAATAGAAACCTTTCCACTTACTGGCATTTAGTTTCATAATCCTTATAAACTCATTAGAGAGGCAAATTTAATCCCCTGCTTCATCACTGCCTACCCATGATGCTAGTCCCTTCCTTGGTATACTAGCAAAACGAGCTACTTCTCCTAACTCTAGCTATGAAAATAATGTGTCCTTTGCCGAACAGCCACACTGTTCCATCTGTACCCTCTAACCGCCCTCATCGTGCTCTCCTGTGCAGTCGACTTATTCATGTAAAAGTCTGAGATAAGCTCTTTGAGCACAGTCTCCAGTTGTTTTTAATTTATTCATTTTCAAATCATCTTCAGCACCATCTATGGTACTCGTACCTGGAAAGGTGTGAAGACAAGGTCGAACAAATGAATGAATGCAGAAAGCTGTACATACATGCTTTGCTTTACGTTCTTGGTTACAGCTGGATTAATGATATTACACTGAATATGCTACATTAATGATTGGACTCCGTCACCCGTTCCGCAATGTCAAAGACCCATAGCCATTGCTAAATATCATGCACTTACGAAGTGGAGATAGGAGATCTGATCTTTTCTGTAGGTATTCCATTTCCAGACTGCTGTATCTTTCTTGATCACCAGATTTGTCCAGAGACTTAAGCTGGGAAACGTAACCATCCAGGAAGCAATCAATCAGTGCTACCAGCTGCTCTGTCAGAATGTTTCGGAGGTTGCTGTCTGCCTGAGGATATACCACTTTCAGGACAATCCCATGCTGGCGCACGATTACTGTTCGGATGCCCCCAGGACCACTCGTTGCTATGAAATCACATAAAGTAATATGGTAAGTAAGGGTTCTACAATGGCTAGGGGAAAGACCAACTGCCTAAGAACTATCATGTCACCGCTGCTGGAAAAATAAACCAAATAGGGGTTCAGCTGACCCCTCTCTATGTCCTGCTTAAATCCCATCTTCTCTATGGAGACTTCAACACAGCCAGGTGAACATGATCCTCTCCCTTCTAAATTCCTTCAGTGCGAACTCCACTTACTTTCTTGTATTAAATCAACATTAACTATTGTCAATACCTCTAGGGCCAGGACCTCCTTCTTTGAATAACCATATGCACTAAAATCTAGTAGACAAAGGGCGCCTGGCTGGCTTAGTAGAGCATGTGACTCTTGATCTCAGGATCGTGAATTCAAGCACCACGTCGGGGGTAGAGATTAAATTTTTTTTTTTTTTTTTAAATCTAGTGGACGCATAATAAGTATCAGTTACATAAATTACAGAGAAATCTACAAATTATTCTAAGAGAATAAGGCAATTTTCACAAGAATTACTCATTCTGGAGGTGGCACTTATTTTTCATTTCACTCACAAACCCACACTAATGGAATAATACAGCTTCCAGAAACGATAGGCCATTAGAAATATATTTTGAACGACTGCTAATAATAAACCAGTACATTTGCGCTCAGAGCTTGCAATCTCACCTGTCCAAGGAACATACTCAGGTTCTTGTTCTACTGGCTCTTTTCTATACAAGGAGTTTCTATTCTGTCGATAATGACAGGCAGCTTGTAGCATGTCCTAGAAAAAAATGCATCAGCATATGCAGAAAGTGATGAGTCCCAGTATTTTTAAAGATAATCTGAAACATCAAAGTCTATTAATACTAAAAAAATACTCAGCTCAAGTCTGTAAGAATTACTCTTTTGGTTCTTTCTGCATTTGAAATTTGTTTTACTCCATAACTTAACTTTAATTTTGGAAAACTATACTAACCAAAGTAGGAAAACCATTGCTGTAAAGAACATTAGCTAAGATTAAATGGAACATTTTAACAATAATGTAACTATTAAGTTCTTGAGTAATTAAGACACTTAGTTACTATAACATTAATACATTTGCCATGATACATGTATCTTTCTCCAGATAAAAGGTTATTATTTTATTATAATCCAGAACCCAGCATTATAGAAACTTTTAATATGCATAAGGCATTCAAAATGCTTGATAAATAAAACGACTGTACTTTTCTAAATCTTTTGAATTAAATGCTAAACACTTTTAAATTACTGGCAATACAGAGTTGGAATATGGAAACCACTTTCTCTTCCAGCCACACTCCGGTCTTTGATTTGCTGAAATCTTCACCGTGGTTTTGTACCTTGAGAATACTGTTGACATTGATCACCACTTCAGCCCATTCAACAGATTCCAAAGATGTTTCCTTTAAGACCTGCTCCTCATGCTCCAGTAAACACTCGCAAATGGTGTCTACCTGCGACACCTGAGGGAGTACAGAGAAGGCAACTACTTTTAACAAAAACCATGGCGATGGGTAATAATCACAACTGCCCAGAATCTACTCAACGGGCTTTTCTCATAAAGTCATATTCTTAGCTCATTACTCAGAATGAAACAGTTGATGGCAAAAAATACATTTAAAAAGAAGTAGGGAGAGAAAATACTGTGCAAGGGATCCTTGAGCAACACAGGTTTGAAATGCGTGGGTCTGCTTACATATAGATGTTTTTCGATACCTTACAGTACTGTAAATTTATTTTGTCTTCTTCAGGATTTTTTTTAAAACATTTTGACTGCATGGGGGGTCGGGCACCCTTAACCCTCACATTGTTCAAGGGTCAATTATATAATTTCTAACTGTTCTTTTCTAATTTTTGTCATTACTAACACACGGAGGTAACGGTGCAAAACTGTTCTTAAAGCACTGAAACCCTTGTTTCCAGTTTCAGCCCACAGTTAAACTTTCCCTACCTTACTACTTAATACACCTAGAGTTTGCATAGCATTGGGCACTCAGAGATAAGGAAAAACAGAAATCAGGTTTGCTGCCCTTAAGTATACAAACTAGTTGAAGGAGCAAGACCTATATACAAACCGTGGCCCAAACAGAATCATTGTCTTTTAAACCCTGTTCTGCCTTCTCAAGATGTTACTCAAAGGCACATTAACAGCCCTAGCAAGAGACTTTTGGCTCATTTCATTTAAAAGATTAAGTGTAAGAATTTTTTTTTTAGGGTGCAATATTTACTTATTTATTTAATTCATGTTTGTTTGCTTATTTATTTTGAGAGAGAGAGATAGAGCAAGCAGGACAGAGAGAGAATCCCAAGTAAGCTCTGCACTGCCAGGGCAGAGCCCGAAGAGGAGCTTGAACTCACGAACTATGAGATCATGACCTGAGCTGAAATCAAGAGTCAGATGCTTAACTGACTAAGCCACCCAGGTGCCCCAAACTTCAGAATTTTTTTTAATACTGTTAACGTGAAAACGATAGGGAAAGCATATATGATATGACATATGATATGATATATGATATGATATGATAGCAGAAAATTATTGTCAAAACATTTGCTCAACACCTTTATGATAGAAGTTACATACTCAGCGGTCTCAAATTCTGTTCATATGCTAACCTGAAAGTCTGACCCTTAAACAGTTACCTCTGCTTTAATGGAACCCTGGGATTCAGAACTACACCCAAAGGAAGCTTAAGGCCAGTAAACGTCATAGTCTTAAACATTACCATTTCCCATATGGAGTGTTCTTTTGAAAAAACCTATCACATTTTTGGTTTTGTCCTATGCTATTCCTAACGTACTAATTCCTGAATTATGTATCCAACTGGTAATCCTTTCTGATTTCCAAATCATTCCTTTTTTTTCCAGTTATCTGGAAAATATATACTGAATTAACTAGTATGCTTTCCACTTTGATCCGAATGCAGAAAAAAAAAAAAACGACTCTTAATTCTTTCAAATAATTTGTGAATTTTTTAAAATAAACTTTGTTTTGCTGTATAAAATTAAGTATGAACAAAGACAAAAAAAAAAAGACACAAAAGTTACAGCAAACACTTTGATTGTGAAAGCAACCTATATGCCTTAAGAGTCCTATCTTTTTCCCTTCAAAACCCCAACATCCTCTCAAAGCTGAGGCCTTGCGAGGCTTACGACCCATTTCCGAATTTCCTTCCTCAAATGTATTAAAACCTACTAACTCTCCTTACAATACTCCAGTCCCTCCATTCCAAAAGCCGGATGGTTCTTACAGACTAGTTCAGGATCTCAGAATTACCTGAGGCCGCTGGCCCCAATCCATATACCCTCCTCTCCACCACGCCACCCTCCACCATGTACTTCACGGACTTGGATCTTAAGAACACATTCTTCACTATTCCCCTCTCCTCAGAATTCCAAGACCTTTTCACCTCCACCTAGACTGACCCCAACACCCAACACTCCCAACAGTTAACTTGGACAGCTCTCCAGCAGGGTTTTAGGGATAGACCCCAACTCTTTGGACAAGCTCTGGCATCAGATCTAACCTCTCCCTCCCAAAAAGTACTCTTTTTCACAATGGCCAGCTGACCAGCATCTCCCTCTTTTCTCCCGCCAAAGTTTACAGCAGGTTTTTCTTTTCCTTTGAAAATAAATTGATTTTAACAGCAAGGTAGATAGTAGGATCCTAGCAGGCGCCTGAGAAGAGTTTAGTGAAGGGACGGTTGGCAGAGGAAGGGGATCTGCAGAGGAAGGGGCGGCACCCAGGGCTAGCGACAGGGAAGCCACCACTAAGCCCAGGTGTGAAGGGGCACTGGGAAGCAGCAGTAACTGGGAACGCGGAGAGCAGCCAGAGGGAAGCCGCAGTCTCTGACAGAAGGCACAGCAAACTGCAGCGGAAGCAGGGAGGGAATGAGGCTGGGGGGAGGGGGGCATGACAGAACAGAGAACACCTGTGCCTCACCTCTGTTAAAGGCAACAAGAAGCCACAGGGCAAAGGAACCCACTGGCGAAGGTGCCCTCTGAGGCAGAGTCAAGAGTGGATTTGGAGAGACAAAAGGAAAACACCCAGCAGACAGTAGGGAAGACTTCTTAGTCAAGTTTGCAAGCTCTGATTTGTAGGGAAAGTGACGAATAAATATGGAGTCCTATTTAAAATTTCAATGAGATTTTTTTTGGCCTCAAGCTTTTTCTCTGTTGGGGGCATGATCGGCCAACGGCCCAGCTCTACAAAGCCACATTAACGGCAAAATAACAACTCTTACTTCTCTAAAAAAGACGTCTGCGGGGGTCAGGTTGGATGGGATTTCGCAGTCCCTCTTATTTAAAGCAATCATTATTGCTGTGTTCACGAGCTCAGAGAGCCTCGAGTGGTAGTTCTTGAGAACGATGGCGGCTGATAACTTTTCGGCATGCTCACAGAGCAACAGGCGAGTTGCCATGGGCATCCCTCGAACTGCAAAAGTGCCAAGACGTCCAAATAAGCCAACCTGGTGAAAACACAAACACGTTCTTAGAAAGCATTTACAGTAACGTACAAAGTAATGCAGTCTTATCTCCCCCAGAAGCACACTGGGTACAGAGCCACTGGCCTCATCTGCCCCCAAAAAAGTACCTCAGCTACCTCTCCTTTTTGCTGTTTTGAACACGAACACACACACACACACACACACACACACACACACACACACACCCTTCAGCCAGAGCTGTGAGCACCTATAAGAAAGGGCAGATGGTTCCTCTTCTGAGATTAGGGCCATTCCATCACTCCATCTTATTTCTTACTTATGGTTATGAAAATCGTAAAATTGTTCTTTTCTACCTAACTTCCCTACATTCAAGATCCTCAGGAACTAGACACTCAGCAGTTTCCATCTTCAGCACCTGATTCCCAGAACCTTAAAGCCATGGGGAGGGTGGGAGAGTCTTTAATCCTTTGCACTATCTACCTCTGGTCTGCCTGATGCCTGGTTCAGGCGTTGCTAGGTTCCAGGACTTCTAAGCTTTCTCATTTGACGAAGCGTTACATCCCAACTAGGAAGCCAAGAGACATCTAAATACTGAATACTCTTCCACATTTTAAGTGTGATCTATTTCATTAACAAAGTGACTTGGTTTTTATATGCTGAGGTTTATTTTTTTATTTAAAAAAAAATTTTTTTAACGTTAATATTTATTTTTGAGACAGAGACAGAGCATGAAGGGGGGAGGGGCAGAGAGAGAAGGAGACACAGAATCGGAAGCAGGCTCCAGGCTCTGAGCCATCAGCCCAGAGCCCGACGCGGGGCTCGAACTCATGGACCGCAAGATCGTGACCTGAGCTGAAGTCGGACGCTTAACCGACTGCGCCACCCAGGCGCCCCAAGGTTTATTTTAAATAAAGTACAGAGAGAACAAAAATAAACAGTAACCCAAATCCCCAGGGAATTCCTATGGACAGAAGCGATGCATGCACATGGTTAAGAAAAAAAAAATTTTGGGGGGTGCCTGGGTGGCTCAGTCGGTTAAGCGTCCGACTTCGGTTCAGGTCATGATCTCACGGCTTGTGAGTTCGAGCCCCGTGTCGGGCTCTGTGCTGACAGCTCAGAGCCTGGAGCCTCTTCAGATTCTGTGTCTTTCTCTCTCTCTCTCTCTGCCCCTCCCCCGCTCACACTCTGCCTCTCAAAAATAAACATTAAAAAAAATTTTTGTTTTAAGAAAAAAAAATTAAGAAAAAGAAAAAAAATTTTTTTTCTGAATTAGATTTATTACAACGAGCTCAAAAAAACAATGAGGAATCTACCTTTTGCTAAATGGTTTTCTGCAAATACCCCATGAGGTTAGTCTTCTTCTTTTTTTTTTTTTTTTTTTTAAAGTATAAAGACAGCCCCGCAGTGTGTAAAAGGAAACCCAGGGCGGAAGGCTGCTTCCCACAAAATAGAATCATTTAGGAACATCAGCAGTCAAGACAAAAAGAACAAGAGGTAATTACAGCGAAAAGCCAAAACAACTTGTGTCTTGGCAAGACTTGGTTTTGTAAACAAACTTGGTTTACAAGTGCATGTCAAGGGGTGCCTGGGTGGCTCAGTCAGTTAAGCATCGGACTTCAGTTCAGGTCATGATCTCGCCGATCCGGAGTTTGAGCCCCGCATCAGGCTCTGTGCTGACAGCTCAGAGCCTGGAACCTGTTTCAGATTCTATGCCTCTCTCTGTCTGCCCCTCCCGTGCTTGCACTCTGTCTCTGTCTCTCTCTCTCTCAAAAATAAACATTAAAAAATTTTTTTAAAAACACAAAAAACAAGCACACGTCAAGAACAAACACTCCAACATCAGCCAACTGGAAACAAAAGATAAAAGATGACATTCACGTGTCTTTTTCCTTTTTCTCTGTGTAAAAATGCTCTTTCCCTTTTTCTAAATGAGAGAAGATGGTTTCTACACTGGGAATGACCATGGAAATGCTGTGTGTCCAGGGTGCTGCCGGCACCTCTCACTGCCTGCCTCTGCGAGCAGAGAACCTGGGCAACAAGAGGATGAACATGACCTCTCTTGGCTGGAGAACCATTTCTTGCCACTTTGCTGCCAAATTCACTCATTAAACTGCTTAAAGAAAAGCCACACCCTGACTTCTGAGAACGTACAGCAATCATACATAAAGACACATCGACTAAGAGGACAGCACACAAGAACCCTTCCTTCAGAGAATACAACCAAAAGAGAGTGGGTGTGATAAACCAGGGCCATAAGGAAGGATAATACTGTAGGTTGGACCTCAAGGCTCTCAGGAACATTCTCTACCATCCCAAATGAATAGCAAAGTCAGGAAAGAGGGCGTGAAGCTCTAACCCCTGGAAGAGAACAATACAAAATATTTAACAAAGGGTTCTCTTCCCAACACGCTCCTCCCCTTGAGGCTCAGCTAACAGCGCAGGTGTGGGTCACCACTCCGGAAATCTCTCCACCACACTGTCCATGGTGAAAGCAGAGAGCCTGACTTGCACATGGTTAGGAAACTTAATAGCGTGGAGAGGTACAAGTCCCCCGCCCGTTCCCTACTGGACCTGCAGTTGTTTCCTTCAAATCTTTATATGCTTTTGTGGCATTTCTACACTGGAAGACATTTTGGTTTCTGTAACACAAAGGAGTCACATTATATATGTTGTTCAGCACCTTGTTTTGCTTTTTAGTTTTTTTTAAATGTTTATTTTTGAGAGACACACACAAGAGTACAAGTGGGGGAGGGGCAGACAGACAGGGAGACACAGAATCTGAAGCAGGCTCCCGGCTCTGAGCTGTCGGTACAGAGCCCGATGTGGGGCTCGAACCCGCGAATGGGGAGATCGTGACGTGAGCTGAAGTCGGACGCTTAACCAACCGAGCCACCCAGGGGCCCCTGTACCTTGTTTTGATGGCATCTTATTTTTCACAACACACTTAGATATTCATTTTTTTTCTTTTTACCCATTATTTTTAGTGACCGTGGAACAGGTCACTGAATCGATCTGTCTTAATTTATTCAACCTGCTCACCTGGCTATTTTAAAATAAGAGTTCCATTGTCCTTTCTGATTTGAATTCCCTTCTTGGCTCCCTCACAAATACCGCAAATGTAGTTTTTACATGAGGGCGTTCTGCTCGTCTGCTTCTATTTGCCTCAGTGCGGCAGCACGGCCAGTGAAGTGGTAACGACACAGTAACGTCACTCAAGCCACACAGCAAAGAGGAGCACATTAACTCCCCGCTTCTAAGGTTCTCTGCACTATGTGTGAGGATATATGCTTCCCTCAACACCGGAAACCCAGAGGCAAAGATACTGTCCTGAGGCCCGGATACTAATTCTCCTCCCCTTTGGAATGAGATATGGCCTCGTTGGTGTTGAATCTGGCCCGAGGAGGAGAGCCTTATGTTCAGAATTATTTCCTTAGATACAAGTATCTGGTTACACGTTTTTCCTAATTATTAATATAAATTAATAATAAGCGTTAATAAGGTAACACAAGTATAAACACATAGCCGGAATGGGATTTTTAGATCCAGCTAGACACTACCTTGCAATGCACACTGCTTCCAAGAGCGCAGCGACTCCAGCAGGAGTCTGAAGCCCAGGGAGGCTGCGCCAAAAGAGGCGGTAACTGCTCCTGCCCCCTGGCTCCCTCCCCCTCTGATCAGTCAGTGTGTCCTCGGTGTGCCATGTTAAGGCATGAACTCCTTCCATCCCAGTATGACACCTTCCTGCCACGTGACTGCCACTCCTCCCGTCAAGAGGTACAATCCACTTCTCAATCCTTTTCATCTGGGCTGGCCTGGTGACTTGCTTTGACCAATGTCACTTTGGTGGAAGTAACACGATGTGACATCTAAGGTAAGACCTGAGCAAGACCACAGCTTCTAAGTTCATCCCCGGTGAGTGCTGCCCCGAGACCACAGGAAGCCAGTCCAGACGAAAGGAGGACTGGAGACTAAGTGGAGAAGAACCAAGTGGCCCAACTGACGGCCAATTGTCCGTCAGGCAAGAGAAGCCTGGGGACCTTCCAGCCCAGCCTACCCTAAGTGCAGTTCAAGGAGCGGTACCGGCCAGAATCAACAGAAATGTCGCCCAGGTACCCTAAAGAACTGTTTTAATCCACCACATGTTGAGGATTTGGGGGTGGTTTGTTAGGTACTAACAGTTAACTCATAGTTAATTAGTACACTTGACTAAACAATTATATCAGGAGAAAATGTTGTATTTTCCCCATTAATCTGCAGTCCACCTAAACCCCTAAAAAAAAAAAAAGAGAGAGAGAGACAGAGAGAGAGAGCGACTTAAATGGAGTTCTCTTGCCAAGACAATAAAAGTAGTCAGGAGCCAAACCATGCATTATAATGAAGCAGAATGTGGAATTAAGAACAATCAAGCTATTTCTGGAATCATAAGAGAGCCACTCTCCACCAAATGGTGATTTAAATTTAAGTTAATTAAAATTAAATTAAAAACAAATGTAGTTCCTCAGTTGTATCAGTCATATTTCAAGTGCTCGGCAGCTGCCTGTGACTAGTGACTACAGAAGACCACAGATACAGAACATTCCCGTCACCACAGGAAGTTCTACTGAGACGGCATCAGAATCTCTTTAATGTCAAGGCATTACTGATTTTGGAAAAAGTAAGCAAAAGTGGGATTGAATTTCTTCATGTGGATATGTAATATGCGTGGAAGCCACTACTGATCAACAAAGCAGAGGTGGATGATTCTGCCTAACAATTCTGTCTAGCAGCAAATTTTAATATTCTAATTTTAGACCCAATATAAACAGGAATACTCCTGAAAGAAAACACTTTAAACAGGGAATTGATTCTAATGGCACTTCAAAATTAAAAGCCCATGTATCAAAATCTGTCATCACCTTAATATGGTTCACTCTTTTTAACAACACAAAGTCAATTCACGAAAACCTAAGTTTACATAAAAGCACACAACAGATCGGAATGAAAAGCGGGACATCACAGAAAGTGATAAGAAAAACTGAAACATTTCTGCTGAAAGACACTATTTTTCTTCTTTTCACCCTGTTTTCAACGCACTATTTATACTTGAATACCTTGCCCCCGTCACCCCCACCAGCCCTGGAATTACTTACTTTTAAGTCAGCAAAGAAAATGAGAACACTGGTCATGTCCCCACCCAATGAAACATCTCACAATAAGCAAGGATCTCCCATTGCCTTAAAGCTGACAAAAGACACAGGGTCCTGGCCATCCCTGTTCACAGTGACCAGATGCTTACTTGGTGAATGAAGTCCATAAGGAAAGAATGGGCTTTCATTTTGTCTTCTAGCTGGTGAAGAATAATCAGCGATGTATTGCTAAACCCAGGTGCTTCTGTTGAAACACAATAACAAAATTTAAACACATAATATACTGGGTTTACAATAACTACTGCTGTTAAAATAAAATCTATACAAAATAAACTTATACAAAATCTATACAAAAAAATCTATACAAAATAAAACCAAAAAAAAAATCTATACAAAAGGAAACCACCAACCTTTCAATGCAATCATTTGTAACATTACCCAAGAATTTAAAAAATTTAGAGGGAAATTTTGGGAGTTTGATACATTTCATAGTGTATTTATTCAAAACACAAAAACATTAAGCTAACAATAGCTTAATCATTTATATCATTCTAAGCTTGACAGATCAAAATAAAGTCAAAGAAAAAAGGTAAGCACTGACGTTTCCTTCCTCAACCTCTAATAAGGCTTAGCAAACTTGCTAAGTAAGAAATAAGGGAGAGAAATGGAGGTTTGGACAGTTTGCTGGGACGCTGCAGTAGAAGTCTAAGAGGGACAGTCCCCCAGGGCAGGGAGGAAAACCCTGGACCGAATGTCAAGACACGCCCACTCCTATACACTGAGATTCGCTCAATGCAGCTCTTAGGAAAATGTATACCTTCTATTAGGCAAATACAGTGATTATGCCAGAATTATCATTTAATTTGGGGGCTAACAAGCAGGTGTCAAAGGGGCACCTGCGTGGCTCAGTCGGTTAAGTGTCCAACTTCAGGTCAGGTCACGATCTGGCAGTTCGTGAGTCTGAGCTCCGCATCAGGCTCTGCACTGACAGAGTGAAGCCTGCTCGGAATTCTCTCTCTCTCTGCCCCGTCCTGCTTGCGCACACTCTTTCAAAATAAATGAATAAACTTTAAAAAATATATACGTATATAAAAAATATATATATGTATACAAAATATACATATACATGTATATATATATACACATATATACATATATATACACATATATACATATATATATACACATACACACACACACACACAGATGCCAAATGCTTACCTATGCTACCAATTTTTTAGCAATAAAATGTGAGAGGAAGCTAAGTAGGGCTAATCTGCTTCAGGTAGAACAAGCAAGATTTGCTCCAATATTCCTTCAGTTTTTATTAGGCAGATCTGTTCTGAGCCCTTTCCAAAATCTACTATAAGGTAAATTACAACCTTTTAAAACATAATAAATAACTGATTTAAAAACTAAAAAAGACATGCTTCAAGAGATGCTTAAAAAAGGAACCAGAGTATTCTCAAAACAGATCACTCATAATATGAAAAGCAGAAGTTGTCACCCTCAGGGACAGACTCAGCCCATCGTGGGTCTGAGGCCGGGTAGTCATCCACCAGGTCCACACTGATCTGGGTAACAGCTCTGTCTAGTTCACAGTCGGAATCCAAGTCAGAGTGGGAGGAAAAGAGCTCATCAACCATCATTTGAGCATGACTTAGATCTTTTCTGAAATAAAATGGGAACATAGAAGTATTAAAGGAGGCAAACATTTTCAAAATTCACCACATAAACATTAATTGGGAAACTCCCGTATTTTAGCCCAAAGTTAATAACGTTATTAAAACGTTAAAACAACATTATTAAAAGTTAGCAACATTTCTTTAAAAGGGACACGAGGGGCGCCTGGCTGGCTCTGTCGGTTATATGTCTGGCTCTTGATTTTGGATCAGGTCATGGCCTCATGGGTCGTGAGTTTGAGCCCCACGTCTGGCTCTGCCCTGGCAGTGCAGAGCCTGCTTGAGATTCTCTGTCTCCCTCTCTCTCTCCTCCTCTCCGCTTGCTATCTCTTTCTCTCTCTAAACAAACATTAAAAACATAAATAAAAGAGAGACACCTGTTATGCATTTATTAGTTCAACAAATATATGTCGAGTACTTACAACACACCAGGGACTGGAGGCAGAAGGACAGGACACTGAGAACACACTCCAAGGCTTCACAAAGGATACGGTGTCATAAGGAGCCAGAGAGTTAAACAAGCAGTCACACGTACCCCGTGACAAGGAAAGGGGAGCGCTACAGAACACACCAAAGGGAAACCAAAACCGTCCAAGGGGCAGGGAAAACCTCCCGGAGGAAGACACGGATAAGCAGAGGCCTGTAGTCAAGGAAGAAGAGCAGCGAGGCCGAGGGACTATGAGGAAGGGCACACGGTGGCAGAGAGAGCACACCTCACCCCCATGAGCAGGAATGTCTGCATCTTAGGAAAGAACTGAGGCCACGGGGAGGAGGAGAACACCCAGGGGGGAGAGCCTGCTAGATGATGAGAGGGCACACGAGCAGAGACATGACCAGCCAGAGACCCTAAATGTGGGCAAGTCTAGCCTGGGTGGCTGGCAGCTGATCACAGACAGCGAGTCCACATGAGCCCAACCCCTGAACAGCCAGACTGCAGAATCATGAGCTGTGTTAAATAAGCTGCTAAGTTCTTGGGTGATTTTGTACAGAACAAAACCCAATGAATAGGCCAAGTCTCACTTCTTTATAACATCGCTAAACCTCTGTATGCAACTTATTTGCCTTCACAGTATACATAAAACATGTTTGCAAGAGGTCTTCCATGATCACCATTTTTTTAAAAATTTTTTTCTAAATATTTATTTAGTTTTGAGAGTGAGAGAGACAGAGCATGAGCAGGGGAGGGGCAGAGAGAGAGGGAGACACAGAACCCGAAGCACGCTCCAGGCTCTGAGCTGTCAGAACAGAGCCCGACGTGGGGCTCCAACTCACAAACCGCGAGATCGTCACCTGAGCTGAAGTCACTCAGCCGACTGAGCCACCCAGGCACCCCCCACGATCACCATTTTTAATAGCACGTTGTTATCCATTAAGCGGAGAGGCTTTGTCACACCATGTTTTTTCCTAGACCAGCTGGAAGCCTCTTGTGCCTACCAAGTGCAGAGTAAGTTTGGTAAAGCACCGAAGCTCAGAAAAACATCTGCTCCTTGGTGGCAGCATTCTTCCAACTTGCTCACCAGTCAACAAATAAGGAACGCACGTCAGTAAAATGTGTGCTCAGACATCAACTAAGCCATAATTTAAAAAACTTTTCATACCTGCAGTATTGCAGAAAAGCAGCTTTTAACACTTTAGTTTTATCTTCCTGGGCTATGGTTTCATTCTTTGTAGAAGCCTCAAAAACCATACTCTGTCAAGTAAAAAACTGTAATTTAGAGGTGAAGGTATCAGAATATTCTAAATTACTGGAATTTAGAATAGAAACTGGACCCACCTATGACAGCAACAACACAGACGCACAAACTGTTTACCATACACTTTATACAAGTGGTTTATATACTTAAGACATTGAAACAAGATAAAATGGACCAAATGGTATATATAACCAAAGCAGTCTTGGAAAAGAAAAAATTGGAACTATCACAATCCTAGTTATCAAGTTATGCTACAAAGCTGTAGTAATCAGGGGCGCCTGGGTGGCTCAGTCGGTTGAGTGTCCAACTTTAGCTCAGGCCATGATCTCACAGTTCGTGGCTTTGAGCCCTGCATCGGGCTCAGTGCTGACAGCTAGAAGCCTGGAGCCTGGAGCCTGCTTCAGATTCTGTGTCCCCCCCCACCCCTCTCTCTCTCTGCCCCTCCCCTGCTCACACTCTGTCTCTCTCTCAAAAATAAACATTAAAAAAAAAATTACAAAGCTGTAGTAATCAAAACAGTATGGTACTGGCACAAAAACAGGCACACAGATCAATGGAACCGAACAGACAGCCCAGAAGTAAACGCACAATTATATGATCAATTTATCTTTGACAAAGGAGGCAAGAATATGCATGGGAAAAAGTCTCTTTAACAAATGGTGATGGGAAAACTGGACAGCTACATGCAAAAGAATGAAACTGGACTACTTTCTTACACTAAACACAAAAATAAACTCAAAATTTGATTAAGGACCTAAACGTGAGACCTGAAACCATAAAAATCCTAGAAGAGAGCACAGGCAGTAATTTCTCTGACATCCACATTTCTCTAGATATGTACGCTGAGGCCAAGGTAACAAAAGCAAAAATAAACTATTGGGACTAACTCAAAAAGCTTCTGCACAACAAATGAAACAACAAAACTAAAAGACAACCTACTAAATGGAAGACATTTGCAAATGACGTATCTGACAAAGGGTTACTAGTCACAATACATAAAGAACTGATATAACACCCAAAAACCAAACAACTCAATTAAAAAATGAGCAGAAGACATGAACAGACATTTCTTCAAAGACACACAGATGGCCAACAGACGCATGAAAAGATGCTCAACATCACTCATCATCAGAGAAATACTAATCAAAACCATACTGAGATATAACCTCACACCTGTCAGAATGGCTAAAATCAAAAACAAGAAACGACAAGTGTTGGCAAGGATATGGACAAAAAAGGGACCCCCGTGCCCTGTTGGTAGGGATGCAAACTGGTGCAGCCACTGTGGAAAATAGTATGGAGATTCCTCAAAAAGTTAAAAGTACAACTACCCTGGAGTGCCTGGGTGGCTCAGTTAAGTGTCTGACTCTCAATTTCGGCTCAGGTCGTGATCTCACGGTTCGTGGGATGGAGCCCTGAGTCTGGCTCTGCACTGGGTGTGGAGCCTGCTGAAGATCTGCCTCTCCTTCTGCCCCTCTCCCACTCACACGCACACTTGGAGATCTACCCTTCAATCCAGCAATCACACTACTGGACATTTACCAAAAGAATACGAAACACTAATTCAAAAACGTATATGAACTCCTATGTTTAGTTCAGCATTACTTAAAAGAGCCAAATTATGGGAGCAGCCCAAGTGTCTATCAATAGATGAATGGATAAAGAAGACGTATACACACACACACACACACACACACACACACACAATGGGATATTACTCAGCCATAAAAATGAATGAATATTTGCAATTTACAACAACATGGATGGATCTAGGAAGTATAATGCTAAATGAATTCAGTCAGAAAAACAAATACCATATGATTTCACTCACGTGGAGGAAACAAAACAAACGAACAAAGAAAAAAAGGAGACAAAGTGAAAAATAGACTCGACAACTACAGAAAACAAACTGGTGGTAACCAGAGGAGAGGTGAGTGGGGGGACGGGTAAAACAGGTGAAGGGGATTAAGAGCACATTTATCATAAGGAGCACTGAGTAATGTATAGAATTACTGAATCACTACATTGTATACCTGGAACTAACGTAACACTTTATGTTAACTATCCTGGAATAAAAATAAAAATAGAGAATATGAATCGACTCATACAATTTTTTTTTTTAAAAAAGATATATATAACTCAGGGATTATATTGTGAGTAAAACTATCTGGGGTTTCATCATAAGCCACACAACCTTTTTCATAGGTTTGCTCTTACACAGTTCACCACAATGTATATTACTAACAATAATGGTTGATTTCAGGCTTAAACAGGGATTTAGAAAAATTTTAAAGAAGTAGAATGCTCTAAGATAGCTTCAGAACATAAGGCAGTATTACAAAACCACAAGGCTACAAAAGAATAAAAGTAAAAAAATTGTTACTTTCCGTTGAAACTACCAAGTCATTCCAATTTCGAATTACAGAAATAGTCTATATATTTCACATTCTATTCAAATGGAAATTGCCCCACGATATTAATTTAGTCTTCTGTAGAAGAATGATACAAATCTACAGATCAGGGTATTCCATGTTTCAAGACAGAAAAAAAACTGATGGTTTGTATCCCACTCTCCCTTTCAAAATAATCCCACAATAGCAGGAAGCACAACCACCCAAACATCCGTGATTCCGACTACAACGCATGGCGATGGAAAAACCAGAAGAAGGAAAGGCAGATGAAAGAGCAGAGAGGACACAAAGCAAATCGGTGTGGGTGGTGCAGGGACAGATCCTGGTGGGGATTTGTGGACAATGAAAAGAAAAATTCCAAGATGATCATAGACGTAGAATTTCTAGAGATTTGACTATGGGGAAAACCATATGGAAAGGCACTTAAACCGCTGCTGGAGGCTGTTAGAAGATGGGCCAGATACTAAAGAATGAAAGCAAATACAAAATTAGTCCATTAAAAACTCCAAGAATCACATAAAATTGAATAACGAAGGAAACGTAATCAGTACATTACTTGACTCAGTGAGCCATAAATATTCACATTGTCATTAAAGGAAAAAAATTTATACTGGGACAATATAGGCAGAGGAAGGAGTGTAAGTTACCCTAAATCCTTAACTTCTATAATAGGAAATCAAGAGGTGTCTAAAACTGGTAAATTAAGAGATAGCAACATACGATGTTACTTAGAAATATGGAAAAAAAACACCAGAAGACACGGCTCAAAGACCTAAAAGGAGTTGCTTCTGGAAAGGAGGACAGAGGAGATGAGGGAGATAAAAGAATTATGTTTCATCACAACTCTTTTAAACTGTTCAACTAAAACATTTGTGGGAAATATCTAGGGGCACCTGGGTGGCTCAGTCGGTTGAGCGTCTGACTTCGGCTCAGGTCATGATCTCGTGGTTCATGAGTTTGAGCCCCGCGTCTGGCTCTGTGCTGACAGCTCAGAGCCTGGAGCCTGCTTCGCATTCTGTCTCTCCCTCTCTCTCTGCCCCTTCCCTGCTCACACTCTGTCTGTCTCTCAAAAATAAACATTAAAACAATTTTTTTAAAGGAATACTCTAATAAAAACTAAAAAGTCTTATGGAACTGCATTACCTCATTGCTGGGTCCAGCAACTGAAGATGCTAGGGATTCTTCAAGGTCTTCTGCTAATATGGATGCATTTTCCCTTGATGTAATAGACACCAGCCCACTGTTTCTAGAAAAAAGAATAGGAAGACCACCACAGGAACCAGCTCCTAAAATACTATCTCCTAAAAGAAAGAAAAATATACAAAAATACGTAACAAAACAAAACAAAAAATGTTTTCTAAAATCTACCACTCTAGGGGCACCTGGATGGCTCAGTTGAGTATCTGACTCTTGTTTTCAGCTCAGGTCATGATCCCAGGGGTGTGGGATTGAGCCCTGACAGAGCAGAGCCTGCTTGAGATTCACTCTCTCTCTGCCCCTCCCCTGCACACACACTCTCTCTCTAAAAAAATAAAATATAAATATAATCTACCACCTTAAGCAAAAAATCATTTTGCTATAATAAAAACAATTTTTTCCTTTACAATATTCCTACTTACAACTCAGCTTTTTAAAAACTTTATTTGAAAGAGCGAGCGAGTGAGCAGGGGGAAAGGGCAGAGGGAGAGAGAGAATCCCAGGCGGGCTCCACACCAAGTGTGGAGCCTGATCTAGGGCTCGATGCCACGACTGAGAGATCATGACCTGAGCCAATATCAAGAGTCAGATGCTCAACTGACTGAGCCACCTAGGTGCCCTGTATTTTTACTTACTAAGTAAGCCAAAGGGGAAGGAAAAAAAGTCTACGCTTGCTCAATGCCTTAATAACAATCTCCCTACCCAAAGTCAAGGCTCTTGTGTTTAAACTAGAAAATCTATGTTCCATCTTACTGCCCAACTTGGATTTTGCACTATGCCCAATCTCTTTAGATTAAAATTCCTAATGAGACTACCTGCTTGGCTGTTTTTTTTTTTTTCCTCCACTCTTGGCTGGCTCCCCTCGCCCCCATTCCAGTCCCCCTGCATGAGTCCAGCACCTGGGATTCTTCTTATCCAGAGATCTGGACAAACTTCCTTAAAGAACAGCAACTCAGGATAAGTTATTATAACTAGGAATAAGCAATTACTTCTCTTACCATTGGTTCTTTCCTTCCTGGCTTCTTCTGGAGAAAATGTTACTATTTTTTGCCCAAAACACTTTGGGAATTTACTACCCTTTTGGTTTTTCAGTAGGGTTAGGACGTCAGCTACCACTGGTATCGTACAGAATGAATGTCTCAATAACACTTGGAGGTATCATGCTTAAAATAACACTCATGGAAAGACAATAAAAACTGCTAGGAATGACTAATGAGTCGTTAATCATCCTTTCTAAAGCGGATACTATACCTTGTGTATTAAAGACAATTTTCTCCCGAGGAAGAGAAAACTTCCCAGTTCCAGTGGAGCACACGTAGACGGCACTCTCAGTATACAGATAAGCAGTCTGGTTTGAAAAGTTTGGGACCATCAGCCGACACATAATCAAGTCTTCAGACTGAAAATGAAAGATTATATTTAATGAGAATTAGAACAGAAATACTTGTTTGTATAATTTTGTTCTTTACATTTTTGTTTACTATCTCATAAAAATGATAAAATAATTCAGATTGTCCTTATGAAAACCTAAACACTACCCTTCGGATGATTTATAAAATAAGTTTACAAACATCAATTGGAGAAATCATTTGTAGAGCTGTAAATAATTAGCTAATTTTGAAAATAATTCCACGGTGATTTTAACTAAAAGCCTATAACGAATGTGAGAAAAGAAATAAAATATTTAAGAAACAAAACAGATGAACATAGGGGAAGAGAAGCAAAAATAAGATAACAGAGAGGGAACTAAACCGTAAGAGACTCTTAAATACAGAAAATAAACTGAGGGTTGCTGGGGGGGGGGGTGGGGGATGGGCTAAATGGATGTTGGCCATTAAGGAGGGTACTCATTGGGATGAGCACTGGCTGTAGTATGGAAATGATGGGTCACTAAAATCTACTGAAGCCATTATTACACTATATGTTAACTAACTTGGATTTAAAATAATTAATTAAAAAATGAAAAAAAAAAACCCAAAACAAAAATAAACATTAAAAAAAAAGACATAAAAAAATTAATTATATTATTGATTTAGAATTGGCAAATACTTTATAAATGATCCCCGGTAAACATTTAGGTTCTTACTTCACTGTGAAGATATCAAGCACAAGAAAATAGAGTTCATTTGTTCATACATAAAGTCAGAAGCAAAAATAGAAATACGACCTAATTAAATGAAATCAGCAAATATATAGTGTTATTAAGGAAGTAATTTTATAAATAAAACATTAAAAGGGGTATCCTGTGATTTCATTCTGAAATTGTTTGCTTTATACCTCTTTTGCACTGCCTAAAAACTCTTAACAATGAGCATGTTTTTCCTGCATAATCAGAACTATGAGGTTTATTTGGAATAAAAGAACAAATTAAATGATTTCCTTACAGTATTTAGTTACAGTCATATTAAGAATAAGAATTTAACAAAATTTGATACTATACCACGTAAGGTCAAATGAAATGAATTTACAGTGAAGACATCATTGTTTTTTTAAATTTTTTAAATCTTTATTTTTGAGAGAGAGAGACAGCATGAGCGGGGGAGGGGCAGAGAGAGAGAGGGAGACACAGAATCTGAAGCAGGCTCCAGGCCCTGAGCTGTCAGCACAGAGTCTGACGCGGGGCTCAAACCCATGAACCTGAGCCGAAGTCGGATGCTCAACCACCTGAGCCACCCCTGTTAAGGTATCATTATTAAACAATACTTACAATATTAAACAACTGCTTCCTGTCAGCTGCTTCCACTCTCATTTAGCTAAGGTAGCGCAAAGGAACGAATCTAAGATGGCAAACAAAATGCAATGCCTAAACACTGGCTATTTAAAAATATTTCCAAGCCCCGCAGATCAATCTCCTAAAAAGATTTGACCCTGCAATGGTTAAGACAAACAACTCGAATGAGTTGAGTTACTCTGATGTTACTGTCATCTGTAATTTAATTTATGATAGAAATCTTACCTGAAAAGGTGGATTATACTGAGTGACTTCTACAGTTACTACATCAGACATTTGGTGGCCATTATCTTCTACTGTTATCAGAGAGTAATAGATGAGACATGGACTGTCCGCTGGGTGCCATGCAGCTGCCAAAATCAGGAGCCCATCACTAATCAATGAGAAAGAAAGATCTATAGCTCTTTGGAAAACAGCTTGTCTTCTCATATAGTTAAATATACATTGACCATATGACCTAGGAATCCCACTCCTAGATATTTACCCAAGACAAACAGAAACTTAAGTTCACACAAAAACCTGTGTGCCAATAGGCAGAGTAGCTTTATTCGTAACTGCCTAAAACTGGAAGCTCAAGATCCTTCAGCTGCTGAACTGATGAGCCCTGGTAATTCTACACAGTGTGCCAATACTCAGCAGTAAAAAGGAAGAAACTACTGAATGAATGTCAAATGCATTATGCCAGTCTCAAAAGGCTCTATACTATATAATCCCACTTATATGGCATTCTGAAAAAGGTAAAACTCCAGGGATTGAAAACACATCAATAGTTGCCAGGGGCTGAAAGAAGAGGAGGGGTTGATTACAAAGGGGCACAAAGGAATTTTTGGGGTGACGGAACTACTCCTCTTCTTGACTCTATCCCAAATGAGTGTGCATTTGTCAAAACTCATTGAATTATACACTAAAATGGGTGAATTTTACTGTATATAAAATAAGCTCAATAAATCTGACTTAAGAAAACATCAAATTGGGGCATCTGGGTGGGTCAGTCGGTTAAGCGTCCGACTTCCAGCTCAGGTCATGATCTCACGGTCTTTGAGTTCGAGCCCTGTGTCAGGCTTTGTGCTGACAGCTCAGAGCCTGGAGCCTGCTTCGGATTCTGTGTCTCCCTCTCTTTCTGCCCCTCCCCCGCTTACGCTGTCTCTCTCTCTCAAAAATAAACATTACAAAAAAATTTAAAAAAATATCAAATCATCAAATTCAGGGGTTGGCAAAGCATAACCCTCAAGCCTCACTGTGCCCAAGTGAGTTTTTATAAATGAAGTTTTACTGGAATACAGCCAGGTCCACCTATTTCTATACTGTCCATGGATGCTTTTGTGCTATCACTGATTGAGTACAGTAATTGCAGTGAAGGCCACAATGGCCCCCAAAGCCTAAAATAGCCAGTCTGGGGCCCTTCACAGAAAAGGTTGCCAAACCCTGGCCTAATCTGTTCTTTGAAGTTTACTTTGGTCCAGAAGAACATTTGGTTTTTAATAGTCAGTTACAGAAATCTCCATGTGAAGACAAACCTTTTCCTCTCTTAAAGCTTCTATGTTCCTCTCAAGTCTATCAAAATTGTTGCCCTCAAAAAGAATTAAATGGTCTCTACCCTTAACCCCTCTGGAACTTTGAGTAGTGTTAATTATTAGCCACTTCCATTCAAGTCTCAGAAATATTAACAGGGTGGTAAGCGCCCTCTACTGACAACTAAAAACAAGAAACGGAGGGTGGGGAGGGGGGTGGGGAACCAAACGTAAAAACCAAGAAAGTGGGAGCCAGGGACTCAGTGACACACCACTCCAAACCAAGCAGTCCTAACGTGGCTCTTACTCCTTTTCCACTGTTTTCTTCACCCAATTCCTGAACCTTTATCACTTCTACTTGGACTCTTGAAAGAAATCTAAAAATATTGGTCCAAATTTGTAACATACGGGCAATGACCTGGAGAGCTAATACAGGTCACAGAAGAATGTTACGCATAAAAAGGAACTAATGGATTAACGACCCAAATGTGAGACCTGAAATCATAAAACTCCTAAAAGAAAACAGGCAGTAATCTCTCGGGCAGCAGCTTTAGCAACATATTTATGAGTATGCCTCTTCAGGGAAGGGAAACAAAAGCAAAATAAAGTTATTGAGGCTACAACAAAATAAAAAGCTTTTGCATGATAAAAGAAATGATCAACAAAACAAAAAGGCAACTCACTGAATGGAATTTTGCAAATAATATATCGGATAAAGGGTCAATACCTAAAATATGTGGAGACATACAACTCAACACCAAAAACCCAAAAACCCAATTTAAAAATGGGTAGAGGGCCTGAATAGACATTTTTAAAAATGTTTATTATTTATTTTTGAGGAAGACACAGTGTGGGAGGGAGAGAGGCAGAGAGAGAGGGAGACACAGAATCCGAAGCAGGCTCTAGGCTCCAAGCTTTCAGCACAGAGCCCAACACAGGGCTCGAACCCATGAACCATGAGATCATGACGTGAGCCAAAGTTGGATGCTTAACCAACTGAGCCACCCAAGTGCCCCTGAATAGACATTTTTCTAAAGAAGACATACAGATGGCCAACAGCCATATAAAAAGATGCTCAACATTAGTAATCATCAGGGAAATGCATATCAAAACCACAATGAGATAACACCTTACACCTATCAGAATGGCTAAAATCAAAAAGACAAGCATTAACAAGTGTTGGTGAGGATGTGGAGAAAAAGGAGCCCTCAAACTCTGTTGGTGGGAATGCAAACCTGGTGCAGCCACTATGGAAAATAGTATAGAAGTTTCCTGAAAAATTAAAAATTGAAATACTATATGATCCAATAATTCCACTATTGCGTATTTATCCAAACAAAACGAAACCCTAATTCAAAAAATATATGCACCGCTATGTTTATTTTACTTTGAGACAGAGAGAGAGAGAGAGAGCAAGCAGGGGAGGGGCAGAGAGAAAGGAGGACAAAGGATCTGAAGCGGGCTCTGTGCTGACAGCAGCGAGCCCGATGTGGGGCTCGAACCCACGAACCGTGAGATCATGACCTAAGCCAAAGTCGGATGCTTAACTGACTGAGCCACCTAGGCGCCCCACCCCTATGTTTAATTCAGCATTGTTTACAACAGCTGAGATATGGAATCAACCCCAGTGCCCATTAACAAATGAATGGATAAAGAAGACGGAATATTACCCAGCCATAAAAAAGAATGAGATCCTGCCATCTGTGACAACATGAATGGAACTAGAGGGTATCATGCTAAGTGAAATAAGTCAGACACAGAAAGACAAATACCATACAATTTCACTTACATGTGGAATCTTAAAAACAAAACAAATGAACAAAAACAAAAGAAGACTCCCCAGAAGGGAGGTGGGTGAGGGAATGGGTGAAATAAAGTGGGCTAAGAAGTACAAACTTTCAGTTATACGATAAACAAGTCACAGAGATGAAAAGTATTGCCAAAACACAACACGAAAAAGGAACCGAGTGAGCTCCTGGAGAATGCAGTCTTAAAAATACCAAGGACGGAGGTACAGTTGGTTACACCGATGATAAGACTCTACGTTGAAGTTACTTTAAAGACTGCATCAGGGCACCTCAGTGGTTCAGTCAGTTAAGTGTCGAACTCTTGGTTTCTGCTCATGTCATGATCTCACAGTTTGTGAGTTCGAGCCCCGTGTTGGGCTCTGCACTGACAGTGTGGAACCTGCTTGGGATTCTCTCTTTCCCTCTCTCACCACCTCTCCTTCTCTCTAAAAATTAACATTAAAAAATAAATAAATAAAAATAAAATAAAGACTACATCGAGTGATAAGGAGCGCCCACCGAGTCATGGAGACACATCTAACAGAATTCCTTAGAGAGTGGTGCTAGGCTAGGTTTGACATCTTTAGAAAAACACTGTCACATTCTAAAAAACATGAAGCTGTTTTAGGTAGTAGAGACGACAGAACAATAGATAATGAAAATTTTGCAAACCAGCAAAAATTTAACAAATTTTTATGTGAGTATATACATAATACATTTATGATTTAAAAAATCCAACTTCATATCTAGAATGAAGCTATCTGAGGGGCACCTAGGTGGCTCAGTCAGTTAAGCGTCCGACTTTGGCTGAAATCATGATCTTGTGGTTCGGTTCATGAGTTTGAGCCCCACGCTGGGCTCTGGGCTGACAGCTCAGGGCCTGGAGCCTGCTTTGATTCTGTGTCTCCCTCTCTCTGCTACTCTCCCACTCGCATTCTGTGTCTCTCTCTCTCAAAGATAAACATTAAAAAAAAAAATTAAAATGAATGGAATGGAATGGAATGGAATGAAATGAAATGAAGCTATCTGAGGGGAGCCTAGGTGGCTCAATCAGTTAAGGGTCCGACTTCGGCTCAGGTCATGATCTCATGGTTTGTGAGTTCGAGCGCCGCACTGGGCTCTGTGCTGACAGCTCAGAGCCTGGAGCCTGTTACAGATTC
Organism: Lynx canadensis; assembly: GCF_007474595.2. Taxonomy (NCBI): domain Eukaryota; kingdom Metazoa; phylum Chordata; class Mammalia; order Carnivora; family Felidae; genus Lynx; species Lynx canadensis. The sequence continues at coordinate 68,552,662 of NC_044313.2, forward strand.
TGTGTCTCCCTCTCTCTCTGCCCCTCCCCAACTTGTGCCTCTCTCTCAAAAATAAATTAGCTTAAAAAATATAAAATAAATAAAATAAAATAAAATAAAATAAAATAAATAAAATAAAATGAATCTGAGTTGTGTCAGTAATAATCTAGTAAAAGAACTTATAAGCCTGCTCACTGAAAATATAAGCCTTGGTTGCAAACCTGGCCAAAATGAGCAACAGATCAAGGAGCATCCATAAGCATTGGGAAGGCAAACACTATTCTTTTTTTTTTTTTTTTTTAAGTTTTTTTGATGTTTTTATTTATTTTTGAGAGAGAAAAAGAGAGCGTGAGCGGGGGAGGGGCAGAGAGAGGGACACAGAATCCGAAGCAGGCTCCAGGCTCTGAGCTGTCAGCACAGAGCCCGACAGGGGGCTCGAACTCACAAACCGTGAGATCATGACCTGAGCCGAAGTCAGACACTTAACCGACTGAGCCACCCAGGTGCCTCAACAAACACTATTCTTAAGTGAAGAAACATATGCAGACACGGACACTCCATATGGATCACTAGAGGGTCCAGAAGGAGAACAAGAGCCGTGTCTTGCAAACCCCACAAGCATCTTGTTAGCATGACAAAAATGGGGGAAAGGAGCTTGGGGTTTGGCCCAGTACAGCAATTCCTAAGTATGTTTCTCTTTTCTGTTTTCAGCCCACGTCTCCATTCTGAAAAGTGTATGTGGAAAAATGTCTGCATCGTATGCCCACGTGGGTTGCGTCCTACCAGCAGTTCTAAATCTCTGAAAGTCTGGTAAAGATAAAGGAAAACAGATAAACTATATTTAATTAAACCATACATGAGAATTCAGTATATACTATTGTTTATACCTCTTTAATAGTTTATATAAGGTTTTCAGAAACTATAAAGAAGGATCTTACTGACATTCTCAAGAGCCTGAGAGAGAAAAATGATACAGCAAAACTATAATGTCCTTCCAAGAAATAAGAATTTGTTCTACTAAATTAAATTACCCTAAAACACATAAAAACTGCCTTTAACTTCTGGTAAATTGTGTTTTGAAGGATTCCAAGTCATACACTGGCACTGATTACGAACTTTCTCATGGAAGCCATGTTACGAATGATTTTTAAGTTCCATATGACCTTTGGTATTAAAACTAAGTAAGACAGGATATATTAACTTTATCAGACTAACCTGGGATCTTAAGCACCACTTAGAGCCTTGTTTCTAAGAGGAAATTCACTGGGACTATAAACTCTGAGTTCTAACGTGTATTGCCAAGACAAAACCTCACCCCACCTTCCTTTCTCCAATACAGCCACAAACACAGGCTTACTAAAGCAAAAGATGTGGACAAGTATGCCTGGTATCTCCACTGAGAAGAGAAGGAGGACAGCACGGAGCACCCACAGCAGCAGGGAGGGCATTTCTTAGCACGAAGAAAGAGAAGCTCCAGCCATGAGAGCAGGAAAGATGAGTCTTGAACTAGGGCAGGCAAGTAATATAAGAACACACAGCTGAAGGCTGAGAACTGCCTACATTTGTCAAATGAACCAGCATCTCTAGATAAAGAACATAAAATCATTGAGTGAGGTATAACAGTATGAAAGGATTAGCATTAGAAGAACAAATAGCAAGACTGCTCATCATTTTATAATAAACATTATTTTCCCAAACAACAATCTATATTCTTTATGAGACAAACTAACTGCTTACCAGTTCTGCTTCAAATCCAAGTACCGAATGTTGACCCCTTCTTTAATAGCTTCGTAGTTACTCTCAGATCCCTATGTGAAAACATCAATAACGTAAGTTCCTGGAGTGTAAGGATTTCTTTTCAACTTTGTATTCCCAGCACCTACTAAAATAATTTGAACTACGGTTCAAATAGTTATTAAATAAAAATAATGGATGCATTTTAAAAATTATTAGGTAAATCATTGAGTTCCACCATTTCTAGAGATTGAATGCGCCCTCTCTGTTTATCTGATGGCTAAAAACAGTGCATTGCAATGTCATCTAAATAATGAGAGAAACTAGCATTCTCATATAACCATAAATGTGAATTACAGAAATGAATATTATTGTTCCTTACCCAAATAGCATCAGTAATGTTTTCCTTCAGAGCTCTGTTTATATCCCAACTATGTGCTTGTTTTTCTGAAGAATCATCTAATTCCCATTTACCGATGTTTGAACTTGTCAGGCTATAAAAACTTGCTCTGTCTCTATCCCAAAGGACACTTGAAAGCTGTATGGGGAGAAGAAAAAGGTTAAGTTTATAGATTTTTTTTAGTTCTAATGTTAATGAACTATTTTTCTGAAATCTGAATTTTATATATTTTGTGAGTATTCTATTAGTAATCTTAGCAGAATTCCTCATTTAGGATTCAAAGAAAGGAGTGATCCTAAAATGGACCTTGAAAGCCAGGTCAGATTTTCATAGGCAGAAATATAAAAGCAGACAGCCCACAAAGAGCACAGTTGGGAGTTAGGAAAGTTATAAGGTCTTTCAAAGAGCAACCAGTAGTCCTGTTACATTGGAAATAATGCTCAATGTTACAAGTAGAAATAATGCTCAAATGAAACATGAGGGACACATGGCAGAGAGTCGGGAATATGAGTTTGTAAACCTAGTAAGCAAGGGAGATATTCTCAATGGCTTTTGAACTCAAGAGCTGTGTTACAGGAAAGTGAATGTGGCAGGGATGTGTATAGTTAGTTACATGTAGGCAGATTATTTTGCCTTTTCAAGTATACACTTGGTTATGAAGTACGTGTTTTTTTGTTTTTTTTTTAAGGTGGGCACACGACTGTTTTGAGCTGAAGCCCTAATTTTCTCCGTTTCTCTTGTCACCATGATTCTGGCCACTAATGGGTAAGGAGGCTGATGGTGAGTGAACGGAACTGGCACCAAGAGCTTAGGGGAAATTTAGCAAGAGTATAGATTAGGGCATAACAATGGAAGCAGAAGACAGGGATGAAAATGAGACATGACAGAAATCAAATCTACAGTACCTGGTAAGTAAGAAGGAGACAGAGACACACACACACACACACACACACACACACACACACACACACACACACAATCAAGGTTTATACCTGAGTCACTGAAAAAACAGGGTCATGGACAGAAATAAACAGGTCAAAAGAGAAGTAAGTTTTATATACACTTTTGGTGTAGAAAATGGGAGAGAAAAAGGAATATGGGCCATTTGTTTTCAGACAGGTCAGGTTTTAGGTTCAAAGAGCATCAAGAAAGCAGATGATGAGAGCAACCTGGAATTAGAAGGAAAGAGCACAGTAGAAAGAAAATGTGCTTTCCATTCTAACGTGCCCGGGCACGGAGTCATTCCATAACCTCAGGCAGTTTACATGACATCCCTGAGGCCGTATTCTCACTGGCAAACTGGGGAGAAAGCTCTCTACCTCATAGGTGATTGTAACTGTTACTTGAGATAACGAATACAGAGCACCCAGCAGAGGGTACATGCTCCATAAGTGTGAGCTCCCATCCGCCTCCCTTCACTAGTCCAGAGCCTGAGGCACAAGCCCAACCAACAGACCCAGATTTGAGGCATCCACACAAACAGCTGCAGTAATGGGAGTGAACACACTTTTGGTTAAGTCTAAAAAGCAAAACTGGTCCTTAAGCACATTTATAATTTTACAAAACAGTTTTAATTCGAAGATTCAAAAGAATCCATATGATTTATTTAAGAATATTACAGTTACACAGTGTGAGAGGGTTAGTATGGCATCTCATTTGATCACAATAAATATGCATCATTGAAAAGATCAAAGGTTTTATTTCATATACACTAGTGTTCATACGGAGGCAATATCAACTTCGTAGGAAACTTCCAACTTAATGATTTCATGAAGAAACAGGCTCATAAAACGTCATTTCGTCAACTTACGATGAGATCAGTACTTGGAGATAAAATTCCCAAAAGAGAAGAAACCTTCCGACCAATTCCTGAAAGCATGCCTTGTCCTTGAGGCAGGATATGTTGATGAATCTTTCCTAAACTTTCAGGTATCAGTCGAATCAGCTGGCTTCCCGATGAGGACAAAATAAAACTTTCTCCCTATGAACAAATATTGTGAAATTCGTTAAGTAAGCTTCTATAACTAAGATGAAGAACATTAACAAAAAATGCTTTGATGCAGAGATAAATGATCTAGCATCTCCCTTAAAACAGATTTAAAAGAATAAAAAAAGAAAACTTTATTAAAATGATTTACTTATGAATCCATTCACATAATACTACTAATTCTACATAGGAAACCTTCAGTTGCAATTCTGTTTTTTTCATTGAGTGTCTGAATTCTGATTTAAAAAAATTTTTTTTTTCAACGTTTATTTATTTTTGGGACAGAGAGAGACAGAGCATGAACGGGCGAGGGGCAGAGAGAGAGGGAGACACAGAATCGGAAACAGGCTCCAGGCTCTGAGCCATCAGCCCAGAGCCCGACGCGGGGCTCGAACTCACGGACCGCGAGATCGTGACCTGGCTGAAGTCGGACGCTTAACCGACTGCGCCACCCAGGCGCCCCCTGATTTTTAAATTACAGGTTCATCACATTATAGGTTCAACAAATCAAGTACCACATTTTATTCTTTGGTCGACCTACAGAGTGTATTTTAGCAAACCAGACTTCATAACGTCTAAGGGCTTCAAAGTCACCATCAGAAAATATTTCTGAAAGAAATGAATACCACTGGCTACTATCCGATACTGGTATTTCAGAGTCCTAGGAGAAGGGCCTTCCTTTGTCCAACTGTTCAAATCCTAGACCCTTACATTCTTCTCTTGGCTCCTGAATTCCTCTCTGGCCTGAATGGTCTATTCAAAACCCTGTATTTTTAGTTGTTCACATCTCACTTCCAAGTCAAATTACAGCTTTCCAATACATATAAAAGAATATCTATTGTATACCTGCACTGCTGTTAGGAAACTGTAAGTCTTATCACCTCCTAAATCCACGAAGGTCTCTGTGTAGATGTCTTCACTGGCAAGGCTTGGCCAATAGCGGATGGATCCTTCTCTGGTGGCAACCATGACAGCCACAGCCTTGAAACAAGATCATAACACTCAGCAATCACAGTAAAAAGAAGGACCCTAAAGCTAGCAATTTGGTGACACTGATAAAAAGAAAACAGGGCAATTTATTATTTAATAGAAATTAGGGGGAAAAAAACCACCTCTTTTTTTGTATTTTAAAAATTATCACACTATAAAATTGACTTTCTTTTCCTTTTGTTGTGCAGTTCTATAAATTTTAACACACGCAAAGATCCACGTAACTACCACCACAATAAGAATACAGCACAGTTCCATTAACACCCAAAACTCCCTAGTGCTATCTATCCCTTTATGATCAGACCTTTCCCCTATCCTAACCCTGGCAACCACTATTTCCATCATCACAGTTTCATCTTTCTGAGAATGTCCAGCAAATGAAACCATACAGAATGTAACCTTTAAGCACTAGTTGATCTCACTCAGCATGTCTCTGAGATACATCCAGGTTGTCACTTGTATCAAGAGTTCATTCCTTTTTACTGCTGAGTACTATTCCATTCTATGGATGAAACCATTCGTTTATTCATTCACTCGCTAAAGGACATTTGGGTTGTTTCCACCTTTGGCTACCATAAATAATGTGATATGAATACTGTAACATTCATGTACTGTTTTTCGTGTAAACGTAAGTTTTAATTTCTCTGAGGTAAACAGCCAAGAATGGAATTGTTGGGTCAAAACAGCAAGTGTATTTTAACTACTAGAAAGTGAAAGTCAAGTAGCTGTACCATTTTGCATTCCCACCAGCAATGTACAATTTCCAGTTGCTCTACATCCTTGTCAGCACTTGCCAGTTCAAGTACTTTGTATTTCAGCCACTGTAATAGGCAGTACTGTGATACCTCACTCTAGTTTTGATTTGCATTTCTCTAATGACTAATGACGTGAACATCTCTGTGACATCCTTACATCCTCTTTGATAAAGTGTCTGTTCAAGTCCTGTGCCCTGTTTTTTAATTGGGTTGTTTGTTTTCTTATTAAGCTTTCAGAATTTGTTTTACATTCTAGATATAAGTCCTCTGTTGGATATATAACTTGGAAAGATTCTCTCCCAGTCTGTAGCTTGTCTCTTCATTTTCTTGTCAGTGTCTCTGACACCAAGTTTCTAATTTTGATGAAGTCCGACTTATCTATTTTTTTCTTTTATGAATCATGCTTTCGGTGATTTCCCAAAACTCTTTGTCTAACGCCACGTCATGATGATTTTCTCCTGTTTTCTTCTAAACATTTTACATCTAGACCTATGATCCATTTTGAGTTAACCTTTGTATATGGTATGAGGTGTTTTTTTGTTTTGTTTTTTGCATAAGGATGCCCAATGGTCCCAGCACCATTTACTGCAAAGACTACCCTGACTTCACTGAATTGCTACTGCAGCTCTGTTAAAGACCAAAGGGGCACCTCTTTGTTGATCTGTATCTGCGCTCCCTATTCCGTTCAGTTGCCCTTAGGTGTCTACCTCTTTGCCAATACTAGTATCTTGATTCCTGTAGCTTTACAGTTATGTCACTGAATCAACTTGGATAATGTTGATTGGATAATTCCTCCAATGTTACAACTTCCCTTATTTAAATTAAAAAAAAAAAATACACACACACACACACACACACACACACATCAAGCATTTAAGTCACCTACCTGAGTAGAATGTGCTTCACCTGAGGTAGCAGAATAAGAGAGAGCCACCAAGTCAGCACTCCAGTGGAAGTCACTTGGTGGCAGCTGAAGCTCTTTGCAAACAGATAACTAAAGAACAAACCCAAACAAAAAAAAAATCTTTCACATCAAATCCGATTCTTTGCATATGCACCCCGACTTCACGATTTCCCTTCCCTGTACATTTCAGAATCTGAGTCATTGCTGGAAATACCATTCTACAAACGTACTTTTTTCTCACATCTTTTTGATCAGGTTTTCATCAGGCCCTTCAGTCATTTTACAACAAAATATTTTAAGAGATATAGAATCAGAAAAACTTAAGAGCTAGACCAGACTCTGAACATCAACTAGCCCAGTATCTTTCTAGACTAAAAAAAGTCTGCAAGACTTAAGAGAAGTCATACTTCCCTTAAAGAAGTATGTAGGCTTCCTATGGAATTTTCCCAGTCTAGTCTTGATTTATTTGACATCTAAAATCAGCATGACTACAGAGCAATTAATTATACCAAGGTGTCTAGAAAATATTTCTTAGCCTCAGCCAAATTATCAGGCTCCTTCTGCTAACTCTTCATGGCCCCCAGAACTTTCCCTCACCTATGCTCTTAACTACCAATACTATCTTCTAGGCAGAAGTACAGAGGCCAGCAGACATGAAGAGTTTAAGTAAGCAAGAATCCCCAGGTCCAACAGAACAATGGCCCAGTAACAGTGACCAGTGAGTGGTTGCAAGAGAGTATGCCTCATCTGGAACAGACAGGAAAATAGGTTGCTGAGGATAAGTTCCTAGAAACGCAAATGATAACCCCATGTGAGAAACCGACAACTGAAAGTTAAACTAGCAATTGCTAAAATTGGCATCATTTTTTTCCCATTAAACACCATTCAGTAGATTCAGTGAATCATAGTCCTATCTTAGAAATATATAACCTCAGGGGCGCCTGGGTGGCTCAGTCAGTTAGGCATCCGACTCTTGATATCAGCGCAGATCATGACACCAGGGTCATGGGACTGAGCCCAGCATCAATCACGTGGGATTGAGCTCAGCACTCAGCATGGAGCCTGCTTAAGATTCTCCCTCACTCTCTCTCTCAAAAGAAAAAAATTAAAAAAAGAAATAAGCTCAGTTCATTAGCTAATGTGGGCAGCATTTATTCTTAAACTTCATTAGGCAGACCGGTATGGCATTCATAACACTCACTAAAAATTTTAATAACACGGATCCTATTTAAAATTATGAAAGGGGAGCAACTTTTTTTCCCAACATAAAAATGTGAATGTATGCTCTGTAATTCATACCACTACGAAAATGCAAATCTAATGAGTAAATTCAGATCGTGTCCTCCAACAACTCTAAAAATTTACAGTAAAAATTAAGAGCCAACTGGTAATCCTTTCCTCTTCTTCTAGCTCTCTCAAGAGCCATTACCTTAGTAATAGGTGACAGAGCAATCTTCCAAATAATGAGTTTCTCTTTGCAGACCAGACAAGCCCATCCACCTTCATCTATGTGAACAGTCAGCTGATCATCAACTAAAAAAAAAAAAGTACATAACTTACATATTTAACCTCAAAGAACGAGTAAGAAAAACCATAACAAAAAAAAAAGACACAGAAAAGAAAAACTGTTAAAATTCCTTATACCAAGATCTTCTTTATGGATACATTCTTTATTAAAAAAAAAAAGTAATTACCACAGATAAAAAAGATTCATTCATATCAAAAAAATGCCCTTGAGTAATTCAAGAGTTAGAGTTATTAATATCCAAAACAAGAGAGCCATTTAACTTTGATAACCACTTTAAGAAATGTATCTGAAGGCAAAGGTATATTTTGGCCTTAGGTTTACTATCTTTTAATATTGGCCATAAACAAGTATCTTACTTTCTACAATATTTAGTAACATTCATAATTTTATTTTGATACAGCAATGCAAATAATAATCTCTCTCATTAAATATATAAAGAATTTCAAGAAAAAATTATTCCTTCAAAAGAACATGAGTTTCAAATACCTTCTTTAAAAGTTTGATAAATCACTTCATTATACGTAGACATCAAGGGTTGCATTCCATAGTAAGTGACAAAACTAAATTAGTATATTGCTGTCATACTGGTGGTGGTAAACCTCAGTTAAGTGTGTTAGCCCTGGAAACTTAATTAATTTGAGCTCTGCTCTTTGCCTAAAGCAGGGTAGAAGGGCAAAATAAAAGGCATCAATAATCTACAAGCTAAAATACTAAATCATGCCTAGGCTAAGTGTGGGCTTTTGCTGAATGAGAATATCTGTTCAATATTTTCATTTCCTGAAAGCAATATAGCAGCTCCAAATACTCTACTGGTAAACCTGTGAGGTCCCTGACTTAACACACAGCACTTGGTAGGTTTCCATATTCGGAAAAGTTCTTCAAGTTTACACACCCTTAAGTTTACACATCCTGATTTTGAGGGACTCTCTCCTCTGAGGCTGTGTACTATTTGTTATAAACAGTCTGGTGGCATGAACCAGGAGTATGTTAAAAGGCTTAAATACTATTTGAGCTGAAATTTTTAGAGGACTAAAGAAAAATATAATACATGCTATATATAATTAAAACAAGAAAAGTACATGATGGAGGTTACAGTGGAAGTTTAGTTGTCTGAAAACCTCTGTACCTGGGTTCCCAAGGACTCACAGGCAAGATACGTAGTTCAAGTTGATGAGAAATATTGCTTCTAGAATGGAGTACTTTAAACTTATTTGACCATCATTCACAATATGAAATATATTTTATATCATGATGCGTTCACACGTAATTTAAGTAAAACACACAAAACTTATGTAACATTATGACATAAAATGCACTCTGATGTTTTGCTTTCAATTTTTTTAAGTGCTGGCCATGAACCACTAAACTGATTTCAGTCACTACCTACAGTTTGAAAAACAACGTTCCAAAAAAATCACAGAAATCTAGAATTGAATCATAAATAAAAATGACTTGGGCAGATCATGGAGGATGCTGTGAACTTTGTTCTGCCAGTCACCCAACCCCTTATCCTTACTGTTGCCTTTCTGACGCTTGCGTGACTGCATCTTCCAAACTCCCACTCTAATTCTCTGCCAACAGAATCTTCTGAAGGTACTTTACACTGATAACATAAATGTGTACATATAGCCTCTGGGATACTACAAAGGATCCAGAAATGGAGGTAAGACTTGATCTTATAATAACGTTATTATACCCATACTCATAACATGACGGAGTGGTCTTTTAAGCTAAGCTTCACACTCGCAATCAAATTTTGAAATTGGACTGAGTTTTGCATATGCAGTGTTTACAGCCATTGAAGAAGTAATCTGTGCTAAAAATGAACTCATTCTGCTTCTCAAATTATTATATTTTGCAATTCACGGAAAACCAAATGTTACCTGTTTCTACCCCATTTAAGTGAAGGTATACCAGAAAAAGCACAAATTTCAATCTCGGACCCGGGGACAGGCTTCATTTTGAATTGCTAATATAGGCAAATGGAAATGACACTCACCTTCAGCCAATGTTAGGGCTTCCATTACTTTAACAGGGAGAGAAGATCCAAATGTTTTCACATCATAGTTCATAGACTCAGTTACACAGTGGTGTGGCAGTATTCGTGTAGGTGTTCCTCTAAAGAAAAGAGACCATACAACTTGCATCATATTTAAAATTTTCCGTTATGCTTACTTTTATGTACTATTTTCATATAAAGAAAAGATCTTTGATAAACAAGAAAAAAAATGAGCTGTAGCAGTAAAAGGAAACTCTGGCTCATGTGTACTGTGTAAATATATTTTACATTAAAAAAAGACTGACAGGATATAGGAAAATTTGGCTTCTGACTCTTATGCTCTAGTAATCAGATGTGTGCTCCGTTCACTTAAACTCTTTATATAACTGTATCCTTCGCTATGTAATACAAAGGTTGGACTAGATCAGCATTTTCCAAATTGTGGGTCATTGTGAGGGTCTCAATTAACATTTCTGAAAAATAAAATAGAATATAAACTAGAATTTATCCTACACCGTGGCCAAAAAGTTTTACAAACATTGGATTAGATTATCTTTTAGCTCTCATCAGCTCTGGAATTTTTTTTTTTAATGTTTATTTATTTTTGAGAGAGAGAGAGAGAGAGAGAGAGAGAGAGAGAGAGAGGCAGAGCACAAGTGGGGGAGGGCAGGGAGAGAGGGAGACACAGAATCCAAAGCAGGCTCCAAGCTCCGAGCTGTCAGCACAGAGCCTGACGCAGGGCTTGAACTCACAGACCATGACATCCTGACCTGAGCCGAAGTCGGATGCTTAACCACCTGAGCCACCCAGGTGCCCCTAGAATTTTTTTAATTGAAGTATAACTGACACACAACGTTACTTTAGTTTCAGATGTACAACATGGTGATTCGAAACTATGCTATGCTCACAAGGACAGTTACCATCTGTCACCACGCAACCCTATTACAGTACTGTTGACTATATTCCCTAGGCTGTACTTTTCATCACCATTATTTACCCATTTCCTAACTGGAAGCCTGTACCTCTCACTCCCCTTCACCCATTTGGCCCTCATCAGCTCTAGGATTACATGAAATCTACCAGATTTCTATAACTAAGAAATTAAATAGGGTCATGAGTATCTGCTGTTACCTGTTCTTTAAGAGCAGATACAGTGTAGAAATTAGATCTTTTCACCTTGTCAACATTCAAAAAATAATGTAAAGTTACCAGTATAAAATTTATTCCATCTCTTAACATGAGGATTAAGTGATCTTTGTTTCTTGAGAGTATTACAACAAAGATTTTTCTTTAAATGATCACTGGAAAGTAAAAAGAGATTTGAAACAAAACGCATTAAATAAAGTACAGCTTTACTTTTCTCAAAGGTAGTAAAAAAAAAACACTGACAAGATCACCACTTTGAATTTTTTTTTTTTCAACGTTTATTTATTTTTGGGACAGAGAGAGACAGAGCATGAACGGGGGAGGGGCAGAGAGAGAGGGAGACACAGAATCGGAATCGGAAACAGGCTCCAGGCTCTGAGCCATCAGCCCAGAGCCCGACGCGGGGCTCGAACTCACGGACCGCGAGATCGTGACCTGGCTGAAGTCGGACGCTTAACCGACTGCGCCACCCAGGCGCCCCAAGATCACCACTTTGAAGAGCACTTTCGAGATGTAAAAGTCAAAGATGCAGTGAATTCTTTAAAAATCATGTCTCCGGGCGCCTGGGTGGCTCAGTCGGTTAAGCGTCCGATTTCGGCTCAGGTCATGATCTCACGGTCCGTGAGTTCAAGCCCAGCATCGGGCTCTGTGCTGACCGCTCAGAGCCTGGAACCTGTTTCAGATTCTGTGTCTCCCTCTCTCTCTCTCTCTCTGACCCTAACCCGTTCATGTTCTGTCTCTCTCTGTCTCAAAAATGAATAAACGTTAAAAAAAATTTTTTTTTTTTTTTAAATCACGTCTCCTTGGAGCACCAGGGTGGCTCAGTGGGTTAAACAACCGAATCCTCTTTTCTGCTCAGGTCATGATCTCATGGTTGGTGAGTTTGAGCCCCACATCGGGCTCCGAGATGACAGTGTGGAGCCTTGGGATTCTCTCTCTCTCTCTGTCCCTCCTGTGCACACTCTCTCTCAAAGTAAGTAAAATAAACTTAAAAAAATTAAAAACCATTTCTCCTTTAAAGTATTGCAAGTATCTATAGATAAATTTTAACTATAAGCTCAAGACCCAATATTACACTTTTCTTGCAAAGGAAAATTCTTTTTTCGTAGATGAATTCGGAGGAAACTACTCAGAAACATGTTACCTTCTAAAGTTCTAGATTAATTATGAAAGGGGGATGCAGAGTATGGTTTAAGGAATGATGTGGACTGATGTGCCACACTTTTATTTGGGAGCAAAACTACTATTCTTATCTCACTGCTACGAAAGACTTTCCCCTATTAATTTAGCTGCAAAGATAACTTCTCTTGCTAAAAATCATGTAATTATCAGTCAGCAGATATTAATAGCAGTAACTATGTTAGGCATAACATGACTTTCCAGAATTGGAGATCCTCATTCCCACCGTCATCGATTCATTTGGCCTTAAGAGAAGCAGGCTCAGGTCGCCTATTATTGCCATTTCACCAAATGAATCATGACTCACTTACAATGGAAGACGGGGGTAGTAAGGAGGCAGGTCACCACCGACTGAAATCCAATTTGTTCACTTCTACACAGAGGTAATTCCATGAAAAGTGCAAAGTGAAGGCTTAAGATGAATTAAACTGAGGCTGAAGTAACTACTCGCAAAGATGGCGATGGTCTAGTTCCCCCAGCCTTGGCATTACCTCCCCGCCCCCTCCTCCGCGTTCCGAAGGCGTCTGGAGACACTACCCCATCAGGTCCACTGAAGCCCGTAAGCCTATTGTTCACCAGACCCAACCGGGGACGATCACCTACCGCGAGCTCAGCGAGCTACGCCGGCCGACCGGCGAAAAGAGCGCCGGGGAGCTGACTGCAGACCCCAGGGATAGACCTTTCCTGCTTGTCGCCCGGGGCGTGGAGCCCGGCCCGACTCCGGCCAGCGGACCCCTTCGAGTCCCGGGCCCCGGTGTCCGCGGAGAGGAGACGGCCGGGAACATGACGGAAAGGAGAGGCGACAGATACTCCGCCTGTGGGGCTGAAACTCGGCTCGCGCGCGGAGCTTGAACACCCGGGAGCGGGAGGGCGCGCGCTGATGACGTAAAAGCACGGCGCCGAGCCGCGGGGCGTGGTCGAGGTGGCGGGGGAGAGCGCGCGGTCAGACGTCAAAGGGTCGCGCCGAGGCGCGGGGCGTGGTGGGGGCGGTTTGGAAGGGGGCGCGCCGTAATGACGACAGAGGGTAGTGTCCCGCCGCGAGGCGTGATCACAGAGGTCACTAGTGTGGAGGGTTCTAGGCAGCTGGCGGGTGTCTCTAGCCTCCGGAGAAGTGAAACTGGAAAGCCAGGTGCCCTTCTCGACTCCGGTGGGTGGGGCTGGCCGGCTAGCAGCCTGAAGGCAAAGCCTCTCTGCACGCTGGTCTTTTCTGAGCCTCTTGGGGAACTGGAAAGTGTCCGTCGCTGAGAAGGGAGAAAAACCGAAAAGCTGTCACTGGTTTCACTCTTAGCGTTGTATTTGTTGGTCTCTAGGTTTGTCATTCCCCATTCAGCCCCGCACTGTCTCATCCACGCTAGTAACACCCCAAGTCCACCTCTATCCCGGATCTCGGTCAAAAACTGCGGGCTCCTGGGGCGCCTGGGTGGCGCAGTCGGTTAAGCGTCCGACTTCAGCCAGGTCACGATCTCGCGGTCCGTGAGTTCGAGCCCCGCGTCGGGCTCTGGGCTGATGGCTCGGAGCCTGGAGCCTGTTTCCGATTCTGTGTCTCCCTCTCTCTCTGCCCCTCCCCCGTTCATGCTCTGTCTCTCTCTGTCCCAAAAATAAATAAACGTTGAAAAAAAAAATTAAAAAAAAACAAAAACAAAAAAAAAAAAACTGCGGGCTCCTAACACTTTGCCCTGCATGTCCTGCAGACTCCTCACAATACACCTGCTAAATTCTTGTTTTCCTTTTGGACCCCTCTCCTACCACCTCTGCCCTACTTGGTGAAATTGGCCGATCACCCAAGTCAAAAATAAGAGCGCTACCCTAGAGTCATTCTTCACACTTCCCGCCACTGCAACAGGCTGGTACACTGTGGCTCCTGAGTACAGTCCATGGATGTCAGCCTCCCGCAGTGTATGGTGGGGACCGCGAGTGAAACAGTAGATACTCGGGACTATGCCTTGGGGCAGCGGAGTGCTTCTTTATCACCACCGAGGATGTAACATTTTCCTAGTGGCTGCCATTTCCTAACGAAAAAAAAATTCATTTCCTTACTTTGGGCCTCATTTTAAATAGTATAGTCTCTCATACGGGGAAATCAAAAAGAAGGGGATAGCGTAGTGCGGTGGCTCTCACACTCAAGGGTGCTTCATCACCTGGAGGGCTTGTTAAGCCGCATTGCTGCCCACCCACAGCGTCTGAGTCCTAGGTCTGGGCTAAGGCTTGCGTGTTTACATTTCTAACAAGTTTCCAGGTGTTGGTGATGCTGCTGTCTGGGGACATTTTGATAACGACTGGTGTAGTAATTGAGTGCATAGACTCGAATCAAATGGGACTTGCTTCAAATCTCACCTCTGCTATTTGCTATCTGTGTCACCTTTTTGAGCCTTTATTAGATTACGAATAGTACTCACTTGTGAGAATTAGATACTATAGATATGACTATATTTATGGATGTCAAAAAACACAAACATAGTGAGGGCAAACAAGCTGAAAACCAGCATTTCCAATAAATAATACTCCTTAGAGAAAATCAGTAAGAGAAAGCAAGCTACCCCAATAGGAAAAGATGGAAATGTACTAAGGGCATGAGCTAGCATTAACTCAAAGACTACAAATGACCAAAAACAATGAAAAGGTCTTCAACTTCACTAGTAATTATTAAGAAATGTAAATCAAACCACCCACCAGTATTATTTGTCAGTTGAATTAGCTGGAAGGTTTTAAAAAATGGAAAGAGCTCATGTTGAAAGGCTGCGGGGGGCAGAGGCGCCGATGTATACACTTCTGGTGAGATTTTTATAAGTTCGTACAGTCTTTTAAGCAGACAGTCTATCAAAAAGCCTTATAACTTGTATGTGCTCCTTAAACTTGGCAATTAGAAATTTATCTGAAGTTTTAGAAGTTTATCTGAACAAAACAAATCATAACAAAGATAGTATTGTTTATAATAGCAAGGAATATAGAAGGATACCCGATGATAGATTTATAGTATATTCGCATTATAGAATTCTATATGGTTAAAAAGACTACATGTAGATATGTGTAATGAATACTTAAAGGATATAGGAAAATATCAAATTTTAAAAAGCAGATTGGTCAAAAAATAGTATGTCCAATATGAGCCCATTTTTTTTAACTGAAATAAAGTACCTCCTAAGTATAGACATGTAAGTACAAGTGTGAGATGCTCAACCTCAACACGTGCCTCCCTTCTGTACGCCCTTCCTAAAGTACTGCCCTTTCAGTTAAGACCAAACTTTGATTTATGTGGTAGTAATCACAATGAACAATAGGATAGTTGCAATGAACAAGAGGATAGTAGCCAGAACTACATCCTGTGACTGTGGCGGAATTGTTAGACTTCCATTATCACCAACATAATGGTGATAATATTAAAATGGGAAGGCAGGGAAACAATGGAGAACTCATCATGGAAATCATCCGTGCCCCAGCCAGTGTCCAAGGTATTCATTCAATTGCCCTCTAATGCCAGTGGAACTTTTTGAGATAATGCTAAATTTCGTTGCAGCTTTCAAAGTCCTTCGAGCGGGGAAGCACGCATATTGTTTCCATTAGTTCTGCAGTCAGCAAGCTGTCAAGGGCCAGAGAGCACCTGCTTGCAGGCCGTACGGTCTGTTGCAACTGCTCACGAGTTGGCTGTGGTCCAATAAAACTCTGTTTATGGACACCGAAGTTTGAACTTCAGAGAACTTTGATGTGTTATGAGATATTTTTCTTTTGATTTTTTAAAAACCATTTAAAACTGTAAAAACCATCCTTAGCTTGCAGGCCTTACAAATCAGGCAGCAGGCTGCACTTTGGTGACCCACAGGTTAGTTTCAGGAGGGAGGCACTGGTCCTTTATTAGCATAGGACCTAACAAAATAGAGGATGACCAATGTTTCTCGAATGAGTTGAATGAATAGATTACCATGATGCCTCAGATGTATAAATCACGGAGAACACCCCCAAAGGAACATTTACAAGGTAGTTGTCCTATACTCCTTTCATTAATATACTTAATGTTTTATAACATTTACGTTTGTTTTATTTTCTAGCCACTTTGGCATTTTTATGGAATAAAATGGATTTCCCAAAATAGAGCCCTAATTTATAAAACTGTATTTGCAAGGGTTTAGCCTATAATGGTTTGTTTAGCTTGTGATTATTCCCTGAGAAGCAGTCAGGTCCGCGGTCAGAGAAGGCCTTGCACATAGAGATGAGCCTGGGAGGGCGGACAACAAAATGTTAAGCTCACTAACGTGAAATTTTATCTTCACGTGTAAAATTTCAGGTGATTAAAATGTCCTTTTTTTGCTTATTTTCTAAATTGCCCCTATGAATATACACATCCTTCAATGGCTCTCCATACATGTAGGATGAAAACTAAGATTTTCAGCATGATATTGAAGGTTCCCCCCCCCCCCCGCCATGATCCGGCTATTTCTCTAATTTTTTCTTGTATACGGCATCAACGCTGAATGAATTACAGCTTGCCTATTCTTATTTCCTCTTCTGTGAAAAGGGGATGATAGGTATTTATTTAAATTATAGGACCGTCAAAGTACCAAATGTGGTAACTCGTGCAAACACTCAGGAAACAAAGTGGTAGGAACCACGGTAAGGGCAGCGACACCTCTGTGATATTTAGCTATCTTCTTGTAATTAATTTTTATCTGCCTCATCCCTCCTTCTGAACAGAAGCCCCTTGAGGGCAGGTGCTAATCTGTCCACTCCATAGCACAGTTCCTTGTCCGTGGTAGGGGCAGGGGATACTTATTTCTTGCACGGAAGCAACTAATTACAATGTTTCTGTGGGACTACGGACAATACTGATTCCACCTTTAGCCCTCCATCTTGTCCACGTTTGCTCCATGACCTCCCTTGTGTCCCGGGCCCCTTGAAGATTAACATACATACCTTAGAAATGACCGCCAAGGCTGGGAGGGACGGAGGCTTGCTTTGGCCTCCCATAAATCTTGTAGAGATAACATAGTCTTTCCCCTGCGCCATGCCTGGATGGTGCCACGAGATCTAATTACAGGTTCGCGGTCAGGTGCATGCAAGCCCTTTGATCTCCCTATAGTGCCCTATAAAATCTCTAGACTAAGGTCTCAACTCTGCGGAGAATATTTGTGCAGCTGCCTGGATGATCGTCCGCCCGAACTCCCATCAGTAAGTTACCTTGAATAAAACCGTGTGTAAACTGAATGGAGTCACCTGCTTCGTTTTCCAGTCTTTCAATGCTGTCTCAGTTTGGGGGATACTTTACTATCCCTCCCTCACCTTCTAACAGTTTATAAATAGAAAATCAAAAAGACAGTAACAATCTTAGGTAAGGAGGAAATGAAGGGAACTTGTAATTACTACTTACTTTATTTGTAATGTCAGTTTTTTCCTTATTTCTGAATCTCCAAAGCCAAATTCTAGTGAGAAACTGAATGTAATAAAGTTCTATAAGAAGTGACAGACGCAGATAAAGTTCACTATAAATTTTAATCCAGGATATAAAATGTTCCCTAAAGACACAATTGAACATTTTTGTGTTAGAGAATAAAATGTAATGATGAAATTCAATTTTGTCAATACTTCTATGGCACAAAGAGATCCACCCTTGTCGTTGTGTTTTGTCTGCTTTCTGAGAACCACACCATAACAGCAAATTGTATAAAGAATGCAAGTAAAGGTGGTGAAAATGATTGTCACAGATGTACTGCTTCCTAATTCAAAGAACATGGAGTTCGTTCATTCACTGAGTTCACTTTATTTAATAATAAACTCCTTTATGTAGAATGAAATCTAACACTCTGCTTATCATGAAATAGTGATCTCTCCTTCCAGTATAATCAGTGAACTAATAAATATGTAGAACAAGGGAAAACCTCTATCTTCATGACATCAACATAGTTATTTCTTAGATTCTGGCATCGTCAATGTAAAAAAAAAACACTTTTTCTTGAGGCAACAGCAAATTAACAGCACTGGTTTGAAATATGGCAAATCTAACGGCTCTCAGCATTGCTTTATGAGTTCCAAGGCATTTGGGTGCATAAAACTATAACCATAAATAAAAATGACTATTGTCCTCTTTTTAGAAGAGTGACAAGTTCTTAACGTTTCATGACGTTGTACAGAATAGAAAGAACTAAGCTTTTTTCAAATGTTTTAAGGTTGAAAATTATTTAGGTTTTTGCCTCATTGAGTGAAATTTCAAATGTATTTAACTGATGAAAAGTAACATTTGGTTAGGAATTATACATTTTTTAAAGATAATCGTCAAAATACATGCCTTTGGGTAACTTCAACGTAGAATTCATTTTTACCTCTTAATAATACCTGGAAGTTCATGCCTCACTTCCCACAGTAACAAATGCGTGAATAATGAAAATAGAAGTTTTCTTATTCAAAGGATGGGCTTCTTAACCCTTTCTAAAACTCATCAGGCTTTCGCGTGCTAAGGATTTTGAAAGCCACACACATTCAAACAGTCTCATCCCAGAGGGACACATATTCCTAAACTCTCATACCTCTGAAAATACAGGAAGTATGGAATGTAAACGTTCCCATCTTGTCATGTGATGTTTATGATTTCTGTAGGTCTGTATGTGAGGTTCACTTCATGAGATTACCAGAATTAAAAAAAAAAGGGAAGATTTTCATCTTCTAGTAAAATTAGACACAAAGGAGGTAGAATACTACCGAGAGGATTACACAGTGATTGGAAAACTCACCTAAAATAATTAAGCCTTTTGTTTAAAATCCCCTTTTAAAAATTGTCATGTGACAATAGTTTCAATCTGTAATGGCAGGTAAGAAAAAACAAATGAGGTGCCACGTTATATTAACTAAAGTATTCCAAGATAAAAGAAAGTAAAACACCTGAAAATAATCTCAGTGCTAGAGACATTTAGAAAGTTACCGTGATTAAAACTCTGAATAAAAAGGTCTTGAGAACAGGTGCATCTCAAAACAATATTTTACCCACCCTGGGAAAAAACAGGCATACTTAAGATAACTTGCAGTGTGACTCCCAGATTTCACATCCTCTCTAAGTTCGTTTATTCCTGTGACCATGTTCCGCCCTAAAGTCTCTCGCGTTCACTTCATCGGTAACTACTTCTTTATGCGGACTCAACTTTGCTTGTTCATTAATCTTCTGTATATCCCGTTGGGTTTTGAAAGAAGTTCTTCATGTCTCCCACGTTCTGTGATCTTTCCTTGGTCAAGAACAGCCACCGTATTCGCATTCTTAATGGTGGACAGACGGTGGGCAATAATCAACACCGTCCTACCTTCCATGAGTCGGTCTAGAGCTTCTTGCACAAGGTACTCGTTTTCAGCATCCAGGGCACTTAAACAGGAAACCCACATGAGAAAGCAAAGCTGTCAGTGCCACCCATACTGCGTATTTACGTGCTTCCTGTTGCACACACAGCTGTCCTGAACCGGCAGTGAATTTTCACTGTGATCAAAATGACAACCTCTTGGGTTTACTATCTACCTCTTATAGCGTAAAGATACTACAAAGGAAGCTCGGAACCCTTGATTTCCACACAACTTGCGGGACCGCTGCTGAGTAGAGTGACTCGGGGCTCATCACAAACTTGTCTAGGTTGAGACTAGAACGCTCAACTTACGACTCAGCCTGTCCACTGGCCTCGTTAAGTCACACTCGGGCACTTTAAAGTGGAAGGGGGGAAAACGGCATTTTTCAGCTGTATCGCTTTGAAGTAAGGAGTCATATTTGGGAAAGGAAGGATGTGGCTTATACAATCATACATACGATTAAGATATCCTCACCTGGTTGCTTCGTCTAGGAGAAGGATTTTGGGATTCTGAAGAAAGAAAAATGTTAAAAAGAAAAGGAACACAATTTTATTAGGAAAACACAAACTCTCAGGAATAAAAAAAAAAAAAAGTATTGATACGTGACACAATGGGGATGAACCTTGAAAACATTCTGCCAAGTGAAAGAAGCCAAACCCAAAATTCTACAAACTGTAGGACTCCATTGATCTCAAATGTCCAGAAAGGCAAATCCAGACAGATAGAAATTACAGTGGTGATGGCCTGGGACTAGAGGTGGGGAGGAGAAAAGCTACAAGCGTGTATAAGGGAATCTGGGGTGATAGAAATGTTCTAAAATTGGACCATGTGACAGTTGAACAATTGTAAATTTCCTAAAGGTCGCTGAAAAGTACATTTAAAACTGGTGAATTTTATGGTATGCTTCAATATAGCTGTTTTTTTAAAACCTTACCTAAGAGGGCGCCGGGGTGGCTCAGTCAGTTAAGTGTCTGACTCGATTTTGGCTCAGGTCATGACCTCACGACTCGTGGGATCGAGCCCCACATCAGGTTCTGAGCTCACAGCTGGAGCCCGCTTGTGATTCTCTCTCTCTGCCCCTCCCTCACTCTCTCTCTCTCTGTCTCCACCCCTCCCTCACTCACACACACACTCTCTCCTCTCAAAATAAGTAACCATTTAAAAAAAAGTTTTAGGGGCACCTGGGTGGCTCAGTTGGTTAGATGTTGGACTCTTGATTTTGGCTCAGGTCATCTCATGGTTTGTGAGTTCAAGCCCTGCATCGAGCTCACTGCTGTCAGCACAGAGCCCTCTTACAAATCTCTCTCTTTCCCTCAGTCTTTGCCCCCTCCCTCATTCATGCACTCTCACTCTCTCTCAAAAAATAAATGATAAATAAACTTAAACAAAATTTTTTTTCATAAAAAAGTTTTAAAGTAAAACCTCACCTATAACCCTGAGGAGAACAGTTATACAACAAAGGGGAAGGCTATCATTTGCTAAGAAATACAATGTCTGGGGCCTTAAGCTAAAATGGCTTTCCCTCTCTTCTTAGGAGTCCTGTATAAGTATTTCCAGTCTGTACTACTATTAAGTTGAGCAGGTGACTAAAGACGATACAAGGAATCATACTCGTATTGTTTGATATTTTGAATTAATCACTGTTTAACTCATTAGACTGTATACTTCAGGATGGAAGGTTCATGTGCCAAACTTCTCTCCCTCCAACAACTCTAGCATACTCCTGGGCTCCTCATACCCAAGAAATACTTGTTAAATTGGGATGAGACGTACCGGGTGGAACACTCCCCACCCATCTTTCACCAGAACTCTCAACCACGTACCTCGCCTCCCCCTCCAAAAAAACAAAAGGAAGAAGAGTAGTAAATTACAAATGATAAGCTCCCTAATTAAAAATGATAACAAGAACAACAAAAAATCCCGGCCAAGTGGCTTGAAGCTTACCTTAAGCAGAGCACGGGCAATTGCAATCCGCTGTTTCTGGCCACCTGACAATGACAATGTTTTTTTTAAAAAAACTTGAAAGCCTTAACAAAAATTCTTGGTAATAGGATTTTCTGATCAGCTACGCGGCAGTTTGAAGACAGCTTCTTCCAGTTAGTCACAGCTGAGGTGGGTCGGGGGACAGAGACCTCTGTTTAAAATATACTGTCGCCTCACCAACCTCAAAATTAGTAACAAACATTATTATCGTAGCTAACATTTACTGAGGAGTTCCGCTGTGCCGGGCATTGTCTGAATGTGTTACGATGTTATCTAGCTCAATCTTGACAAAATCCTATGAAGTAGATTCTGTAATCATTCCCTTTCCACGGATGAAAAACCAAGGCAGAAAATAATCAGTCTGAGGTCTATAAGTTGGTAGGTGGCAGAGCGGAGGTCTGAACCAACAGCGAAGGCCTATGCTCTTAACCGCTACACGCACCGCCTCCCTTGCGGAACATCCCATGTGGCAAGGAAACCAGAAACTCAAGACATCAAGGGGTCTCTGCACAGTATGTGAAGGGGATGGGAGCCGATGCGGGAGCAGAGGGCATCCGTGGTGCTGGGGCCTGTCATTCTGCTGCTCTACCTCAGGGCGCTACTCCCGACACTTTCCGTCCTCATTCTGTCCTCTTGTCTTTCCTTTCCTGGGGGACAACAGGGCACAGGGAGCAGTCTGTGTGTGTGTGCACAGAACAGGAGAAAACCAAGAGAATAAACCACCGGGGCGCCTGGGTGGCTCAGTCGGTTAAGTGTCCAGCTTCAGCTCAGGTCATGATTTCACAGTTTGTGAGTTCGAGCCCCCTGCAGCTGCTGTGGCTATTACTCAGTGGGACACTGCGTGGGAATCTGGGAACACCTTTCGGGTGGAAAGTGAAGGACACTGGGGAGCAGTCCACATACAGAAGAAATTTTAGAAAATGGAAAGGCAAATTGCATAAACTCTAAGGACAAGAGCCTAATTAGAAATTAATACTGCCATACGAAATGCTGGAGAGTTCTCTGGAACAGCAAGTTTTCGCTACAAAGCAGTAACAAAAAGGTACCTGAGAGGAGAACGCCCTTTTCTCCGACCACAGTGTTGAATCCTTGGGGGAAATTCCGGATGAAAGCACCTGCATTGGCTACATCAGCCACTTTTTCTATCTGCTCGGCAGTCACCGAGGAGGGGTCGTCCGCACCATAAGCAATGTTCTCAGCAATTGAGCAAGAAAACAAAACTGGTTCCTGCACATTGGAAATACAACATATTTATTGCAAATTTCAACACAGACTTCAAACATATCTAGTAAATGTAGTGAAGCTTAATACAGTACTTATATCTAAGAAACTATTAAATTGCTCCCCAAGAACACACAGTCGGCCGCTGAGTAACATGAGGGTTAGACAGGTGCCGATCCCCGTGCTGTCAAAAATCTGAGTATAACTTTCGACTCCCCAAAAACCTAGCCACTAATAGTCTACTGCTGACTGGAAGCCTTACTGATAACATAAAGCAGGTGATTACTGTGTATCTTGTATGTTCTATGTATTCCATACCGTATTCTTCCAATAAAGCAAGCTAAAGAAAATGTTATTAGGAGATCATAAGGAGGAGAAAGCACATTCACAGTACTGCACTATAAAAATCCACATATGAGTGGCCCCATGCAGTTCAAACCCATGTTGTTCAAGGGTCAGCTGTATACTGTTTTCTCAATTCTACTCCCTCATTCTCCATCAATTCGCCCAGCCGACTTCTAAAAAATCCACGTTGTTCCATGAACAGGATTGATTTCATCATTATACTGCAGGAAATGAGATTCCACAGCAGGTGCCTGGCACACGGTAGATACTTCATAAATGCAAGCTCCTCCCCTTAGGAATTGTCAGGTATGGAAGATGCCGAGTCCACCTGAATTTTCCAGCTGTGGGCTTCCCACTGAGGATCAAGGGGGGAGTCCATCTCTATTCATTACTTTTAGAAATATACACAAACCAGGGTGGGGACATGACATTTTCACAGAACCCTGTGGAACAGTCCTGAGAAGCAAATAAACCTCCAGCTTCTTTTCTTCATCCCTAAACAATATGCACTACTGGTATACTTATACAACCAAGCAACCCCCCGCCCCTGCTCCTCGCCTAGGGGAGTGGGGGCAGGGGTAAGGTCTGAGGGGAGGCTCAGATATGTCTGCTGTGCACATAGCCTGGTAATAAAAATATAAACAACCGCGTCAAAAATTCCCTGCACCAAAGGGTCTCGTGAAAACAGCCCCATCAAAGTCGCCATATTACACTAACATTTTGCTTCGAAATCCGCGACCTCTTTGCAAGGAGACGCTGGCTCTTGCCCCAATCTTGGCTTGCTTACTATCCCTGAAGCCCATTGTGGAAAACCATAGAGTGTGCTGGTGACCAAGATGGGAACTGTGGAGGAGTCAGTAAAATGTAGAAAAGTTCTATTGTTTTCTCCTCACCCTCTAGACTATCTGCTCTACAAAGTAACATGAGTCCCCAGCTTTTGATAAAAATCGGTTTCGATTGGATCAAGTGTTTAAGGTCTGCAGGATACAGCTCTGTTTCCAAATCTACAAAACCTGTGGGTGAGATCAGTTCGGTACATCTGGAAAACTTCCTTCTCTTTTGGGAGGGTCAGTCTAAGGCAAAAATAAATAATAAAAGCAAAGTGAAAGGACAAGTACAATAAAAATAGAAACCTCTCTTCCTACCTGACTCACTGTCCCAATCTTGGATCTCAGCCAGACTGGATTTAGCTGACGGATATCATGGCCATCGAGACTGATAGTTCCTTGTAGAGAGGAGAGGAAAGTCACGGAGTGTCACGGGGCCAATGACTCATGAAAACAGAGAAAGGATCTGGTGGAAAAATTCCACACTTGGTTCTTTTAAAGATTACAAGTCCATTCAAAATCTCCAAACGGAATCTAAAATCAACATGTTTCATGGAACTTCCGTGTCTCCCGTCTCCCTGCAGCGGGTAGCTGACCAGCCCGTCTCCTCGCTCATCCATGCAGCTCACTTTGCTGCAATGGCTTCCTTTCTGGAATGACTCAGGGCCCCACAAGAAGATGCACCTGTGCAAAACTGACTCAGGAGAGAGTTACACGGAAGGGGGCAAGCAGCGAGGTGTCCATTGGCTGTCACAGACGCTGGCGGTGGTGGCACAGCTCTGAAGCTGGCACCTGTGACAGTGGCTGCCTCATCCTGGAGCTTGCGGGCCACGTCAGCATCAGCAACCACCTCGAAAGCCTGGTTCTGCAGTGAAGTTACGAGACGTGTCCTGGGAGTTTAACCCCGCCAGTGATTTTTTTTTTTTAGCTCTTTTATTCTTCCTTAAAAAATCTCTTCCTGCATAAATGCAGTTGGAAGAGAATCATTATCCGCCACCGAGAATCTGATACCAGAGCAGAACATCTAAATAATCAGATGTAACCCTGCGACCCTCGCTAACAGAATTAATTCTACGATGCTCAGTAATGCTTGGTGATGACGATGATGGTGACTCAGAAATGCCATTCCTTCTCAGTGGTGTGGGATTCTACAAGCCAGCTGTAAACGTTCGCCAACTGGCAAACATCTGAGGTCTTTGGCTTAAAAAGTACAAGTGTATATATATTTATATATAGTCTACCCAAGGCTGGAATTTATGATAAGGCAGTTTATGATAAAGAAACCGCTTCACTAGGATTTTTCTCAATTCAGAATTTTATAGCAAGTAGAGTGAATCAAAACAGGGATTCCAGAGGCAAACAGTGGAGCTAACACCCATTTTAATGCAGTTGGCTATTCTGCGGGTCAGGATCCACAAGTCAAATACTTATCTGGCACACAGCCAGCTCTCTCGTTGTTTTAACCAAAAAGCACAGCTACAAAAGCCACGAGACGTATTCCTTTTAAATTAATGATGTGGTTCTTTACTAACAAGCAGTTGTTTTCTTGTTGAGAAACATCCTTGTTGTCTCAATCCAGAATGAAAGCCATACATAAGGACTATCTACTTCAGGCTCTGATATAAAGAAGGATATAGACTTTATAATTATGTGTGGTGATGGATGTTAACTAGACCTTCCATAAGATATACATACAGCAAATCAGGTTGTACACCCGGAACTAATATAATACTATATGTCAATTACATCTTAATTGACAAAGGACATAAGGAAGTAAAATAACATGTTCTCTGCTCTAAAAGATGCTATGATCCAGTTAAAAACAAAATAAAAACCAGAGCGAGAAAAATCCATTAAAAAAATTCCTACTACCTCAAAATGACTTCAAGAAAGCAGTCACAAACTAGAAGTGAACCACGGACTGCCAAATCACCGGTCTGCACGCTGGCCACGGGGCAGTTCACGGGCGGATGCAGCCCGAAGGCTTCCAGAGAAGCTTTACAAGCTGAGCGGCTGGCACAGAGAGGCACTTACTCCGCGGCTGCTGGGCAGTGATGCTCTGCCACACGTGGGGCACCTTCCCGTAGCTGCGGGGCAGCCCTGCCTGTCCTCTCCCAGGATGGGGGCGTCAGAAGGAGACACCGGCACGGGAGAGGAGGCAGAATTCAGGAAGTCGCTCGGGACTTGAAGAGGCCAGACAGGAACGCTACAAACTGCCTGACGGGGCTTCTGTGTACTCTTAAGAGGGACCCCTTTGTATAGCGGCTTCCTTTCCTCGGAACAAACTCTCTGGCATCCAGAAGTCTCACACTACAAGTTGTTGCATAATTTGGTCCTTTCCCAGAATACAGGGGTTGGGGGGCTCTGGAGAGGCCTCCCACCCTACCAGGCGATGACCCACTCACCAGAAATGGGGTCATACAACCTCAGCAGGAGGGACAGCACCGTTGATTTGCCAGAACCACTTGGGCCAACCAGCGCCGTGACCGACGCTGACGGGATAGAAAGGCTGAAATCCTGGAATATAGGCACCTCCGGGCGAGCGGGGTAGGCGAAATGCACGTTCCGAAACTCCAGGGTGCCCTGGAAACTTTCCTGGTTTAAAACGACCCCTTCTGAAACAAGACAGAATACGAGTTACTTAACGCAAAGATCCAACGGACAGCGGAACTCCATTCTCCCACTCGTCTGACTCCAGGCGGTGCCGGGCCACGGCCACCACACTCCCCCGGACTGTGAGTCCTTCCCGGGCAAGCCAGGAAGAGGCCTCCGTCTAACGCTCACCCGGAGCCTGCTCTGCATGCACTCTGTGCGAGGCACGATACCTCTGCGTTCGTCTGAGCCTCATGGCCTTGATGGGCAGAGGTGACTGTCCCAGTTTTACTGACGGGACACGGAGTCTCAGAGACAACCGCCTGCCCAAGCCAACGGGCAGCGGCGCGACCGTCCACCCGTAGGGCAGTCTGGTTTTGAAGCCGATTGCCTCCCCGCTCTGTGCCGCCACCTCGAGTTCCTCGGGTGCAGGGTTTATCTTCTCTTCTCTAAATGTCTTGAGAGAAGGATGACAGAGGGCTGAGCATTGTACACCAGCCGCAGAGCCAGAGGGATCCGAGGGCTGCTCTGTCCTCGTACTCCTCACCCTGCCGATGACTCGGGAGAAGCCACTCCATCTCCCTCAGCCGGGCTTACTTCCTCCAGCCTGTCACACTGGAGAATACTGGGGCTGAGCAGCAATCAGTGTCCTGGGAGTCAGCGAGTGACGGAGTGGCCACTGCTTCTAGGTCACGTAGCTCCCCGGAGCGCTAGCTTCTAGGGAAGGAGTTGACGAAGGAGATGGCTCTAGCCAATTAACACCAGCATCCGCTAGCCCACCCCCCTCCCCAAGCCAAGAAATTTGGAGGCTTTTAATGTGTGACCTGCCTTCCTTTCCCCCCGCCCCGCCCTCGCCCCAACACAAACATCAAAAGCACCACAGAAGACAAATCTGGCCGACTGGCCAGGGCCCTTCCCATCTGTACCCCCGGGTGGTACTCGCTTCCTTCCTGCTGCTCTTGGTAACAAATCACCGGCAGGACTGACACACTGCATGGTCAGCCCCCACGCTTCCTTTGTCCTTCCCCTCCCACCACCTGCCCCTCTGATCACCCTTTCCGTAACGTGGCAAGGACAACACCCTTGTCATGCTCAGCCTTCACAGGTAGAGCTGGTCTAACTGTCCCAAGCCACATTTTTTTTTAACTGTTTAGTTATTTATTTTGAGAGAGAGAAAGAGAGAGAACGCAAGCGAGCAAGGGAGAAGCAGAGAATCCCAAGCGGGCTCTGAGCCGCCAGCACAGAGGGGAAGGGAGGGGGTTCAAACTCATGAACTGCGAGATCATGACCTGAGCTGAAATCAGAAGTTGGATGCTCAGCCAACTGAGCCGCCCAGGCACCCCCAAAGCAACATTTGTCTAATCCCAGCAAAGAACAAACCCGTGGGATACCCACCGTCAAAAGGCAGCTCAGGCTTTCTCTCGAGGAGCTCCCAAAGGCGTCCCCCGGCACCCAGCCCTTTCATCAGCTCCGAGTAGAAAGAGCTCAGCCCTAAGGACAAGAAGCAAACATACTCATCACCAATGCCAGGAAACAACCATCTGCTACAGCCCTCTGCAAACAGTAACGGTAACTTGCTTTTAATATAACATCTGTTCACTTTCAAACAGGATTTGAGGCAACTGCCTGGGAATCTGTACTCAAAATTCCCTCTGTCTCATACCCTTGTTTGCCTTCAGCTTCTCCTCCTCCGATTTCACTGATTTCTAATACATATTTCATGTTTGATTGGGAATTTACAAATGCATATAGCCACAGTAATCAACCACTGAATTAAAATCACAACGTTACAGAGAAAAGCTACCTAGTGAAAAAACAGAGCAATACAAATAGAATATAATGCTTACTTACAAGGAATATAAAGCATCCCAATATTCATTTTAAATTCATATCTGCAAAATCAAACCCCATTTCAAGCACTCGACAAATACAACTTTTACTAGGCTAAAAACTGAAAAGGAATTTAGAAATGTTAAATTTTCCAACAATCTCTTTTTAAAGTCACCTTTGTTTTTGTTTGTTTGTTTTAATGTTCATTTATTTTTGAGAGAGAGAGAGAGACAGAGCATGAATGGGGGAGGGTCAGAGAGAGAGGGAGACACAGAATCTGAAGCAGGCTCCAGGCTCTGAGCT
This sequence comes from Lynx canadensis, assembly GCF_007474595.2. Taxonomy (NCBI): domain Eukaryota; kingdom Metazoa; phylum Chordata; class Mammalia; order Carnivora; family Felidae; genus Lynx; species Lynx canadensis. The sequence continues at coordinate 68,581,675 of NC_044313.2, forward strand.
GTCAGCCCAGAGCCCGATGCGGGGCTCGAATTCACGGACCGTGAGATCATGACCTGAGCCAAGGTCGGACGCTTAACCGACTGAGCCACCCAGGCGCCCCATGTTTGTTTGTTTTTTAAATAAGCTCCCCACGCAGCGCGGAACCCAACACGGGGCCTGAACTCAGACCCCGAGATCAATACCTGAGCTGAGATCAAGAACCGGATGCTTTACCGACTGAGACACCTAGGTACCCCAAAGTCACCTTTGAACTGTGAATGAATGAATGACTTAAAGCAAACAAACTCCAAGTACGCTAGGCCATGCCAACCGCAAGAACATATACTTGTAACATGCGGTAACGATGCCACAAAAATGCAATTCAGCTATTCTTTCTAAGGTATTTTTGTGCATTTTTTGTGGAAATCTGTGCAAGGTACAGTGGATTAAACTCTTCGTGTGGAATTAAAAGTGCACCGGGCAGAAATAGGTCCAGATAAATATCGTCCACTGATCTTTGACAAATGAGCAAAGGCAATTCAATAAAGAAAGGATGGTCTTCTCAACAAGTGGTGCTGGAAATACTGGACATCCACATGCAAAAAAAAAAAAAAGAAAAGAATCTAGACACAGACCTCATGCCCTTCACAAAAATTACTCAAAGTGGATCACAGACTTCAACGTAAAAAACAAAACTGTAAAACTCTTAGAAGTTAACATAGGACAAATCCTAGATGACTCTGGGCTTGGTGATGACTTTGTAGATACAACACCAAACACATGATCCATGAAAGAAAGAACTGACAAATTAGACTTCATTAAAATTAAAAACTTGTGCTCTCCAGAGAGAATGAGAAGACAAGCCACAGACTGGGAGAAAATATTTGTAAAAGACCCAGCTGACAAAGGTATCCACGATGTATAAAGAACTCTTCATACTCGACAGTAAGAAAACAACCCGATCAAAAAATGGGCAGAAGACCTGAACCCAAAGACCTCACTAAAGATCTACAGGTGACATCACATGTCATCGGGGAAATGCAAATAGAACGAGATACTTCTGCACACCTAACGGAAGGATGAAAACCCAAGATTCTGACAACACCTAAAGCTGGTGAGGACGAAGAGCATTGGGAACTCTCATTCACTGCTGGTGGGAATGCAAGATGGTACAGCCACTTTGGAAGGCAGTTCCTTACGCCGAACATACTCTTGCCTACGACCCAGCAATCTCACTCCTTTGGGTTTACCCACAGAGGGGGAAAACTCACGTCGGCACAAAAACCTGCCTGTGGATCTTTAGAGCATCTTTATTCATAATTGCCAAAACCTGGAAGCAATCGAGATGTCGTTCAGAATGTGGGTGGGTAAAGAAACCGTGGTACGTCGGACGATGCAATATTAGTCCGTGCTAAAACCAAACGAGCGATCGAGTCCTGAAAGGACACAGAGGAACACTAAATGCCACCTACGAAATGAAAGATGCCTATCTGAACTAGATGACGCTCTGGAAGAGGTGAAAGTGTGGAGACAATAAAAAGATCAGTGGTCACCAGGGGTTAAGGGAAGGGGGGAATAGGCAGAGCACAGAGGACTTTTAGGGCGGTGAAAGTATTCTGTATGATACTGTAATGATAGATGCATGTTCCAACCCATGGGATATACAACACCAGTGAACGTAATGTAAACGATGGACTTTGGACTTTGGGTGATAATCACCTGTCAGTGTTGCTTTGTCAATGATAACAAATGTGCCACTCTGGTGGGGGATGCTGATGGGGAGGCTGTGCTCGCGTAGAGGCAGGGAACATGTGGGAACTCCCTATACTCTCTGCTTAATCTTGTTGTGAACCTAAAATTCCTCTAACAAATTTTCTATTAATAAAAAAGAAAAAAAAAGAAAAAAGGAGGGAAGGAGTCGGAGGTAGTTCAACATAGTGAAAATCAAAACAAAGCAAAATGGCCCCGGATACACAACATGCGGTCCACCCATACAACAGAGTATTATTCAGCCGTGAAGAGGAAGGAAGGACCAAAGCACGCTACAATGTGAGCGAATTGTGAAAACGTGCTGAGTGAAACAAGCCAAACATACAAGGCCGCATATTGTGTGATTCCTTTTATGCGAACTCCAGTAAAGACGGGAAGACACAAAGCAAACTGTGGGTGCCAGGGGCTGGGGGAGGGAGGGATATGGAAACCGACTGCTTAACGAGTATGGGATTTTCTTTTTGGGCTGGGGGTGTGGGGGGTGACGAAGATATTTCGGAACCAAGGGGAGGCGGTGGTTGCACAACACTGTGAATGTACAAAATACCACCGGACTGTAGACTTTAAAACGGTTCACGTTACGTTAGGTGAATTTCACCTCGATAGAAATAAATAAGAAACGAGATATTGGGGTTCGCTAGGTAGATGTAAGGGCATTCTCTGGCACAAAACGAACAAGCATGCTTTTCTTCAAACAGCCCTTCTGATCCTCTCTCGAATATACGTAGAATTTGCTGTATTTGTTTTTCAGTATGCTATTCTAAGCAGAAAACATCTAAACATTCTTTAACATTTAATTATTAAATACATTCTAACAAACAAAATAGGATTTCTTGCTTACAGATTCATCATGCGATTATTTTCAACAGTGAGCTTCACAAAAACCTTTAAAATCTGTTTCAGCTTCTTGAATCAAGTTCCTACAGCCTTAAGTACCTATCTAGGTTGTAAATGTGGGGACACCGTGTGGTCACAGATCCCCACCCATCTACCCGCACCTTTTCTCCCCCCTCCAGCCCCACATGGCACGTATCGTACCAGGCAGTGACCAGAGTCATGGGACAGCCTGTGGTTCAGAAAGCAAAGCTACCCTCAAACCTCGAGCACAGACAAAGCCTCAGCAGCAGCTTCCGTAACTGGGGGAGGGAATTAACTCCCGTCAGTCACCCAGTACACCTTGTTTCCCACCTACTCCTGTACAAGACACAGCTGCGAACTTGTCCGGACAAAAAGGAAGGCAGTGAACACCCCAAAACAGAGGTAGCTTCTGTCGGGTCAAGAATTTTGGAGAAAAGCAGGTGTGAGGAGCGGAGGGACTAAGAAAGATCAAAGCAGCTTGTGGCAGAAAACAGAAGATTGGGGGAGGCTTGGGAGGACAGCAGACTGCGGTCAAGCGTGGGATGTGAAAGAAAGGCCGCAGAGAGGGTAAGTGGTAGAAGGTAAATCCACTGTCGGGCAGGACAGAAGACTGAAGGAACACGACCACCCAGGTGTGAGACCCTGTGGCCCAGCAGGCTCATCCCAGGGGTGGAGAGGAGAGCGACCCCACCTCACCGGGTCCTCGAGAACTGACCCTCTCACTTCCCAAGTCACTTAGCACCCTGACCGGTCTGAATCAGGGTTTTCTTCCAGAGCAGCCCGCAGAACTAACATGCTCTTTTCAGGGATCTCTCAAAATCTCAGTCCAGAAAATATCCTCACTTGCCTGCCAACGTCTAAGGAAAAGCCTCTAGCTTTAACCCTGAAAATAAAGGTCTTGGGTTGAGATGCCACGGTGGGATACCAGAGTTCCGCTGGCCAGACCTCAAGCTATTTATCTAACCTTTCTATCTCAGTTTTCAGGGAAGGAGGAAAACAAAAGGCAGGAAATCATTTGTCCCCTGTTGGCTGGGCATGCAGGCGAGGTACAGGAAAGAAAACTTTCATAGACTTCACACAGCTCTGTCTCCAAGAACTTGCTTCCCCTTGGCCAGGATTCAACAACAGAAGCTGAACTTCGAGAGATTCTTGACCAAGGCAAGCGACTCTGCTTTACGCACTTTCTGATTTATACTTAACGACTGTTCATCGGTTTTGAATGTGGTTGACTTGGTACAAAAGGAATTTTATTTCACGGTGATTTGTCGGTCGGGTAACTACCAGAGCCACAGGAACCGTGGGTTTTGTGTGCACACCTGTTCAGCACTGTCCTTCCTTCCACCTCCTAGGTCCCAGAGCCCCCACCTGCTGGTCCCACCTCCTAGGACCAGAGCCAGCAAGCTGTGTTAACATGCAAGTTGGAAAATACGGCTCCAGCATGACCCTGAGCTCAATGAGCCACGAGAGGCCTATGAAAATCCTCACCTTCCCAGCCAAGGAACTGCTCACCTACATGGCAAGATCGCATTCGTATCTTTACATCTTTCAGAGGCAATTTGGACTAACATTCTAGGAAATGTTTTTTTCAGCTGAAGTTAACTGACGAGAGGTGGTGCAATGGCAAAGTTAAATTGTTACCGCAGAGACAATAAGCTGAGTTTTAATTTGTAACTCCCAAGCCTATTTAAATTATATACCTCCAATGCTTAATCCAACCCAGAAAGCATACATTAGGAAGGAAGAGAGTTCACCCACGGTCATGTGGGCACTGCCCATCAGCAGCCCTCCTTTGTACAGGACAGAAAGCACAATCAGGTTCCCGGAGAGCCCCGTCTGTCAAATGAAGAAAATGAAGACACCTCAGGTAGGAGCCAGAAACCTAAATGCAAAAAGCGTAAATATCGCCTATAGTTTCTTTTTTGCATTTAACTATCACAACAAGGTTTTCCCAGAACACTAAGTTTTAATCTGAATTTCAAATAAAAAACTACTTTGGAAAGATCACAATATTGAAGGAAATGATCTCATCAACGTGAAAACCTAGAAGCTAAGTCACCCATCAGATTCCTATTTTACTCAATGGACTCGGTTTGCAAAGGAAAACACAATATTAAGGACTCCCTCCCTAACAACAAGACGAATGCACAGCAAGCATATGCATTTATGTATCTTAATGTGATGCCCTGAGCAAAGGCTAGACAAGAAGTTGGAGTCCTGTCTCTGATCTGCCTTGAGCTTTGTTAGGTACATGGTCTTTGGTAATGCTGCCTCATCTGGGCCTGTTTCCTCTGTGTCCCTAAATCATGACCATTATTGAATCGCCTCTGAAGTTCTTTCCCATTTGAACATGGTATAGATTTCCCGCTCACGGTGATTTTCTAGTTCAGTGTTGTATTTGAGTTCATTGTGATCAATGCGATCATTTCTGTCATACTTTTTTCTTGAAACACACTGAAGTTATTTTGGTTAATCCCCAGCGGGTCTCAAACTGCCTGCATCAGAAGCGACCTGGAGGCCTGTTAAAACAGATCGTTGCTGGGCGCAGCCCCAGAGCATTGGATTTGTAGGCCTGGGGTGCAGCTGAGGGTCTACACTTCTAGACAGTTCCCCGGTGAGGCGGACGTGGCTGGGCTGGGCCATGTTGGGGATCTGCCTGCCCCCACGCGTGTTGGTCTCATCACCCACCGCCGCTTAGTCACATGCAGTGGTTTCCTCTTCTTTCACAAAAATGAACTCTCAGACCTAATCTTGAAGTGGAATAGAATTATTTTCTATTTACGGCAAAGTCAAGGGAATACAAATCTGTTTCAGTCGTAACATCTGTCCTTTGCACTCTTTTCAAAATGATCTACTTACTGCTCCAAAGAAGCCAGCCCGAGCAAACGCCTCTTTCCTTGCTAACTGCATCACGTGGTCCACTTTGCTGGTGTATTTCTCTATTTCTGTTATTTCTTTCCCAAAAGCTCGAACAGTTCTTATATTTCCAATACTTTCCTCAGCTAGCTGGGAGAATAATAAATACATTTCAGGGGAGGAAAGTCACATTTCAAGATTTCTAGAGCAAAGTTAAAATGGGGCTCTCATTCTTAAGACATTAAAAACAGATTACAAAGCAGAGTATATGAACAATTTTATTTTTGGAAACAAATATATTTTTGTTATATTTACACATTTACACACCATATATATGTAGATAGAAAGGCAAACGGGGGCTAATGGATACTGAAATATATATATATTTTTAAAGTTGACTTATTTTGAGAGAGACAGAGAGAGTACGAGCAGGGTAGGGGCAGAGAGAGAGAGAAAGAGAGAGAGAGAGGGAGACAGAGAGAGATTAGATACAGAAAGAATCCCAAGTAGGCTGTGTGTGGTCAGTGCAGAGACCAGCGCGGGGCTCGAACTCACGAAACTGTGAGATTGTGAGTCGAAATCGAGAGTTGGATGCTTAACCGACTGAGCCACCCAGGTGCCCTGTGAAATATATTTTTATACAGAGAAAAAGATAGGTAAAAAGGATAGACTCCAAAAATGTTAATACCATTCATTCTGAGAGGTAGGGTTATATGTGTTATTTTTTTCTCTTGATATTTTCAAGTTCTCAATTACAAACACCCATGTTTTTTGTAACATGAAAATGTACCAGCTATGTTTAGTTTTTAAAAAATGCAATACTGGATAGCACTGCAAAGATTCACTTCTCAATTAACGAAGGACAAAGCATCACCCAGACACTATTTTCAAAATACAATGAGCTTTGCGATCCTATGAGAAACAGTGATGGTAAAGAACTAAAGAGTTCACACAATGTTTAGTCAAGTGGGATCTACTTCAAGGTGTGGGTAGTAATCTAGTCTAGAAGGCAGAGTATTTTAGGTTTCTAGGATTCTAGCCTATTCTAGAAGGATAGAATCTATAGGATTCTAGCCCATAGAAACCCATTCTAGGTTTCTAGCCTTCTTGAGAGCTCCCTTAAGGAAAAGTGAAGTACTTTTTTGAAAAGCAGAAGCACATCTCCTCCAAGCGGAGACCATGTAAGGGAGGGGCTTTTACCTGAGTGGTCTGTGCCAGGGAATCCTGCATAACTTTGGTTAGCTTCTGTAGGTAACGTCCATAAATCACAGCAAGGATGGATATTGGAGGCACCACACTCAAAACAAAAGTGGCCAGTTGAGGTGAGACATAAAACTGTCAAAAACAAAAGCCAAAAGGTGTTAGGTGTTTGTTACATAGAGCAGCAAGACACTTTCATTACCTACTACAGGTGTGTGTGTGTGTGTGTGTGTGTGTGTGTGTGTGTGTGTTTGTGTGTGTGTTATTCAGACACCTTCAAGCTTCATAAAACCCCCTGAGTACTGAGCACACCACACGGGGGTAATACGGACAAAGCTGCTGAAGAAAGGATGGAAATATTTTACCGTCCAGTGCTGGACCACAGCCGGTACAGTGCTGTGTGCACATTAGACCATGCTGTCCCACGAGAGAGGCGGGGGGGAAGGCAGGACAGGAGTGAGGGAAGGAGGCCCGGGCTGCTCCACGCTGGCCAGACCACACCAGGAATTCTGTATTCAAGTCTGGGTCCCCTCTAAGGCACTGAATGACCAGAGCAACGTCGCGCTGAAATGGCCAAGACGGCAAAGACACCACAAAACCCCGTATCAATCGACGATCAGGTGAAAGCAGGACTAACAAGTGGAAGAAGAGTTGGAGCTGTTTCCAGGGCTCAGAGGACCGAAGTCTCGGCAGGAGGGATGTGGACTCAACATAAGAAGTTTCTAGCAACTGGAGCTGCTCAAGGAGGAAATAATCAACTTCTAGAGACATAATATAATGGGGCTCCTGCCAACCCTGCAGTTCGGTGATTGGATTTTCAATGGTACCAGCGTCTCTTCAACAAATGGTTAAAATCCGCCAAATCTCATCTGCACGGGAAATAGTATAGTCGGCATGAGGCTTTCTTAAAACGCTGAGGAAAAGTCGCAGACCGAAACGTAACAGTGATAAACGGATCAGCCAATCGTTCATTCAACAGCCCGTTACTGAACGCCTACAGACAGCTCACACTATTCCAGGCGCCTGGGAGACAGCTGATCCGTGTGGAGTTTTATCAGAGTGACAGCTAGATAGCAGATGGGTAAAAGAGAGAGACACACAGAGGATAACTGCAGGTGTAATAGGGTCTTACGAGGGCAAGTGCCCAAAGGCCCTGAGGCAGGAAGGTGGTTGGCACCTTTGACCACTTATGGACCGATCCACCCTGAGCACACAGGCCGTGCAGTCCAGCAGGTCACCTGCAGGCCATGTGCAGGGGCAGGGATGCAATCAAGGCAGGCCTCACAGTTCCGGGGCCTGAATCCGACAGAGCTCAAGCAAACCAACTGCATGGGGCGTCCTCTGCGGTGGGGCCGGAATAGCCATCAGAATGTCTCGGCACCACCCACCTCTCTCTGCTCGGGTTCCGTGCTTGGTAATAAGTCTTTGAAGCCTAATGCAGGGTCCTGTCACCAAAAAGGAGCATTTGGAAGAGCAGGAACACACATTTTTTTTTTTTTAACGTTTACTCATTTTTGAGAGACAGAGAGAGACAGAGCACGAGTGGGGAAGGGGCAGAGACAGGGAGACACAGACTCTGAAGCAGGCTCCAGGCTCTCAGCTGTCGGCACAGAGCCCGACACGGGGCTCGAACTCACAAACTGCAAGGCCCTGACCTGAGCCGAAGTCGGACACTCAACCGACTGAGCCACCCAGGCGCCCCAGGAACACACATCTTACTGTAGGAAGGAAGATCCCGTAATGTAAACTACTAAACTTGCAGTCTGGTATAGACATTACTAGGTTCTTGTCAGCAGACTTATCAGAGGTCAGGTCCAGGGAGCTTGTGAGAAACTAAGGCTACTTTTGTTCCTCCAGGGCTAAAAACCAGGTCCCAGGTGATGCCAACTCATGAGGCTGAATGTTGGTGCCCCCCCCAAAATTTATATGCTGAAGCCTTAACCCTAGTGTGGCTATATTTGGAGATGGGGCTTCTAAGGAAGTAATTAAAGTGAAATGAGGTCATAAGGGTGGGGCCCTGATGAGATCAGGGTCCTTAAGAAAAGAGACCCCTTGGGGCGCCTGGGTGGCGCAGTCGGTTAAGCGTCCGACATCAGCCAGGTCACGATCTCGCGGTCCGTGAGTTCGAGCCCCGCGTCAGGCTCTGGGCTGATGGCTCGGAGCCTGGAGCCTGTTTCCGATTCTGTGTCTCCCTCTCTCTCTGCCCCTCCCCTGTTCATGCTCTGTCTCTCTCTGTCCCAAAAATAAATAAAAATGTTGAAAAAAAAATTAAAAAAAAAAATAAAATAAAAAAAAAAAAAAAAAGAAAAGAGACCCCTAAGAACCTGCACGCAAGCACTGAGGAAAGGCCATGTGAGCACATGTCAAGATGGCGGCCACCTACAAGCCAAGCCAATAGAAGAGACTCACAACGAACCAACTTGGCCAGCACCTTGACCTTGGACTCCAACCTCTAGAACTGTAAGAAGTAAATCTCTGTCGGTTATGTCACCCGCTCTGTGGTACTTTGTTAAGACAGCCTGAGCAGACTAAGGCCCCTTCTGATTAGCCATCGGACTTATTCTGAACTGTCTGAAACTGTTACAGGAAGAGGTTCCCAACTTTTCCTGAGCCCCAGAACTATCGATATTTAGGAATGATGCGTTAGTGCAGGATGGGTCTTCTTGAGAAAACACGGGATTTCACAGCGGCTTTTCATTTCATAAACCAGATCTTACCGGCTCAGGTTGGCAGTACGTCCTTCTGCTCTGGATTGAGCGCTGCGTGGACGCAAAGAGGACAAAAACCCAAGCTGCTCCACTTGGGAGATGGGATCAATTAGAATCCTCACTCTGGGGATCTAGGACTGCACTGCTCACAATGATAGGGCCACATGGCCACTGATCACTGCAAATGCAGCCAGTGTGACTGAGAAACTGAATCCCTAAATTTTCACTAAAATTTAAACTTAAAAACCAATATTTCATTTCTATTCAGTTATTGGTCAAGTTTAGGTCAAGTTCTGGCATGTCAATCTACCTTTTCAGTGGCAAACGTTATGAAATCTAAATACAGCTGAAATATTTCCAATGAAAATTTAGCATCCGGATTGAGATGCTCCATGAGTATAAAATACACATTGGATTTTGAAATCTTAACACGAAAAAATAATATTAAATATCAGATTAATGATTGTTACAAAAATTACATGTGGAACTGATGCTTTGTTATACTGGATTAAGTAAAATACGTTATTAAAATTAATCTCATCTTGGGGGCATCTGGGTGGCCCAGTCAGTTAAGCATCTGACTTCGGCGCACAGTTTGTGAGCTCGAACCCCACGTCGGGTTCTGCGCGGACAGTGGAAAGTCTGCTTCCGATTCTCTGTCTCCCTCTCTCTCTGCCCCTCACCTGCTTGCTCTCACCCTCGCCCTCTCTTAAGAATAACAAATAAACATTTAAAAAATCATTTCTTTCTGCTTTTTAAAATGTGTCTACTAGAGGGGCGCCTGGGTGGCTCGATCAGTTAAGTGTCAGAGTCTTGACTTCAGCTCGGGTCAGGATCTCACGGTGCGTGAGATCGAGCCCTGTTTTGGGGTCTGCGCTGACAGCACAGAGCCTGCTTGGGATTCTCTCTCCCTCTCTCTCTGCCTCTCCCCTGCTCGCACTCTCTCTCTCTCTCTCTCAAAATAAATAAATAACATTTAAAAATAATAATAAAATGTGGCTACTAGAAAGTTTAAAATGACCTATGTAGTTTGCTTTACATTCTGGTGGCCAGCAGCACAGGTCTGAACAGAAACAGGGTTTGAAGAAATGAGGCAAACAGACGACGGTGCTCAAGCCACCCGGTTAAGGCAGGAAAAGGGGCTGCGGGAGTAGAGAGAGCTCACTTCAGTGGAGTACAGACCCACTCGTGTACAGGATAGAATTTATCGTCTTCCTTACGAAGAGGAAAGGAAACCATCCCTTGGTCTTACCAAGACAGCAATAGCAGCTCTACTGCATTTTTTGGTGTGGGCCGGGGGGAGGCGGGTGGAATGTAACTTACTTACCTTTCCTCTAACACACAGCTTGGCACTCAAAGCGCTCCTTCCACCTGTTGCTTTTTTCAGCAACATTCTTTCACATATTCTTAGAAAACCCAGGCAATAATGCAATCTTTCCTAAATGTTAATGGTGCACGCTCCAGATAAGAAGTCATCCTGGAGAAATGAAGGGTGCAGGAGGCCGCACAGGAGGAAGCAAGCCCCACATCCCCCGTGCCTCTGTGGCAGCACTCCTGGCTAAGTGGCTTACAGGGTGATGAGAACAGCTCAGCTAGAGCTCATCCCCTGACTGAGAGGCCCGGCACAGGCCAAAGCCCTGACCAGAAGGCGCCGGTGCCAGCCAGGCCGACGTACCATCATGCCAATGCCAATGGAAGCCTGGGCCCCGGCCCTGAGCCCATCCGACAGGTTTTCGGTAATTGAGCGCCCCAGGAGTGCGGTGTCCGAGGAGAGGCGGTTAATCAATTCTCCAGTGCGAGTCTTGTCGAAGAAAGCAACCTCCTGCCTCAGAAGAGAGGAGAATAACGAAGCCCTCAACCTATTCACAATGCGCTGACCTGCAAAAGCAAACAAGAACGGCATCAGCTTGGGTCGAGCCAGCTAACAGGCAGCGGCTCGGGCGGCTGTCGTCAACCTCCTCGCAGCACGTCTGGGGCCCTGCGTCCACCTGCCGGCAACAGGCCCCCCTGAGCCCCGGCACGCTGACACGCACACACAGGTAACGAGCACTCTTTCTGCCTCAGGAACCGTGCGGAGACCGTGGATGCGCAGGAGGGGATCCGGGGATAAAACAGAGGATCGCTGATCGCTGAGAGACATTTTAAACAGTACCATTTACAAATGAGGCTTCCTACGCTAACTTCCCCAAAGCTGATTCTGTTCCCCCTTGGCGATCCTTTTCTGTACCGAGCTCGGCAACGGCAAGGGTCGGTTAATCATCCGCAGAGCGTTTTATGAGCTAAGTGGCGGGCAGCCGGCGGAAGAGTCGGGCACCCCGGGCTCTGTGATTTCTGGGGTTGTCACCGGCCTGTTAACAGCCAGGCCTCGTCACGGAAAGGCTGTAAAACACCATCGCCCCAGTGCCCACTGGAGGGGAAACACAAACACGGAGCATGCAGGATTTCCACAGCTCCCTGGAGAAGGCTCAGAACTCCAGCCCCCTGCCCACGGGCCGTGCCTCCCGTAAGACAGGAGGCTTCCCTCCCTTCCACCCACGTACCAGGGGAGCTGAGAAGTGAGCGCCGGATCGAAAAATATTTGTAGCTCCCACGTCTGGCCAGACGTGGGGCTTTGTCCCCGCTGGATGGGACTGTGGGAAAAGAGGAACAGGGGGCCCGGAGCGCACGAAACCCCACGTGAGCCCCAGTGCGAATCCTCTGGAACGCCTCGCTCGGCAAGGTGAGGGCCCTTTTACCTGAAGTCTGCATGAGGTAGACGCGAACAGTGTTTGCAGCAGCACCGCACAGGAACACGCCGCTGAGCGCCAGGCAGAGGCGGGTCAGGGTATAGCTGTAGTCCACGGTGGGGTTTGTGTAAATGACATCGATGATCCTCCCCAGGAAGAAGGGAGCGGACATGGTGATGACACTGGACATGGCCAGAAACCCAACTGCGGCTAGAAAACACAGGAAGTTCTCAGGCCCGGGGGTGCTTCGGCGAGGGGCGGGGCGCCGAATTCACCAAGCGTCTTGCCCGCAGCAGCTGTTCAGAGCGTGCGCTGCTCAGAGCTTGCGCAGAGCAGGTGCTGCGGGTTTCCTTCTTTCAGCTCCCGGACCCTTGACTAAAGGCAAGAACCGAGGAGCTTCCAGGGACAGAGTGAGGAGGGTGACCGAGCATACCCAAGTAGCCAGAGAAGATGACTTTTGCTTTTACCCAGGTTTGATCGTGTCTTCCTTGCCAGGAATATCCAAGAGCTGACTGTGGAAAATCTGAAAATCCGTTCTGGCCTCCCTCCCTGCCGCTTGATCTTGGTGTTTATCTCAGGTGAGATTTTTTCCTACATTCATGCTACACGTGGTTATTCCCTGGCATCTGAACTGTATCTTCGCTTGAAGATCAAGCAACGCAAGTAGATCTCTGAATTATGTATAGAATTTCAAAACTTTAAATAACCTTTTGAAAGCAGTTGCTGTCATCCATGACACATGTGGTACGTTTCCTCTTAATCTTACTGCTTTGGGGAATAAAGCACCAGAGTACTGGCATGATAGGACAATAGATAATAACACAATTGTTCATCCGTCTAAAAAACAGTGGGATAGAGTCTTAACAGAAAGGAAGATACTGAGAAAACCCAACCAGGAACAACACATAAAACAGGTGAGTGCATTCATAATAAGGGAGTGCAAATCTACACTACAAAGGTATTCCAGTTTTCATCTACTGGATTGGCAAAAATCAGAGATCGATAACACACCGTGCTGGAAGAAGCTGTAGGAAAAGGGGCATTTGCACTGTTAGTGGGTGTGCAAAGTGGTACAAATGCAACGGAGAGTGATGCGATCCTATCGGTTAAAATGTGAATGTACATTCCCTTTGATCCAGCAATTCTGCCTCTAAGATTCTAACTTCTGTGTATACTCCCCTAAGTGTATGCAAAACATGTACCCTCACGGATGTTCGTTACAGCATCACTTATACCAGCGGAACATCCACAAATGGGGAACAAGTGAGATCAATAAAGGAGCATTTATTTTCTGAGTGTTACACAGTTATTAAAAAGAATGGGGCAACTCTCTAGGTATTGACGTCACCAAGCTACAATGTTAGTGAAAACAGCCCAGGACCTGGATGTTAACGTTTTCTCGTTGGTTTCGAAGTTTACGTACACACAGGACAACTCCAGGAGAGTAATCAGATGCAGGCAACAAAAGTTCCTTCTTAAGACCAGGGTGACTGGGGGGCAGGGTATGTGCTACTGCGTACTTTTGAGCTTGGTCCTATTAGGAACCCACCTAGTACCACCACCATAAAGTCAATGGCGAGGCTCCTAGATGAACACGGCATGGACGGAACCCCAGGAGATGGGAGCTCTCACACCCTGCAAGTAGCAATTGCTTCTCTTGGTGTTTTGTCTAATGCTAACCACTGCAGTTAAAGGTATTACTTTCACGTAACCTCAATAAAAAGAATATAGATTGTATTATTTACAATACCAAGTGTCCATCCACAGATGAATGGATAGTGTGGTATACGCACGTGCGCGCGCGCATGCGCGCGCGCACACACACACACACACACAGTGGAATATTACTCAGCCATAAAAAAGCATGAGGGCTTGCCATTTCCTCTAATATGGATGGACCGAGTGGGTATTAGGCTGAGTAAGGTAAGTCAGACAAAGAAAGACAAACAGCACGTGACTTCACTTACATTTGGAGCATACAAAAACAAAACAAATGGACAAACAAAATATTTTAGACTCTTAAATACAGAGAACTGGAGATTACCAGAGGAAAGGTGGGAGAGAGTACTAAGAGACAGATACAGGGGTGCCTGGGTGGCTCAGTCGGTTGAGCGTCCGCCTTCGGCTCAGGTCATGATCTCACGGTTCGTGAGTTCGAGCCCCGTGTCGGGCTCTGTGCTGACCGCTCAGAGCCTGGAGCCGGCTTCAGATTCTGTGTCCTCTCTCTCTGCCCCTTCCCCGCTCATACTCTGTCTCTGTCTCTCAAAAATGAATAAATGTTAAACAAAAAATTTAAAAAAAAGAGAGATAGATATAGGAGATGAACTGGAACAAGCTTCCAGGTATAAAATAAATGAGCCAGAGATGCAGAGTACAGTCTGGGGAATACAGTCAATAATACAGTACTAAATGCTGTTTGGTGACAGATGGCGACTACATTTATCGTGGTGGGCACGGAGCAAAGGGCAGAATTGATGATTCAATATATTACACCTGGAACGAATATAACTTTGCACATCAACTAGACTTCAATCAAAAATATTTGTTTAGATTTAAAAAAGAGCAAAGAGCAGACTCAGTGCCAACGGTTAGTTGGCTGGCAGAGCGCTAGGAGAAAGGGGAGGCATTTAGGGAGGGAACATTTCCCACGATGGCTCTCTTCCTTCCTCGAGGCCTCCTGACATCCTGTTCTGGAGAAGACCTTAGCGGACAACCTTCTGACAACCTTTGTTAAAATACAAATACCCAAACACTGCCTGCATCACTCCCTCTTCCTTCTTCTCCTAGCACTTGCCACCTTCTGGCATTCTAAACCAAAAGTGTCACTTGTTTACTGTCTACTCTCCACTAGGACCTGAAAGATTTTTGTCTGTTTCGTTCACTGCTATACTCCCACCGCCTACAGGGACAGAGACACAGGAGAAGTTCAATAAACATCTGCTGGATGAATAAAAAAACTGAACTGGGGCAAAGAAGGCATAAAAGTCTATCACATCAAAGTGCCTCAGCGAGCCTAACTAGGAACGGAATATCTGGTGCCTCCGAAAGTCCACATGGAAATGATTCTTTGCACAGAGCCAGAAAGTTCCTGTGTCTGGCTTCATACCGCACAACCACAGTTTAACTGAATAATGTGAACCTGGTCAAGGGCCGTTTCATTTTGATGCAAGACCTGGGGTCTTGTTTCAAAATGCCACGCTCCTGACGACAAGAGCCCAGAGGGACTGAAAGCCCACCAGGCACAGAGAATGTTTACTCGGGATTCTGCCCAGCACAACCTCAGGGAGCTGGTGTGCTCCGGAGAGAGGCGTCCTGAGGAACGAGGGATTAACCCGAGAGGCCTGTCTGTTTCATCTGTCATCAGTAGCTAGCTAGTCTCTCCAGTCTGCTCTTTCGCTCTGGCAAACGCCTCCACTTTAATTCAAATTGATGATTCCAAATCAGAATCTGGAGTTCGTGAATGAAATGCCCCACGATTTAGATTCTGAACCCTAGTTCTGACACAGTCATAATAACGATTACAAAGAGGAAAGAATTTAGTTGAATCGAAACTCATTCCAGGATATCCCCTTTTTCCTTTTAATTAAAAAAAAAAAAAGATTATCAGCCTGTTTTATTGCCATTTGTGTCCTTCTCCTACAATGCAGGACACAAAAGTAAAATAAAATAGACAAAAGTAAATGAACGTAGACAAAAGTAAAATAAAAGATTTTTTCAGCTTTCAGTTAGATGGATTCTTTTTAATGGACATCTTCCCTACATACCACTGTCTTTGACATTAATGAATAATTTAGATTTGAACCAGAACTATCGTTCCAGATTCCTCCCTAAACCCAACATGCCAAGGACACTGCAACCCTTCTGAAATTCTTCACCTGTTTTCCATGGTTAAGCCTCTTGCCTGATGGGACCCAGCAACTGTTATGTATCTCTTGACAGATTTCTTCAGGTATCTTCCTGAAGGTTATCCTCGTTCTACTGAACCACGGCATCCAAAAAGTGAAATATTCTTCAAAGGGAGGAGGGAAGAAATCCTAAAATGCAGAGTTTACTCATGAAAGCACAGAGGTTTTGGGGTGGGTGGAAGAACCTGTACAGCATGACCCCCAGCTGCTGGACATAGAACCAATCTTTTAGCGACGCATCTGACCATCAGGCCGGTACAGCTATCCCCAGTGTCGTTCCAGGACTAAAGACGAAGCACAAAAATGAGCCCCCACCACGATCTGAAGCCTCTGATAGGCATTATCTCCTTGAATCTTCCCAGCACCCCTCTTATCCTCATTATTTTAGGGGCAACTCCAGCAAAGAGGTGAGCGCGCTTGCCCAAGGTCACCCGGTTCATATAGTACAGAACCCTGTTCTGACACAAAGCCTTCCTCTTCTTCCTACATTCCAAGCAGAGAAATCGGCATGAGCCTGGGGTCGGGGCAGGCCAGGAAGCAGCAGAATGGCTGCAGGACAGAGCTGGAATAGGGACCTCGTGACACAAAGGCAGCCCTGAGAAATAAAGTGGAGAGGCGGGGGGCTCCAGATTGTGAAGCGGAACAGGGAATTTGCAGTGTGGCAGGCTGTCAGAGGGCTTTAGGCGGGCGAGTGCTACAGGCAGCTTTGCATTTTAAATGTCCCGCTCTGGCTGCAGAGTGAAAGGAGACAACTGGAGGCCAGCATGACCGCAGACGGAGACCGCTTACGGTGTGGTGTTCCAGGGTTTCAGGCAAGGGGGCCTGGGGGAACTAGGGTGGGGACAGAGGGGACAAGGAAGGTGACAAGGACTGCAGATGTTTTTAGGAACGAGGCTCCAGAGGACCCGAGAATTGACCGGATTTGGGAAGCGTGTTAGGAGGGTAGGTTCTAAACTGAGACCTAGCTCTGCCGTCTAGCTGTTGGACCTTCAGTGAGTCACTCAACCTCTCTGTGCCTCAGTTTCTTCATCTGTAAAACGGCAATAAAAATAATACCTCTTTCATAGAGATACCACAAGGAGAAAATTCAGTGCATACATGTAAAGCATCTGGTACGGTGCCCGATATCTAGCAAACAATACATAGTAGATAGCACTTCCGTTGTCCCCATCACAAGGAGTCAAGAATGTCTCTGGCTTTGGCAAAGGGGTTCACACAGCAGCCCACTCTCTGAGAGAAGTGGCAGCAGAAAAGGCAGTTTGGGGGAGGAAGGCAACTTTGGGTTTTGGACATGTTGAGTTTTCAGGCATCTGGGAGACATTTCCGTGGATGCAAGGTGGGTACCATGGGGAACAAAGGAGTAGAAGATACTCCAGGTTCGAGGGTGAGGTGAAGACGCCTGGCATCTAAACTGGACAGGGAAGGAAGTGAAGACGCGAGGGGCTGGCGGACCAGCAGGAAGCAGAGCATTTAGGAAACTTCTTAGGTTCACGCAGAACAAAGACCTTCCAGACTGTCAGCACGTGCTGAAGACTGAGGCATCTGGGTCATATTTGCAATTGGGGGGCGGGGGGGCTGCCTTTGCCTCCAGTACTCTCTGCTCAGGGGACATGACGGCCACCCATGTAATTTTATTATTTTTTTAATGTTTATTTATTTTTGAGAGTGAGAGACAGAGAGACAGAGACAGAGCACGAGTGGGGGAGGGGCAGAGAGAGAGGGAGACCCAGAATCCGAAGCAGGTGCTCCAGGCTCCGAGCTGTCGGCACAAAGCCCGACGTGGGGCTCGAACTCACGAACCGCGAGATCACGACCTGAGCTGAAGTCGGACGCTTAACCGACTGAGCCGCCTATGTAATTTTAAATCTTCTAATCGCCACATTAAAAGAGTAAAAGGGAGTGGGTAAGATTAATTTTAACAACACACTTGATCCAATATATCCAAGTTATTAAGCAACATGTAATCTACATAAAAATAATAGCGAACCCTACAATGATACTTCACTTTTTTTTTTCTTCATACCAAGTTCTTTTAAAATCTGGTATGCACTTTCCACTTAAATCAATGCTAACGCGTTTCATAGCACAGCTACAGAACGTTAAGGCGTTCTCTGATATATGGTGTCTCCAGAGCAAACAAACATCCCCCGCTTTCTGGAGCAGTCCCCATTTCAAAGGTGCAGCCTCATGTGCCAGTTAGTACTGTCCTTGTCAGAGCCTCTGTCCTGACTGGGGACTTCAGGGAATAGTCGCTCTCAGCACGGCTCATCCGCTCCTTGTTTACCGTATTCACTGGCTTTATCACTTCATTGTTTTTGGTCACTTCATAAAATATAACTTACACATTCAGCAAAAGCTCCCGGTGGGCATGGGGTTCTCAGAATGGCCCTAATCTCAAAGCACACAGCCCTTATCAGTATTTTAAGCGAGGGGCACCCTCCCAGGTCCTCCACAGAGGCCTCAACTGAACAGTGTGGGTGGAGGGGTGTGGTGTATCTTGCACAGTGTAACCGGGAACCTGCCTGGCAAGGCGTCTCTGTGTGCACCTCCAGGTTGGCACTGTGGTCACGACCCCACAGGACCCCAACGGCCCACACACCTCACTGCTGAGATCAGCTCACGCAGTGCTCCCTGCCCCTAACTCAATGGGACGGTCAGAGCCCTCCACCGCCCCCCTCTATCTGCCAGGCGCAGCAAGGGGCTCTGACAAATGACTTCTTATCCCAGCAGTCCACTAGGGGCTCCTCGGTGAGCTCCTGTATCTTTGAAGACTCCTTCTGGCCGAGGGGATAAGAGGAAGAGTTATCAGTGAGACCGGAGAGCACCGCTGTGGGCCACAGCTGTAGGAAGATGGGCTGCGGATTCCTCTAGCAAGTGGGTAGCAGGGGAGGGGGCACAGGGGCGGGTGAGGGGCTGCAGTGCCTCTAGAAGACCCGGGGGGGAGGGGGGGGGTGTGGGTGACGCTACGACCGCTCTCTGCACACACACATCTGGAAACAGTTCAAATGGCAGACCCTGATTTTACAGTTTCTGACACAAATTACTTAAGATCCAACTTTCCCGGTCACGCACTTCAGGTGGCATACTCAGCAAATTGCTGAAGACAGAGGAAAATGTCGTTAATCAGATGTATGGCTGAATTGTTAAAAAAGGACGTTTGCGTTTGTTTTCCTAAAAACCAGCACGTTAACATTGGAATTCCTTCTCTGCAACTCGGGTTTTTTTTTTTTTTTTTTTTTTTTTGGGGTCTCTTGATTATAACACACACATGCGCGCGCACACACGCACACAGCTCTTTATCTGTAGCATTTCGAAGAGCTGTGCCAACATCTGAGGCTGCCCTTATGATGATAAGTTACAAATTAATGACGACATGACACCCCACTTCCTTTTGATCCCACAAATGCCAACATCCAGATTGGCTTCAATATATCATACACAATGACTTTTAAGGAAACCGTATGTCCTAGTAAGGGTTTTTCATCAGATTTCCTTATAAGGTACAACACGTGCTGATTGTCTGTTTAGAAGAATTAGTGAACCAACCTCAGCCTTTCTCGGATTAAATGTTCACAATTATTCAGCGAGGCAGATCAAAACAGCTCTTCTTTTTTTTTTTTTTTAAATTTTTTAAATGTTTTATTTATTTTTGAGACAGAGAGAGACAGAGCATGAGCAGGAGAGGGTCAGAGAGAGAGGGAGACACAGAATCTGAAGCAGGGTCCAGGCTCTGAGCTGTCAGCACAGAGCCCGACGTGGGGCTTGAACTCACGAACTGTGAGATCATGACCCGAGCTGAAGTCGGACGCTCAACCGACTGAGCCACCCAGGCGCCCCAAACCAGCTCTTCTTATAATAAAAGGCGGTGCAGCTCTTGCTTTACTGCTCCACATACCAGCGTGGTGGGACATGTGGGAACAGAGTAAGAAGGTACAGGGATGATGGGCACGCGAGATGTGGAGCTAGGCTACCCATGGTGCCGAGCCCATGTGGGCACCAGCAAAGCCTGACACCTAAAAAACCTTCTCAGCGCCTAATATCTCAGAAATAAAACAAAACTGGGCACCCGGGTGACTCAGCCGGTTACGTGTCCAACTCTTGGTTCCGGCGCAGGTCGTCTCATGGTTTGTGAGATCCAGCCCCACGTGGGGCTCTGTGCTGACAGCGTGGAGCCTGCTGGGGCTTCTCTCTCTCCCTCGCTCTCTGCCCTTCCCCCACTCCCTCGCACGCTCTCTCTCTCTCTCTCTCTTAATAAATAAATAAACTTTAAAAACCCCTGGTTTTCCTGGCACTCACTCTGAGTTGCATATGGGAATGGCAGACACACCCTGTAGGGTTCAGGGTCTCTACGTTTGGGCCTCAATCTGGGGCTGGTTGTACCATTATTTATTCTTCCACCTCAGGCACTCGGAGCCCCTGCTCTAGGCAGCACACATGCTAAGAACTAGACAGAATTAGACCCAGCGCCATTCTCAAGCAGCTCACAGTCCAGTGGGGTCTTCCGGTCTCAAAATGTTCTTTTAATAGAGTAAAAGATCTTTATTTCCATCAAAATCTACATACAATCAAGTGAGCCATGACATAAATTCTTTCTACCTCAGCGATACCAAGAATTCCCCTAAGCTTCAACAGTAAGAAGAGAAACATTCTCTCCCTATCTGCCCTCCTCCGTAGCACCAACCTGCCCTACATTGCAAATGACTCTCTTGGAAAATCTTTTCTAAAGCAGGGGATTTGCGGCAAAGCGTGTGGGATTCTCACTGTTTCAAGGGCTGCATCTGACAACCTCACAGGCCTCGATCCCAAGCCCTCATCACGGTTGCAGTTTTCTCTCCAGTCATATGATTATTTCATTTATGTTTCTTCCCCACTAAGCTGAAAGCCCTAGGAGGAACAGGAACTGTGTTTCTTTCTGCTCACCCATGCAACCCATGGCCCACCAGACACTGAGGGGGCTCAATAAATATTTATTAAAGAAATGAAGATTTAGGGGAATCTCAGAAACTTTTAAATCTTAAAAGGCCAACATTTCCCGAATTATGGTTAAAAACGAGGAGCTATAGAAAACTGTTCTGAAACATTCATTTTGGGGCGCCTGGATGGCTCAGTCGGCTGAGTGTCTGACTTTGGCTCAGGTCGTGATCCCTCGGTTAGGGGGTTCAGCCCCAAGTCAGGCTCTGTGCAGACAGCAAGAAGCCTGCTTCAGATCTTCTGTCCCCCTCTCTGTCCCTCCCCCGGCTCACGCTCTCTCTCTCAAAAAAAAATACACATTTAAAAACATTCACTTTTATTTCTTTAAAAAATTACTCAATTATGATTTAGTTGGGGTTTGGTCTATAGTTTGCTCAAAGTTTCTGGAGTTTACAGATCACTGATGGTAGGCAGTGTTTGATTTTTTTTGAAGAGCTAGTAACTTCCTGCTTACCATTGAGGGAGGCAAAAAGCACATGAGACAAATCTGAAAGGTTTAGATTGTTTTACTTCACATAGCAAAAAAAAAAAAAATGCTGTTTAATAAACTTGTCTAAGGCAAAAAATGTTTTTAAGTAGTATCAGTGTATAATACAAAATAGGTGTATTTTTGGCTAGAATAAATTTTACAATGAAGGGGGGGGGGGAGGGACGCGGCCCGTTCTGAGAATACTGGCAATGCCAAAGCAGAACAGACCCAAAGGTTCCAATAATGAAATACTGCTCCACTCGTATCATGTGTCAAGCTGGGAAACATAAAACACAACTCGGCCAACCTGAACGCTCGACAGTGCTACCGGGAGGTGAGCGCTCCACCCAGCCCTTCTTGGTGGAGATCCCCAGGTAAGAAGCCAGCCCGTCCCTACACCCAGTGTTACAAGTGGCCCCGGGTCTCTCTGCGGCCCCCGCGGTGTCCCCTCTCGGCGGTCGCGGGACCACGCGCTTTGTAAGGGGTGCTGACCAGCGTTGGGAAGAGAACGGACGGAGAAAAAGCCCTACCTGCCAGCCTCCCGCGCTCCGGATACGCCAGCCCCAGAAGTTTCCGGGCATCCGAACGCCTGGCCGCCGGGGAGCGCATTCGCGAGTCGTCTCCGGGAGTCGCCGCGGCCGCAGGCAAAGCCGGCCCGCGCTGCCTGGCCTCGTCCCCGACCCGGGCGGCCACTGCTGGGCCGCCCGGGAGCCCGGCGCGCGGGAGCCGCGCAGCGCCGGGCCCGGCGAGCCCCCAGCACCTGCAGGCGCCGGGGGGCCGCGCCCACAGCCCCAGGAGCCGCGCGAGGCCTGCTCCGCCCCCGGGGCCGCGGGGACCCCCGCCCGGGTAGCCGCTAGTCCAGCGGCGCGGGCCTCGCGCGGCTCCGGCATCCCCGAGGAGCCGCGGCCCCGCGCCCCAAGGCCGCGCCGGCCAAAGGCCCGTCACCTGCGGCCGGGGCCCCGGGACACGGGCGCCCGGGGCCCACGTTCT
Source organism: Lynx canadensis (assembly GCF_007474595.2). Lineage (NCBI taxonomy): Eukaryota > Metazoa > Chordata > Mammalia > Carnivora > Felidae > Lynx > Lynx canadensis. The sequence continues at coordinate 68,604,104 of NC_044313.2, forward strand.
GGCGGCCGGGCTTCGCCACACGAGCAGCCGCAGCGGCCAAGCAGGGGGGCCGTGCATGGCGCCGCGTCCGCCCCGTGCGCCTCAGCCTGCCCGGCCCGGCGCGCACAGAGGCCGAGGACCCTCCCGGCCCGGCCGAGCAGAGGGCGTGAACGCGGCGCCGCCCGCAGCCCCGCCCGTTGTCACCCGCCGTCACCCTTCTCCTCGGGCCCCCGGCCCCCGCGCACGCCCCGGGTCGCGCCCGCCCCATGCCCGTCCTAGCCGCGGCCCTCCGCCCGCACGGGTCCCCGCCCCCGAGGGCGGCGACCCGGGCGCCGCACCACACCCCCTCCAAGGAGCCCCCTCCCGCCTCGGGGGTCCTTCCCCGCAGCGCCCCCCACCGGGCTGCCGAGCGCGGGGCGCGGAGCCGGCGGCGCCAAAGACGGGGCTGAAGAAAGCGTCGGGCGCTGCTGCGCCTGCGCACTATCGTGCGGGGAGCTTTTTCGCGCTTCTCAGTCCCTTCCCGTAAAAACCTGCGAGCCCTTTCTCACGCCGGACGACTCGGCGGAGCGCGCAGACCGGATCACACGATGACCGGTGAAGGGATGCGGCGGCCCGACAGCGAGCTGGTCTGGGCTCGGGGAGGGTCCGCGGCCCCGGCGACCCTGGCTGGGGCCGGTCCTGTCACCCTACGTCCCAGGGCCGAGCACGGACTGAGACGCAGAACGTTGCTGGAGAGGACACCGCCGCGGGTCAGCGCGGTTATGGAAGGCGTGGTGGTTGGAGGAGGTGGTTGGCGAGCCGTGAAATTGGATAACTTTGAGGAAAGGAAGAGATCATTTCCTAACCTGAGCCGAAGTGCAAAAACACATGGTCGAGACACCCCGGCTGCTGAGAGTGCAGAAGACCGATCTAAATGCAATGTAGTATTTTAATGCACGTGCAAGGAAAGCCAGAGGAGAGGATCTTAAAACCCACCGGGACGCAAGGAGACTTCAAGGTGCAGGCATCTGGACGCTGGGGGATTAGGGATGGGACCAGCCTGATTCTCTAACATGTATGAGGCGTGGCTGAAGAAGGTGGATTGAGTTTTTGTTGACTCGTAATTTTACAAAGCCGATACGAGGGGTAAGGCTAGTGAGAGACACGTGCTTCAATCGCAAAATGTATGGATTCGAGAAAAAAAAACACCCTAAACCCCCATAATCAAGATAAATATTTTAAAGCAATATTTTTTAAAATCAAAACTAATGCAAAAAAATCCATCATGAGCAACGTATCAAAATTTCAAATGCATTTCTGCATTTGCACAATCCTGCCTCTCTCCTCCCACCTTAATCCCATTCCTAAAAACCTTATTTACAAAATTAGGCAGTTAGCAGCTGGCCTACTTTGCCAATTATTCTTTCTATTTTTTTTTTAAATTTTTTTTTTCAACGTTTATTTATTTTTGGGACAGAGAGAGACAGAGCATGAACGGGGGAGGGGCAGAGAGAGAGGGAGACACAGAATCGGAAACAGGCTCCAGGCTCCGAGCCATCAGCCCAGAGCCTGAAGCGGGGCTCGAACTCCCGGACCGCGAGATCGTGACCTGGCTGAAGTCGGACGCTTAACCGACTGCGCCACCCAGGCGCCCCTATTCTTTCTATTTTTGCATGAAAGTGTTATTTATCTTGATTACGGACACTTTTTAGGCCCCTTTAAGTTTCACCCCCAGGAGAGTGCCTCACTTACCTCACCCTACTTGGGGCCCTGGTAGGTAAGGAGTGTAGGACTTTTGAGAGGAAGTACTGATCATAGAAAGGTGGTGTGGAATTAAATAGTGCTTCAAATGCCCTGATGAGCAGGAAGTGAGCAGGAAGCATGCCTTCCTCTAAATTCCAACCTCTTAGACCGAGGGGAGCATGGAATCCCCACCCAAGTTAACCATGACTTAGGTTAGCCTCTCATCGGTGTCTAAATTCTAGGATGCAGGGTATAGTATAAAACAGAAAAGCAAGAAAAGCCTGTGCATTAATCCTGAGACAACAAACAAAAGTCCAAATCCTGACCAATGACAGAAAGGGCTCTTGGTAGAGGTGTGGTTGAACCAAGCAGTAAAATCTGGCCTTCCGTGAATAGACTCTTAATAGGTTTAGTGGGCAACAGGTGTTGAATTCAAAAAGGATGTGTCTTTTGACGGAAACTTGAGAGCAGTGGAATTACTTCGAGAACAGTTCCACCTGTGGGTTCCTGTACCTCTCAAAGGGTGAACAGGGAGCTCATGTGGACAGCAGGACCCCTGCCCTGCCCCGCCCCCATGGGCAGTACAAGAAGCAAACAAAAATCTTCCTGGTGTGAGGTCTCTGATCTGATAAGGATGGAGGTGGGGCTGTCATTTGACCTTTCTTTGTACATTTCTTTTTCTCTTAATTCAAGCCTGCAGGTTATCCAGTCAAGGACCGGAGTGGCGAGGCAATGGCTGAAAGATGAGCCTACATACAGTTCCCTCAAGCATGAACCAGGAAGGGGTGCAATCTACATGGGGCAGAAGTGTTTTGTAAATTCCTCTGAAGTCCAGATTGAAGTTTTTGGTAACTCATCTGCATTGTGTGCTTAGAGTGAAGGCTGAGGCTGTAACTATCTCAGCAATATGACTCAGGCAGGCTGAATGCAGTGTAAGCAGAAGGTTTCGGCATCTTTCGCTTTTACGTTCTCTCTCACCCCCTCCCCAAAGACTCTAGAGGAAGGTTGTTATGGGTTGAATTGTGTTCCTCCAAAAAAGATATGTTGAAATCCTAACTCCTGGTATCTCAGAATGTGACCTTATTTGGAAACAGAGTGGTCGCAGATATAGTAAATTAAAGTAAGATGAAGCCATATTGGAGGAGTAGGGTATCAATTTTTAAAAAATATTTATTTTTGAGAGAGAGAGAGAGAGCGCACGAGCAGGGGAGGGGCAGAGAGAGAGGGAGACACAGAATCCGAAGCAGGCTCCAGACTCTGAGCTGTCAGCCCAGAGCCGACACGGGGCTCGAACTCATCAACCCTAAGATCGTGACCTGAGCTGAAACCCAAGAGTTGGACGCTTAACCAACTCAGCCACCCAGGTGTCCCTATCTGATTTATAATAGAAGACATGAAAACTAAAATGACAAGCAGATACCATGATTCTCCTCAATCATTTGAATAAAGATCAAAAAGTTTTACTGCATTGCCTTGATGAGGGTGAGGTGTCCACATGTTGGTGAAAAATGTCAATTGCTCCACGAAAGCACTTGCTATATCTATTAACAATGTAAATACATATATCCTTTGATCACACAATGTCACTTCCAGGATTTTTAACAATAGACTATTTTTCAGAGCAGTTTTAGGTTCACAACAAAATTGAAAGGAAGATACAGAATTTCCCACCTGCCCCGTGCCTTGACACAAGCACAGCCTCCCCCCCCCCCCACTAACAGCACCCCCACCAGAGTCCACTGATGGATGTCCATAGTTAACATTAGGGTTCACTCTTGGTGTTGTACATTTGAATGAATGTATAATGACATGTATCCACCGTTACAACATCATACAGAATTGTTTCACTGCCTAAAAATCCTCTGCTTTGCCTATCCATCCCTCCTTCCCCCTCGCCCCAGGAACCACTGATCTTTTTACTGTCTTCATAGTTTTGCCTTTTTCCAGAATGTCCTATGTACAGTATGTAGCCTTTCAGATTGGCTCCTTTCAGTTAGTAATGGCCTTTGAGTTTCTTCCATGTCATTCCATGGCTTGATAGCTTATTTCTTTCCAGCCCTGAATAATAATCCCTCGTCTGTACTGAAGTTTATCCAGTTACCTACAGAAGGAAGTCTTGGTTCCTTCCGAGTTTTGGCAATTATGAAGAAAGATGCTATAAACATCCACATGCAGGTTTTTATACAAACAAAAGTTTTTACCTCTTCTTGGTAAACACAAAGGAGAGAGAGATCGCTGGATTGTACGTTCAGTGTTGTAAGAAACTGCCAAACTGTCTTCCAAAGTGGCTGCATTGTTTCACATCCCCACCAGCAATGAATGAGAGCTTCTGTTCCTCCACATCCTTGCCAGAATTTGGTGTTATCACTGTTTGGAATTTTAGCCATTCCAATGGGTGTGTCACTTCTAGGAATTTAAATTCTATATACACTCTCACATGTATGGAATGATAAATTTATACAAAGATTCATTGCAGTATTGTTTATAATATCAAAAGACTGGAAAAGTAATTTAAAGAAGGGGGGGGCGCCTGGGTGGCTCAATGGGTTAAGCTTCCGACTTCAACTCAGGTCGTGATCTTATAGCTCATGGGTTCAAGCCCCACATCGGGCTCTGTGTTGACAGCTCAGAGCCTGGAGCCTGCTTCAGATTCTGTGTCTCCCTCTCTCTCTCTCCCTCTCCCCTATCTTCTCCCTCTCTCTCTCTCAAAAAAATAAACATTAAAAAAATTTTTTTTAAAAAGCCTGGAAACTATAGTCTAGTATTAGGCATCAGTTAAATAAATTGGGGTATATCCAGGCAGTGGAAGGCCATGCAATCTTTAGAAAGGATGAGGCAACTCTACATACGCCAGTTTGGAACCATACCGTAAGACATACAATGAAAAAAACAAGGTGCAGAGCTGCATGTATAGTATGCTCTATTTAAGTAAAAAATAAAAATATATATACTCACACACACACTCATGTATTAACAGAGTATCTTTGCAAGGATACACAAGGAACAGTGGTTTTCTCTATGGAGAAGTGAATGGCCAGGGTATTAGGGTATGTGTCTTTTTGGATTTTCCAACATCTATTAAAAAATATGCGGGGGCACCTGGGTGGCTCAGTCGCATAAGCATCCAACTTTGGCTCAGGTCATGATCTCACGGTCTGTGGCTTCGAGTCCTGAATCAGGCTCTGTGCTGACAGGTCAGAGCCTGGAGCCTGCTTTGGATTCTGTGTCTCCTCTCTTTCTGCCCCTCCCCTGCTCACGCTCTCTCTCTCTCAAAAAAACAAAAAAACATTCAAAGCTTTTTTAAAAATATGCTGAAAGTATTTATTAAAAAATTAAGAAAACAATAAAAGATAGCCTCCTATGTAGAAAAAAGAGGAAACATTTAAAATTTATTTTTCTTATCTTTACAAACTCTTGTGTTGAGGGCTATTTATTTTTATTTTTTATTTTTGCTTAGTTTTACAAATACTTGTGTCAAGGGCTTCTTTCAAATTTTTCAAGAATAAATGTTTCCCCTGGTATATAAACTATTCCGAAGCATAAGAAAAAGATAGACTTCTTAATCCATTTTATGAAATTCATTAGCCTTAATATTTACATCTAACAAAGATCACCACCAAAAGCAAAACACAGGAAAATATCAACATGTAAATCCTTAATAAAACCACAGCAAATCATATCCGACAGAATATTAAAAGACTTAGAAAAAACACATTATTACTAAACTAACATGATAAGAATAGAACTGCCACATTGCACAATCAGTGCCCTGAGAAAAAGCATCTCGATCAAGCCATTAGGTAACATCATACCTACTAGTGAACGAACAGAGACCATCTTATCTAAACCAGAAATAAAGCACAGATGCCACTTATCACCGCTATTGTGAAACGTGGTGCTGGAGGTCCTACCCAATGCAAGAGACAAAAATAAGCGCGGTGTAGTTATGGACAAGAGAAAGGTGAAATTGTCATTACAGGCAAATTATATCCTTCTTTACTTAAAAAAACCAAAGAGAGTCAACTGAAAATATAATGAAGCGACAAGAGAATTCTACAAGACAGTTGAACCCAACATTGGCAAAAAATAGGTTTTCCTGGGTGTGAAGGTAGAGAATTCACTGCCGGAAAATGGCATTCATAATTGCAATAAAAAGGTAAAACACCTAAGAAATTAAAAAGAATGTACAAGACAAATGTGAAGGCAATAATAAAGCTGTGCTTAGGTAGAAATAAGACTTAAATAAAATGAAGAAATGCAATATTTTCCTGGATATATAGACTGAATACTACTCGATATGTACCAGGTGCTATGTTAAGCAATTTATACACATAATTGCACTACATTTTTAGGGGGTGGGTCTTTTTTTTTTTTTTTCAATGTTTGCTTATTTAGTTTAAGGGAAAGGGGATGAGAGAGAGGAAGAGAGAATCCCAAGCAGGCTCCCTGCAATGCAGAGCCCAACACGGGGCTCGAGCTCATGATCCATGAGATCCTGACCTGAGCCGAAATCAGGAGTTGGATGCTTAACCGACTGAGCCACCCAGGCATCCCTTGTTTTGTTTTCTTTTGTTTTTAAACAAATGAAGAAGCTGTGGCCCCCAGAGGCGAGGCATTTTGCCCCAAATCACACAAATAGTAGATGGCAGGGTAGGAGTTGAATCCTGGCAATCAGTTTCCAAAGCACATGCCTAGCAGCCAAGTTGGTTTTCTCACGTTAATTTATAGATCTAACATAATTCCAACTAAACCCACGAAAAGCAATTTCTAAACTTGCTGAAGTGAATCTAGGATATAAAAAAAATAAAGCAGCCAGGGGAAACGTCTGGTAATTGAAGCCGATTAAATATGAAGCTTCTCATACCTGCTCCCCAAAACTCTATGGAGTAACAAAAACAACAAATAAAGACACACAAATCTCACACCTATAATGTAATTACAGACCTCATATTGCCATTACATAGAAAAATCAACACCAGTTTCTACCAGAGCTATCTGTCCAGGTCTGTCACAAGGCTTTGAACATACCTGGGGCAGGAAGACTCCTAAAAAACTGTGAAAAGAAGAGAAGAGGGTGATGTAAGGGTCTCAAATTGGCCTAAGGTCATGAGAGCGAAGGAGAATTTAAAGATGAAAATATGGAGCGGGGCAGCGGGGTGGGGAGAAAGTTCTTGTGGGCCAAACCAGTGACCAAAAGAAAAGAACTAAAAAATGAGCCAGATTCTGGGGCACCTGGGTGGTTCAGTTGGTTAAGCGTCTGACTTCAGTTCAGGTCGTTATCTCACATTTCGTGAGTTCAAGCCCTGTGTTGGGCTCTCTACTGTCAGCACAGAGACCACTTTGGATCGTCTTCCCCGTCCTCTGGAGCTGTCTTAAATATTTATTATTTATTTATTTTTAAGTATTTTTAATGTTTATTTATTTTTGAGAGAGCGCGCCAGTGGGGGAAGGACAGAGAGAGAGAGGGAGACACAGAATCTGAAGCAGGCTCTAGGCTCTGAGCTGTCAGCACAGAGCCTGACGCGGGGCTCGAACTCATGAACCACAAGATCATGACCTGAGCTGCAGTCAGACGCTTCACTGACTGAGCCACCCAGGCGGCTCTCAAAAATAAATATTAAAAAAAATAAATTTTATGAAGGGGGCGCCTGGGTGGCTCAGTCGGTTAAGCGTCCAATTCTTGGTTTTGGCTCAGGTCACGAACTCATGGTTCATGAGTTTGAGCCCCACATCAGGCTCCCCACTGACAGCACAGATCCTGCTTGGGATTCTCTCTCTTCCTCTGTCTGCGCCTCCCCTTTTCATCCTGTCTCTTAAAATAAATAAAACTTAAAAAAAATTTTTTTAATTAAAAAAAAAAAAAGAATTGACTAAATGGTTAAGTACCCAAGGAAAAATGTTTTAAATAAAAAATCTAAAGAGCAGCATTGGAAAGAAGCAGCAAAACAATCAAAAGAAAAGGGAACAAATAGCTGAGATGATAGGTGAAGAAGGTCCAAGATCCTTATAATGGAGAAGCAAATCAAAACAATAGACCGGAACTAACATTAAAACCTATAATCTAAGAACACATTCCAAAAATAAAAGTAATCTGAGTCTACTGTTTAAAAAGCCCACAGCCACTGGAGAAAATGGACACCGAACAATCAATTCTCAGACATAGGATAGCAAAACGGTTAAACGTTACAAACAAAAACATGTTTTCAAAGCTTCCAGGCAAAAGGATCCAATGACTTGTAAGGGCAAGAGAATGAGACAGCTTTTCAGCCTCCAGACTCTTCAAAAGTAATACGCTAAGTAGGCAGCTATGGAGCAGCGTTTTTAAAAGAAAGAAAGGAAACTCGACGGAAGAAAGCATGAACTAGAGATTTTATAACCAGCCAAGCTGTCTATGTTCGCTTCGCAGGGCTATCATAATGAATTACCAGGAATTCGGTGGCTTAAAACAAATGGACGTCTATTCTTTCAGAGTTCTGGAGGCCAGAAATCTGAACTCAAGGTGATGGCAGCATTGGGCCTTGGGTGGTGGCTCTGAGGGATCATCTGTCCCATGGCTGGCCTTGAACTGTTGGTGGCTTCTGACCAAACTGGCATCCCTTGCTTTGGGGGCTGTGTAACTCCAGTCTTTACCTTTGTCTTCACGTGGCATTCCCCTAGGTTCCTCTGTGTTTTAAATTTCACCTTCTTTCCTCTATAAGGGAAGGTCATTGGACCTAGGGCCTATGCCAAATCCAGGAGAGTCTCATCCCTAGATCCTTGACTGTATCTGCAAATATACTTGAGTATCAAGAGTATAGGAAAATTGTTTGAACATGGAAAAGCTTGGGAAATATGGAACTTATGAATCTTTCTTGAGGAGTCTATGAGAGGGTGACCTTCAACTGAGAGATGATTGAGAGATTGTTAGCAAACGAGCTGATGATGAGCATGTAATAAAAATTAACTTAAATTTAAGGCCAAAACAGGGGCGCCTGGGTGGCTCGGTCGGTTAAGCGTCCGACTTCAGCTCAGGTCATGATCTCACGGTCCGTGAGTTCGAGCCCCGCGTCGGGCTCTGTGCTGACAGCTCAGAGCCTGGAGCCTGTTTCAGATTCTGTGTCTCCCTCTCTCTCTGCCCCTCCCCTGTTCATGCTCTGTCTCTCTCTGTCTCAAAAATAAATAAACGTTAAAAAAAATTTTTTTAAGGCCAAAACAAAGTTGGGAATGAGAATAAAATAGTAATATATAAATGTGATATGTACTAAGTAAAAACTTAAGCAACTAAAATAGGAGGGGAAGGAAGAGAGAAAGAAAAAGCAAAACAAACTCATTGTCTAGACAACAGATGGGAACGGTGGATATGAATACAAATGGACAAATCAGAAAGTAAAAGGGGACTGGCCTCCGAAAAGAGAGAATTCCATGGATGGAACTGGAGGGTATGATGCTAAGTGAAATTAGTGGGAGAAAGGCAAATATCATATGACTTCACTCATATGTGTAATTTAAGATACAAAATAGATGAACGTAAATGAAGGGAAGCAAAAATCATATAAGAACAGGGAGGGTACAAAACATAAGAAACTCTTAAATACAGAGAACAGACGGAGGGTTGCTGGGGGGCTCTGGGATGGGGGAATGGGCTGATTGGATAAGGGGCATGGAGGAGGGCACTGGTCGGGATGAGCACTGGGTGTTATATGCAGGGGATGAAACACTAGATTCTACTCCTGAAATCATGATTGCATTATACGCCAACTCACTCGCATGTAAATTAAAAAATAATAATAAAATAAAAACAAGAACATAAAGGAGAGAATTCCAAAACTAAGCATTAGTATAAAATTACAAAGTTTCCTAAATATCAAAAGAAAATCTAAGGGCACCTGGGTGGCTCAGTCAGTTAAGCATCTGACTCTTGATTTCGGCTCAGGTCATGATCTCATGTTTCATGAGATCAAGCCTTGTGTCTGACTCTGCACTGACAGCTTGGAGCCTGATTGAGTCTCTCTCTCTCTCTCTCTCTCTCTCTCTCTCTGTCCTTCCCCTGCTCTCTCTCTTTCAAAATAAATAAACAAGCATGAAAACATTTTAAGTAAAAAAAGAAAATTAAAAAATAAAACAGCGGGGGTGCCTGGGTGGCTCAGTCGTCAGTTCAGATCATGTCTCACAGTTTGTGGGTTTGATCCCCGCATCGGGCTCTGTGCTGACAGCTCGGAGTCTGGAGCCTGCTTCAGATTCTGTGTCTCCCTCTCTCTCTCTGCCCCTTAGCCGCTCACACTCTGTCTGTCTTTCTCTCTCTCTCAAAGATGAGTAAACATTAAAAAAAGAATAAAAATAAAACTAAAACAGCAAAGAAAACACATGTAGAGAAGCATTTCAACTAATTATACGTATACAAAGCAATTTTAACGCAAGATGGATAAAAAAATGTGAATGGATAAGGTTGATCTATGAAACAGAAAGGTTTCCAATGTGTCTAATAAAGCAAGATCAACTGTAGTCTGTATATAAAAGAAAGGTGAGAAAAAAGGGGACAGAAAAATGGAAACAAACAAAAAAGCAAGTTCTGTGATCTTGATGGCAGACAAAATAGAATTCAAGCCAAAAAAAGCACTGACTGTGAAGAAGGATACATTTTCTTTCTTTCTTTCTTTCTTTCTTTCTTTCTTTCTTTCTTTCTTTCTTTCTTTCTTTCTTTCTTTCTTTCTTTCTTTCTTTCTCTCTTTTTTTTTAAGTTTGTTTAATTATTTAGAGAGAACCTCGCGTTGCACAAGCAGGGGAGGGGCAGACAAAGAGGGAGAGAGAGAAAGAATCCCAAGCAGGCTGCGTGCTGCCAGCGCAGAGTCTGGGTGTAGGGATCAAACTCACGAACCATGAGATTGTGACCCGATCTCATGACCTGACCTGAAGTCAAGAGTCAGACACCTAAGCGACGGAGCCACCCAGGTACCCCCCAACATCTTTCTTAAAGAGGAATCACGAGGGGCATTTCTGTTAAGATCAGGTATCAGAAAGCATGCCCGCTATCTACATGATTTCACTTCCTGCTAGAGGTTTTAGTCAATGCAAACTCTGAAAAGAAATCTGTTAGACAGGAGAATTGGTAACAGAAGTAAAACGATCTCTATTGCAGAAGATATGACAGTATCCCTAGAAAGTCTCAGAGAATCAATGGTAAAGCTAACTGAAACAACAGTTTCATTATGATAGCAAAATATAATATCCACATACAAAAATTAAAAGCCTTCAGATACACAACAATTATATAATATAGAAAATACATTTAGGAATAAACATAAACATATATGTTCAAAGTTTATAGGAGGATACTTTAAAACACTTCTGAAAGATTAAAACAGATGGAAATATATCCAGTATTCTTAGGTAAAACATCTCAGTATCATAAATTCTCTGGTCAGTTTCTAAATTTAACACAATCTCGATAAAAATACCAAAAATCTTTTCCATAGAACTAAAATTCCTAGGAAAAATAAACACACACCTAGAAAAACAGGGCCAAAAAATATGAACAAGTATTGACCTTACTAATAATTAAGTGCTAATCAAAACCATGAGGTTCTAATCTCTCTATTAAATTAACCAATTATATTAACCAATGTATTAAATGGATCAATATATTTAAAAATGTGGTGCCCACTATTGTGGAGAATGTAAGGGACAGCACACTCATACACCTGTTAGTGGTATTCTTTTTTTTTTTTTTAATGTTTTGTTTATTTTTGAGACAGAGACAGAACATGAGCAGGGGAGGGGCAGAGAGAGAGGGAGACACAGAATCCAAAGCAGGCTCCAGGCTCCGAGCTGTCAGCACAGAGCCCGACGTGGGGCTTGAACTCACGGACGGTGAGATCACGACCTGAGCCAAAGTCGGACTCTTAACCGACTGAGCCACCCAGGCGCCCCAGTGGTATTCTTAATTGTATAATCTTTTGGAGGACTATTTGGCAATAATGTCCCCCCCCCCAAAAAAAAAAGAAAAAGAAAAATACACTTCCTTTTAGTGTTTCACTTTTAGGAAGTTAGCCTGAAGAAAACACTAGGGATGGGCAGCAAGAGATTAGAAAACAACAACAACAAAAACCAGTGGTGTTCCTGCAACTAAGTAACTTTTGGAAACAGTTGTTAAAGTACAATTTCCAATAACTTATGAAGCATGACTACCTCTTACAAATATAGAATCAAAATGTGTCAAAGATCTATTAACTACATTGTTGATGAGGGAATAGCAGGATGGTAAACCTAGTTCCAGAAGTATTGAAGAACAAGGAAAAGAGTTTTTTTTTTTTTTTTTAAATGTAGAATAAGGGGCGCCTGGGTGGCTCAGTCGGTTGAGCGGCCAACTTCGGCTCAGGTCATGATCTCGCGGTCCGTGAGTTTGAGCCCCACGTCGGGCTCTGTGCTGACAGCTCGGAGCCCGGAGCCTGTTTCAGATTCTGTGTCTCCCTCTCTCTGCCCCTCCCCTGTTCATGCTCTGTCTCTGTCTCAAAAATAAATAAACGTTAAAAAAATTAAAAAAAAATGTAGAATGAGATTACTATGTTAACATGGTTGATTTCCCACAAGGCAATACGTGGTATTTTTGGAGGTTATCTTTACTCTAATAAGACAAATATTGTTTGCTGTACCATCAATTGTCTTCAAGTTAATCTCCTTCCGAGTTGCAAATATCCTAATCAAAGGTGAGTAGCAAGTCAAACAAAGGCTCTTCCAGCAAGCTTGCTACCAACTTTGAGTGGGACACTGAAAGGATACCCAGTGATCCCTTTTGCCTGTTTCCAAATTTTGGATCATTTTTCTTAGGAGCAAGTTAAACCAAAGCTAAACAGGTTTCTTTCCCACTGGATGTCTTCAGTTAATATGTTAATGTGCATATAACTGGTATGTCAAACAAGCAGTATTTTAACATGCCAAAAATTCTATCTATCATCTATCTGTCCGTCCATCCATCCATCCATCCATCCATCCAACTGAAATATAGTTGACACACACACCACCTTAGTCTCAGGTGTATAATGTAGTGATGCGACAAGTCTATACATCCTGCTGTGCTCACCACAAGTGTAGCGACCATCTGTCACCATACAATGCTGTCACAGTACTATTGACTGTATTCCCTATGCTGTACCTTTTATCCCTGTGACTTCTACATTCCTTAACTGGAAGCCTGTACATCCCACTCCCCTTCACTCATTTGTGCCCACCCCATTCCCTCCGGCAACCATCCGTTTGTTCTCTGTATCTATGGATCTGTTTCGATTTTGCAATAGTCTCCCACAACACTTGTAAAGTCTGCTGAGAAAAAGTAAATTTCCTTGTTCCTGGAAGAAAAGTCAGCACTTTTCTCAGGTAACAGACAGCTCTAGTTTGGCACCAAATCTCCTTCCTTCTAACCTCTGGGATTATCTTTTCTACCTGACAGAGATATCTATGTAGTAAAATGCTCCAAAGACTCTGGGCTGTAAGGAAATAATAAACAATGAAATCAGACGATGGATTCCTCTAGACGACTAACTTAATCCTCCGTGTAAACTGAATTGGGTGGCCAATTCACCCACCTTTTTACCTTCTGTGTCACTTGGGGCCTCTGAGAAGCAGACGCTGAGTACAGCAGGTTATTGGGAGGTGCATGGGTTGAAATGTGTCCCTCAACCCCCAAAGAGCACAGAGGAGGAGAGATGGGAAGCACAAAGATCCCCCCTGGGTCAAAGAGATGATAAGGGGGCCACTCTCACTTCTGTCCTTTCGTTCTTTGACCCTTGCATTCTTTCTATCGGATACAACGCAGTACAGAGACCTCAGATTCAGCGCACATGACCTGGAAGACAGCATCCTTGTTTCCATACTGACTTAGCAGCAATGCCAGAGCAGGCCTTCTGGTGCCCTGTTGTGCCTGCTCTGGGATGGGTTTGGTGAAGTGGGCCTCCTGGTTGGAATAAGTGTTTACTCCTGTGAGGACAAACTGTGGACCCTTCCGGGATAGAAAAGGCCCAATGCTGGGGTGCCTGGGTGGCTCAGTCGGTTGAGCGTCCGACTGCGGCTCAGGTCATGATCTCATAGCTCGTGGGTTCAAGCCCCGCCTCCGGCTCTGTGCTGACAGCTCAGAGCCTGGAGCCTGCTTTGGATTCTGTGTCTCCCTCTCTCTCTCTGCCCCTCCCCCACTCATGCTCTGTCTCTCTCTCTCCGTCAAAAATAAACATTAAAAAAAAAAAAACTTAAAAAAATAAAAAGAATAGGCCCGATGCTGGAAACTTCCCAAGCGGGTGGTTGATTGCATCAAAAATAGTGCCATATTGGGGGATCAGAGATGGGTTCCATCACAGGTTGGGCGTTTAGAAGCAATGGTAGCTAGAACAGCCTTGGCAAGTGACAATCCATGCAGTTGGGCCCACGTCGGGCATCCATCTCTGGCACTATGCCACTCTGCTCTGGGGTGGCTGATTAGCCTGGTTAACGTCAACAGGCCGAGTCATTTTGTCTGTGTAGTTGAATGGCCCTTCTTCCGAGGTGGATACTTTTGCTGAGCCCAGCATGTACTTCAGAGATCTTCCCACCTTGTGTCCACTCCCTCATGGCCGTCCACATTCCTCCATCCAAGACCTCCTCGTCGTGGGCTTCCAGGTTCCCGACACAATCAGCCAGGTCATTCAACACCACCTATAAGCCCATGTGCATTTTCATCTTGTGCTTTTCTTCCTTCCACACACCACCCGCAAGCAGGTGCACTGCTCGATGTTCTGCCCATAGGGAAGATTTCCCCTGTCTACTTTCAAGGTCACCCCTGAGTGTGGCTACAATGTAGCTGCCATTTTTGGCTTGAACTTACTCACTGAGGCAACCGTCATGAATCACGTTTTGGGGATTTTCTCCCGTTTCACCTGATCATAGGGGACCCTCTACCTCAATGGCTATTCGTGTAAATTGAGGGAGGGGTACAGGTGCGACCCTGGTGAGTGGCAGGGGTCTGGCTACTGCTCATGTGGTTTACTTATACTCCCTTGTCCTGTTTGGGCTCGATTTGGATGTACCATTTCCATCTTACGATGGATTGTCTCTGGGCTCACCTGATCCCGTGAGTTAATGAGTCTGACGGAAGCCAGGTTATGATAGGCAGTTCTGAACGCATGGCCACTTGGTGTCCATGGTCAAACATCTGATCTTTTCCAGAGCCCTGTAGCACATCAGGAACTATTTTTTTTTAATGTTTTACTTATTTATTTTTAGAGAGAGAGAGAGCGTGTGTGTGCGCGCGCGTGCATGGGGGAGGGGCAGAGGGAGGAGAGAGAGAATCCAAAGCACGCTCCACACTGTCAGTGCAGAGCCCGGTTCGAATTCACGAACCATGATACCATGACCTGAAGGTGTCAGACACCCAACTGACTTGAGCCACCCAGGTGCCCCAAGAACGATTTTTTTTTTTAAGTAGCAGATTGGACAGCCTCGTTCCAGACCCTGAGCCTGCATTGTGAGTCTCCCTCTGGAGACTCACTTTCTTACTGTATCTTCTCTACCACTGATGCCTGCAGTAGCTTCAGGCCTGTTGGGATCACGTGGCTTAAGCAGCCTCCAGCACACTAGCAATCTCTTGCTTATCCAGTGCACATTGTAGCAACACTCAGGGACAACCTTGAAAGTAGACAGGGGAAATCTTCCCTATGGGCAGAACATCGAGCAGTGCACCTGCTTAAGCTTATCCGGCACGATGTCAGCATTGCATACGGTTATATACCTAGAAAGGTCGGCTACCTTCCCATGTGTTGGGCCAGACACATAAAGTGGTAGAAAACCATGATCTAGACCTCCAATATAAAAATATGTGGTCTTAAAGCAATAAAAGAATGATTAAGGAAGACATTTTGCCCTGCCAATTTTCTGGCTTTGTTTGAGACCAAATCATCAGATCAGGTAACGTATAACACAGTAAAAATAGCCTTAAGTTTTAGACAAAGTGTTGAAACTTGCCATAAAACTGGATTTTGAGGTTTTTTTTTTTATTAAAAAAAAATATTTTTTTGAGTAGGCTTCATGCCCAGCTCAATGTGGGGCTTGAACTCACAGCGTGAGACCTGAGCTGAGATCAGGAGTTGGATGCTTAACCAAACCACCCTGGATTTTGAGCATTGTTTTATTTAAAAAACTTTTTTTCTTAATATTTATTTTTGAGAGACAGAGACAGAGACAGAGACAGAATGTGAGCGGGAGAGGAGCAGAGAGAGAGGGCGACACAGAATCGGAAACAGGCTCCAGGCTCTGAGCTGTCAGCACAGAGCCCGACGCGGGGCTCAAACCCATGAACTGTGAGATCATGACCTGAGCTGATGTTGGACGCTTAACCGACTGAGCCACCCAGGCACCTCTTGAGCACTGTTTTAATAAGTTGAACTTAAAAAGGAAGGATTTTTCCTTAATAGGCTAGATCTAGGGCATTAATGTGCATAGGAATTTCCTGACATATTGGGCACACTCACCAAGAACAAAACAAAACATTACCAGGCAGGCTCAGCACACATTGTTAGTATTCAACTTAGAGGCAAACATTTCCTGTGTCTGAGCACTTATATGAAGCCTGGCCTCTCTGTTACCTGAAAACTGGAGGTAACCAGTTGAACAAACCCGGAAGTGTAAAATCTTCACCCTACACCCAACAGTCCTGATAACTTCTAGAAGTGGGTCCTACCTACGACTGCTTAGAGAGCACGGTTGAAGTAGGGCTCAGTGTCATGAAATACTGTATATGATCTTAAAATTCCTGGGCCACACTTAACATCACCTTCTTTGAACTTGCAGAATATCGCATCAGTGGGCAGGGCGCCATGCTGCGTCACCCCACCTGACCGGGGAGAAGTAATTTAGGTTATTGTCATTTGCTCATAGGCTAGATCCATGGCATTACTGTTCTCAGGAACTTCTTGAGGGGCTGTGCACACTTACAAGAAGCTAGGCAGATCTTAAGCGGCAATGCTGATGTTCAACCTACAGGCAAACATTTCAGATCAATGATGTCTGAGCACCCACCATGAGCAAGGCCTCCCTGTTAACTGAAAAATGAAGGAGCATCTCTGTCTAGTTTCTCACGGAGTTTCTGGCATCTAGCACCATGCCTGGCACACGGTATATATTCTGTAAGTGACACCTGTGCTTATTATCCTCTATTATTATTCTATTAGGCTTCTAGCCGCCCCCCCTTCCCCTCCCCACCTCCAAATGTCCCAGAGACCAAAAGAAGAACACTGCCCCCCAAAGAGTCTCTGAATCCTGCTGCTACACTGGGGGGGGGGGTCCCCACAGAAAAGAAACAGCTGGCCGAGAGAGGGAGAAGCTACTTCCTGCTCCTCAAGGGATTCACTTTTCACGTTCTTCATTATTCACAAAGAAGGTCAGAGAATGGCGGAGTGAGGGAAGATCGATGGGACCTTCAGAACGAATGTACGAACCACTGGCTGTAAGAACGATGTCATCAGAACAAGAAGCCCTGAGAGACAAGTCCAAAAATAGAGCGAAGGAGAGGGGAAATTAACTCATGGCCTGCCTCTAATTCATGTAAATATCGCCCAGCGCCCAGCAGAGGGAGACGAGGGATGTGGACAGTAAGCTGTCTGCTGCAGTTGATGGGAGACTCCCAGGTGGCCTCGTCGTGGCACGCTTTCGGACCGCAGCTCAGATGGGCACCGTGCACAGATAGAAGGCCATTTCAGGACTCCCCAGCGGCAGTCGGCAGGCCCTCTGTGTGCTCTGACTGTGGCTGGGAGGAAGCCCGAGCAGCTCTGTCCTCACTGTTCAGGACGCACAGGGCACTGTGCTGTGAGGCAGAGTGCTGAGGACGAGATGTCTTCAGAGCCCTGGCTGTGAGCCACATGCCTGATCCTGGCCTTGCTGTGTGCTCAGGTGGTGGGATCTGACTGGTCATACAGTCTCGAGTCAGAGTCAAAGTGACGGTCATAGTTTGGGAACTCTTAGCAAGTCTAGAAAAGAGACAAGGCTTGGAACCCACATGGGAGAAGGGGTGCCTGGGTGGCTCAGTCGGTTAAGCGTCCGACTTCAGCTCATGATCTCACGGTTTGTGAGTTCGAGCCCCGCGTCAGGCTCTGTGCTGACCGCTGGGAGCCTGGAGCCTGCTTTGGATTCTATGTCTCCCTCACTCTCTGCACCCCCCCCCCCCACTCCGTCTCTCTCTCTCTCTCTCTCTCTCAAAAATCAACAAACATTAAAAAAAAAATAAGGGGCGCCTGGATGGCGCAGTAGGTTAAGCGTCCGACTTCAGCCAGGTCACGATCTCGCGGTGCGTGAGTTCGAGCCCCGCGTCAGGCTCTGGGCTGATGGCTCAGAGCCTGGAGCCTGTTTCCCATTCTGTGTCTCCCTCTCTCTCTGCCCCTACCCCGTTCATGCTCTGTCTCTCTCTGTCCCAAAAATAAATAAACGTTGAAAAAAAAAAATAATAATAACCAATGTGGGAAAACTGGCTAACAGAGAAAGATGAGATAAGCTAAGATGGGAGAAGGCTCTCCAAAGAGTGAGCAAAATGTTGGGGGTGACAGATTCTTAGTAGCACTGAAATCTAGGGATCGGATTCTTTTGGGGGGGGATTAAAAAAGAGTTTACAATTAAAGAGAAATGTCTCTAATTATGGAAATACTAGTTTTCTGTCCTTTAAGAGGTGGGTTTGTCAATTTCTCTGTTTTCTAGGACTAGCCCTTAACAAAGACTATGATTAGGAGGTAGATTAAGTGCACAGCAGAGTATGGTGCATTTCTGGACACTGAATTCTAGCTTGATATCACTGCAAATCACTTTATTTTATTCTTCTGAAGTAAAAGTTGCTTTTGGTATACTTACCTGTGGTTTTATTCTCATTGATAAACCTAGGGATATTAGCTGAGCCAAGAAACACATTTCAAATCAATTTTAGAGACACTTTTAGGAAGCATAAATCTCGTGTTTTAGAAATAGCAAAAGAAACTAGAACAATTCAAAGTATAAAACTTGAAACCTTGAGTTGATATTTGTGACTCTGCTCCAGTGAAGACGTGAGCCTAAAAAATCCCGTAGGCAGTTGTGTTGAAATCTTGTCAAGGGCCAAAGGAGCCATGTTTTCTCCCATGATTGTGTAGCTATCATTTGCTATGTATTCACTTACTGATTCATTTAGTAAATGTTTGAGTGCCAATTATAGGCCAGTTACATCATTTGGATATACATCGTATCTTTTGAAAAAAAAATTTTGGTAACAATTGAGATTTAATTCACCCACCATACAATGTACCCATTTAGAGTGCACAGATCAATGGTTTTTAGTGTATTCAGAGTTGTGCAATCATCATGATCGAGTTTCATCAACCCTTGTTACCTTTTGATTTTATCTTTGATTTCTCTAGGCAAAACTGGTTGGCTTTTCCATATTTTTGGTAACAGATATTTTACAAAATTAGATTTTTCGGTTAGTATTACTAAGTTTATATCATGACACCATTTGATTATGAAATTTTAACTATCTTAAATACCAATTGAATTCTTTTTTTCCACATTCAAGGATGGAAACAAGCTCCGAGAAGCCAAGTAACTTACCCATGCCCATGGCATACCTCACTGCAGCTGGGAATCAACAGCACCCTTCACCTCTTCAGGCCACAGTGTTCCACATTCTGCAAATAAACCCTGGGCTCCCTCCTTTGCACCAGCTCAAACTAAGCAAGCCAATTAAAATACCCTCTCCCCTCCCCCCATCCCCCAATAAAAGCCCAGATTGCTTTCTGACAGGTATGTGCATTTTGTAGCATCTGAATTCGGTGTCTACACTACTGGAGGGAGTAAGCTGTACATCCTACTGCCTCTCCAGGAAGCTAGACTGAGCAGCACCGCTGGGCTAGGGGAAGATCAGGTCTAGCTGCCGGGATTGTACCCACACAAAATAGCCAGCATTCACTGAACTCTCCGGGTTTTTTGTTTGTTTGTTTTTCCTTCTTCATGTTTTCAAAATCAATCTTCAAGTTCAAAGAGGCTAAGCAGCTTGCTCTGGTTATCATATCTCTGTCAAAGCTGAGTGTTGTGGACAAAACCTAATGCAAAAATACAAACCCGAGTGAACCAAAAAAATCATATTGGTTCATAAGCCCATTCTTTTATTTATAACCTCCCTCCCCTTCCTCCTTTTCCTTTCTTTCCTCCTGCTTGTAAGCACTGGGGAAGGGCCTGGAGCCAGGACTTCTGATCCCAGCCCTCCTACCTACTCATCTCCATGGGCAACACCCCTTGCCTCCACCACCCCCAATCTGGGCTCCCCTTCCCAGCATTCAGAGGGGCCCTGGGTAGTGCTGTCCGGTTTCTATGCACCGGCCTCGTTAGTGGGCCATGAAATTAACCAGTAGGTTGTGACCAGTACTAACAATTATATATCACAGTACAACACACATAGGAAGTTGTTACGCACTACACTCTGTTGAGTCTAAGATTTACTTAAGACAATTTTTTTTTGAACATTTCTGGAATCAAGAGAGGACGGGACTTACAGCCGGATGACACTATAGCTGCTCTTGGCCAGGTGGCACTTGTGACGCATGAAGTCAGTCCCGGTGTCAGGACGGTCTCGTCTCACCGCGACCGCCCATTATTTCCATCGGCAGACTATTTAAGGACAGTTTGAGGAAGGGATGCAAAGCCTGGGTGTTTTCTGGAAGCCTTCTGTTGACACCTAAGATAAAGAAGGGGCCAACATCAAACCTTGCAGAATAGCTTGGAAGGAAATCCTGGGGGCAACAAGCGTGCCCGCCCTCTTCTAGGATGCCTTATCCAACATTTATTTAGGGGCACAGAAGGGAAAACTTCAATCCTGATGGCTGACTCAAAAAGTTGAACCGAAGCTCAAGTTTCCAGAACACAATCGCAACGTATTTCACTCAAGGGAGAGGAACTATGCAAGTCTCAAAGTTTTTAAATGAACATAACGTTTTAAATAGACAAAACTTCTAAGCGACAAGAAAGCATTGTTCAACATTTGATGGCAGTGAAAATAAATGGTGTATAAAAGAATGCTGCCTCCTATAGTCAATGGAGTCTTAATTTAATAAAACCCAGTATATGTGCATACTAGGTCACAATGTAAAATAAAATATATATTTATTTAATAAATAAATATATATCATATATGTATATGATATATTATTATGTCATTATATAATTATTATATATGTACATATGTATGTATATATATGTACATATATATGTATATATGTCTCTCTATATACATATATATGTACATATATACATTATTATATATGTATATAATATATATTGTGTATCTATTGTATATATGATATTTTATTTTATTTGTTTATTTATTTAGAGAGAGGGGGTACAAGTGAGTGAGGGGCAGAGAAAGAATCCCATGAGGGGCAGAGAGAGAGAGAGAGAGAGGGAGAGAAGGGGGGAAGGAGGGAGGGAGGGAGGAAGGGAGGGGAGGGAGGAGAGAGAGAGAGAGAGAGAGAGAGAGAGAGAGAGAGAGAGAGAGAAGTGGATCTCACCCAGGGCTCATTTTTATCCAAAGAGGGGCACTAGCTCACCCAAAACGGGGTTCGTGTTCACCTGAAGCAGGTTTATTTTTATTTTAGAAAGAGCGCAAGCGGGGAGAGGGGCAGAGGGAGACAGAGAGAGAGAGTCTTAAGCAGCCCCCATGCTCTGCAAGGAGACTGATGAGGGGCTTGATCCCACAACCCTGGGATCATGACCTGAGCCGAAATCCAGAGTTGCATGCTCAACCGACTTGGCCACTCAGGCGCCCCAAAATACATTTTTACTGTCTGTTGAGGCCTCAACATTTGAAAGCCCCTGCTTGAGGAACTTCCATTAGAGACCAAAGCAAACAGGCAAACTAACAGATCTCACTCTCTGCCCCTTCTCAAGTGTCTCACGCTATCTGCACCCCGCACTCCACTTTCTCATCTACTTTTTACTCTTTCAATTTAATTATAATGA